>NC_135369.1:170502813-170805843 GCF_049243985.1 Paroedura picta | reverse complement strand
TTTCACGCTCTTCCACATGCAGCCAGCAGGGTGACCTTGAGCTCATCACAGCCCTGATAAAGCTGACCAAGCAGCCCTGTCAGGGCTCTCTCAGTCCCACCTACCTCACAGGGTGTCGGTTGTGGGCAGAGGAAGGGAAGGCCATTGTAAGCTGCTTTGAGACTCCTGGTAGAGAAAAGAGGCATATAAAAACCACGGTTTTCTTCCACGGTTTGCTACTAGCTCAAGGATTTTTAAGAAATCAATATATTTTTATGTGGCTTTGCTTATTTTAGGGTTTTTATGCCCTTGTTTGTTCTTGCTGGCATGCTTTTGTTGACTGTTTTATAGTCTTTGTTGATTTTGTTTTATTGTTTTAGTACTGAACCACTTTGAAAAGATGTGAAGAAGTTGCTTGCAAGTTGCTTGCCACCTACTCCTCAGATCCTTGTCCCCTCATGGCGGGTAAAATGATGCCACGGAATAGTAAGCGGCCCTTTCAGACAGATTATTATTTATTTAATTTATTGATTTATCCAGTTTATATGCTGCCCTTCCCTGAGGGCTCAGAGCAGTTTACAACATTCATAATAAACAAAGTTAAAACATTTTCATGTTAAAACAATTAGAATTTAACAATAAAGACAGTTAACATTAAAATCTCAGGAGTTGGTTGAATTCACTTCTTGTACAAATGGGGCAGGAGAATAACGTGCTAAGTAGAGCCAGATTTGGTGTAGTGGTTGAGAGGGTGGACTTCTAATCTGGTGAGCCGGGTTTGATTCCCCGCTCCCCCACATGCAACCAGCTGGGTGACCTTGGGCTCCCCACAGCACTGATAAAGCTGTTCTGACCGAGCAGTGATATCAGGGCTCTCTCAGCTTCGCCTACCTCACCGGGTGTCTTTTGGGGGGAGAGGAAAGTGAAGGCGATTGTAAGCCCCTTTGAGACTCCTTTGGGTAGAGAAAAGCGGCATATAAGAACCAACTTTTCTTCTTCTAAATAGCATGTTATCCCTGCACTTATTCCTATGTTTGTCCCTAATAATTTGTCTCTCCTACAGGTGTGTTTCCTCAGCTCCCTTAAGGAGGCGATTGTTAGCCATCCTTGGATAAAAAGAAACCATCCTTGGATAAAAAGGAGCCAACCAAATACTGCTCAGTGTCTAATCTATCTTTTTTGAGGAAAATTTGAGTCAGCAGTAAATGAGCAGCTCCAAATCTTCCTAGATAAGATATCTTCACGGGACCCTTTTCAACTGGGCATCAGGTATGGCTTTGGGACCAAGACAGCACTGGTTGCTATGGTTGATGATCTCCATTTACATCTGGATAAAGGCATGCTGGCCCCATTGGTCCTTCTGAATCTATTATCGGCCTTCAGTACAATTGGCCATTTGTTCCCCATTGACTTGGGATAAGAGGCACTGCCCTTAGTTACGTCTCCTCATTCCGCCAACGGTGCTCTCAGAAGGCCACTACTGGGGAGGAGAGGTCTACCCAAAGAGTCTTGAATACAAATAAAACATAAATTTTATAAATTTATTTATTTATTTTATTAATTGCACTTTTATGCTGCTGCTCCCCTGGAAGTATGGGGCCTGTAGCACATCCTACATGTGCTGTTTGGATAAACCGGCCCTGAGTGTTAGCTCCTCAAATACTGCAATATATATCAAGTGCATATGCTTCTCATAGATATATGTTCCTTCAAATATCTATTTGGCTACAAGCTCAGATGTGAAGTGGAGAATCCCCTTAATTCTGTCAAACTGTTTAGAATGGGAGACCCCATACTTTCAGGGGCCCCACATGGTGCCCTCCCCCCATGGATCAGGACTGTAGGCTCTCTCCTCCTCCCCTTTGCCCTCTTTAAGGACTCTTGGGGTGACACCCCTTTACACTCTGGGGGCCCCCTTTGCGTTCAGTCTGGTTGCTCCTGCCACAATAATACTCTGCCAGGGCCCTGTGAATTCTTAAACTAGCTTTGGTGCGACCAGCTCCACGAATCCTTCAACCTCTCTAGGCTAAGCTACTGATAAAAGCTAGGTGTAAACTGCACAGAGTTTTTATTCCAATCCCAGGTCGATTCAGTCCCTGCCGTCTACAAAGAATGTGATTTCCATTTTGATTTTGGGCCATTTAAATTTTCCTCCTGCAACAAGAAGGATTGATCCGGAGTGACCCTACCTTTCTTGTGTGATATCTTAGAGTGCTTTTAATGCTCAATATTTTTAAAATCGAATTGAGAAAGCAGGCTGTTTTGAATCTGGGTTTTGCTCCGTGATAGAGAACCCCTGATTGACAAAAGCTGGTCATGTGACAAACTTGCCTTAAAGGAGAAGCCCCTAATTTCTCTCAACCTCTGTCACTCTTTGATTTTTTTCTCCCTCCTCTGCCTTCTTCGGTCCTCTCCCCCCCCCCTCCAAGAAAAGAAAGAGGCTCCCTACCTGGCTCATCTCCCCCCTCCCCTTCAAGAAAAGAAGGAAAGAGGCTTGGCTCCCCCCCTTCTGAACTACCCTAACCACATGCAGAACACTTTTCTGTTTCAATGGGGGGGGGGAGACCAGAGTTCAAATCGATCTGAATTCAACAGGATTGACAATGGATTAAACAAAGTTAGTGCAGACTCTTGTCTATGAAAATGAATGTAAACTCCAGACCTTGTTCCGGCTGAGCTCCAGTGTGTGGTTACTTGTAATAGGCACTAAGAACTGATTTATTAAAATAATATTCATACAGCGATTCGTCGTTCCTTTTCTTCGTTTGCATTCTTGTGGGATCAACCGGTCTTCAGTTTTGGATTTCCTGATCAACTGAAAGCCTGGCAAAAGTCAATTAAGTGGTCACATGCATACCTTCATTAGTTCCTGCACTACTGTCAGTGCAGGCTGGCCATTATTACTGGTCTGATGTCTTCCCACCTCAACCAGGTCAACCCAGTTGCAGGAGTGTGGCTCGCAGACCATTTGATATCCCACAGAATGGCAGGAAGACCATATGCTGCCCTTCTGCCACCAAGCTGGTCCAAGGCAGGGACATTCCACATTCTTATTTACCTCGCTAGTGTATTCCTGTTACTTGGGTGGGGGCATGACTTGTTTTGCACATGTTTTGCTTCCTCTAGCGGTTCATTGGGCATTTTACTGCTTTGCATCCAGCATACAAACCTCCATCTTAAATCTGCAGGGAGATGCGCCAGGTGTAAGGCCATGTAATACAGAGTCAACCATTAGAGGGCGCTAAACATGCACAGAACTGGGTGGGGAAACAAGCCACAGGGACATGCAAATGATGAAAATGCAGAAAAGTCCCAAGTGTGTGGGGAGGCCATGTGTGGTTTTGCCTCTCCTGGCTGCCTCTCCCTCTCTCCTTTGGGTGGGTAGGGCTGGGGTAGACCCAGGGGTGAAGCAGGCAAGGAGCTTCTCCCCCCCCCCCCCAGAGTGGAGCATTGGGGCCATTTTCCTTCTTAGCTCACCCCTAGTTGCTGTGGATCATCTGTATTCACTCAATCCAGTTCTGACTGAGTTCCATAATATCCTCATGACTGGCAGAAGTGGGGGGGTTGAGGAATCACATTAGTCCAAAGTTTTATATATCCAATAAATAGTTGGCAGAGATCTGTGCCCAATCACTTCACATACATTATTAAGTGAGTTGTTTACCAAACATAATTTTGCAGTTTTAAAACTTCACTAGGAAACGCATTAAATTGTAATAGAAAATGAAACTCAGGAATTTAGTAGGGGGAAAAATAGGTGAGCAAAGTTCATTTAATTAAAATGCTGCTAGAGGGTGTGTGACTCCGGAAGATCAATTTTTAAGTTAGTGGAAATTATGCATTGATATTCAGGCTTAAAACCTCTGCGTCTAATTGTGGGGTATAACAAATCTGACTCCTTGTATATTTCTGAAACATTCAATACCCCTTTTAAAGACCATTTTATTATAATGTTTTTTAAAGAAATACATTGCAAGTTGCAATATGCACTTTGAAACTATCAATACGAGATATATAGCATAAAGTTCAACATTTAACTCTAACTGAAGTGGCAGCACAGTGGGAGAGCAGTGAATAATTTTATGGCTTCAGGGCAGGAGAAAGCCGGCTTATAAGAAATTGCCTTTTTAGTCATGAATCTTGTCTATTTTTAAGGGATCATAATTTATTAAGTAGGCGGCAAAGCAGGAGATGTTTTTATTTATAAGTAACATTTCTCCCTCACTCCATCCTCTCCTTAAACTTGGGAATGGGGTCAAAGATACAAGTCAACATTATAGGGCCAATTTCTATAGTATGGTGGTGAAGCAAAGGAAAAGATGATCCACAAGCTCTGTTGTACTCTGAGTCCCATAGATTAGAACAGAGCTAGATTTGAATCCAATAGCAGCTCCAAGAACAACTAGGGCCCATTCCGCACACATAGGATAATGCACTTTCAATGTACTTTGGAAGCTAGATTTTTTCTGTGCAGAACAGGAAAATCTACTTCGAAAGTGCATTGAAAGTGCATTATCTATCGTGTGCAGAATAGGCCAAGGTGTGAGCTTTCAAGAGCCAAAGTTCCCTTGGCCAGCTTTGATGCTCAAAAGCTTCTACGCCTTCTCATTGGTTTCTGAGGTACTACTGGACTTGAATTTGAATGCTTCGACTGCAGGCCAGCACGGTTGCCTTCCTGTAGCTATATATCCGGGTAGCTGTTATTCAGCCAAGTCTGCTCTAGAGAAGGGCATGACCCAACCCACAGTTCTCTGCGAATCCACGAAATTGGGTACTTCGTGAACTGGGTAGTTCGTGAACCGGGCTCGTATGGCCACGCCCCCGATGACTGCACACGATCACATGGGCTTTTTTGAGGATGGGGCTTCGTCCTTACACACGTTGAGCATGTCAAGTGTTTGAAAATCTCTCTTCCGGCAAAGATGGGGCTTGGGAGGGTTGTATTTTGGTTTCCGTGGCTACTGCAATGATTCCCTGTTTAGGTTGATTGACATCCTCCTAAGCCAAGAGTAGTGCTTCCTTTGGTTTCAATGAAAATGCCTTGCCTGTGAGAGCTCATTGCATTCTTTTGCTCTCAGTGGGATGAGAGGGAGAGAATTTTGTGGGATAGGTGGGGGGGTTGGAGAGAAGGAGCACCTTCAGCATTAGCTGTGGGCCTTCAGCTGCTCATTTCTGGCTGGCATTCAAACCCCCCCCCCCCAAAAAAAGGAAAGAGGCTGATGGCTTGTCAATCATTGAGTGCTGGCAGACATCTGTTAGTTTTTGTCTTTGAAGAGAGGGTGGGATTTCCTGCAAACATTTTCTTTTTTGGAAGTGGGGTGAAGGATCACAAATAGATCCTGATTTCTAGCTCCTTTTGTACAAAATGCTTTTGGGAAGGTGTAAAAGCTGGATCTAGATGATTTCAAATGGATCCTCATGAATTCATAAGATTTTTACATCGAAATGAAATAAAACCACTTTCATTCTGTAGGCCATCTCTTAGACTATAGGCAGCATCACAAAAGGCAAGGAGTACAGTATTAAAAGGCACTTTGAATACTGTCACAAGAGTTGCTCATTATATAACAGAGAGGTGCAAGTGAACAAGATAAACTATCTTTAAAAAATCAATGTTTCGCAGCAAAATAGTTTTAGAAAGCATGTTGAGAGCCAGCTATCATGTTGCTAAATGTATTGCTGAGATGCATTGCTTAGAGTGGTAAACCATTCTCTGATGGTGAATTTGTTAAAAAGTGCATGGTTAAAGTAATGGAGGAAATGTGCCCTGAGAAGTTATTTTGTGTTAGTTGTGTCAGTTTATTTGCATCTACAATCACCAGGCGTATTGAAGAATTAGGAGAAGATTTCTATTCTGGTCTGCTTGGTACAGTCTGGTCTACTTGATATATCAGCCTAAAGAAATTGGCTGCAGGCATGTTCACAGTCTTTGGCACCGTATACATCTGTGAACAAACCTTTTTCAAAATGAAAATTGTGAAATGGAAGTGTAGGTCAAGGCTTACAGATGAACATTTATATGATATTTTAAGAATGTCTGTCACAAACTTTGACTTGGACATCAATACTGAGGCATTTTCAAGATATTTCAGGCAAACTGGTTTATCCTTGTTTAAAACAAACAAGTACTCAGTAGTTCATTTGTCATTAATGACACAGTGTTCATCTGCAATTTTTCATTTCTTTGAAACAGAACATACATTTGCAGACATCTTACAGGGTTTTTAGCAGTACAGAAGTTGCAGAGTTTCAATGTTATTCTGGATTAAATGAAAATATAAGTAGTATAATTTTGGGAGCCTAACCCCTGCCCCCCTGTATCCAATACAGTTCTCAGAAGCACTGGGCTTTATACACAGGCTAGGAACAATTTTTAAAAAATGGATTGTGAATCTGGCCTACCAGATGGTAGAGTTGCAATCCTAAGTACACTGAACATTATGAGATTTAGTTTAGACATGCAGGGAGATTCAATCCCAGTAGCCGGCTCAAGGCTGACTCAGCCTTCCATCCTCCCAAGGTTGGTAAAATGAGTACCCAGCTTGCTGAGAGGTATACGGTAATGATTGGGGAAGGCACTGGCAAACCACCCCGTGTTGAGTCTGCCATGAAAACGCTAGAGGACGTCACCTCAAGGGTCAGACATGACCCGGTGCTTGCACAGGGGATCTTTTACCTTTACCTTTTAATACAATTTAACTTTAATACGTTAAAAATTGGGGGGCTTCCAAAAAAGGGCAAGTAGACAGAAAGAGTGAATGAGGGCAGCCTTTTACCTGGAACAAAGGGTATGCCATTAACTTGGCTTCAGATTATATGCAGAGTGCCTCTGCAATTAACAATTTATTTAAATAAATAAATAAAAGTTCCTTCAAGTCACAGTTTACCCATGCTGACCCCATCCTTTTGCTTTCCAGGCAAGAAGACAGGGATCCTAGTGTTGGAAGGAGCCATACAGACTATCCAGTCCAACTCCCTGCTCAGTGCAGGATCACCCTAAAGCAGGGTGTGGCAGAGGCTTCTGGGAATTGTAGTCCATGGACATCTGGAGGGCCGCAGTTTGACTACCCCTGCCCTAAAGCATCCAGGATAAGTGCTTCCAGCCACTGCTTGAAGATCACCTAAGAAGGGGAGTTCACCACCTCCTATTTCAATGCTGAACTACACTGACTATAATTTTTTTTCCCCTGACATCTCACCATTACTGTTCTACATGGAGTTTAAAGCCATTACGGCTGGCCCTTTACTCTGTTGCCAACCGGAAGAAGAGTTGGTTTTCATACCCTTCTTTTCTCTATCTTAAGGAGTCTCAGAGGGGCTTACAATTGCCTTCCCTTCCTCTCTCCACAACAGGCTGAGAGATGGGGCTGAGGGCAAGGGATGAGGCGACCATAGCAACCCCAGTCTTCCCTGGTGATCTCTTTTCTCAGTATAGACTGTGGTCCACCCTACTTAGATCCCAAGCTCTGATAAGTCCAGGCTCTGATGAACAGCATTCCACAGGGCCTCCAAAACAGAGCTCTTCCAACATAGTCTATGCTTGAGGCCAGCATGACAAGGAAAATCTGTCCCCCCGCCCCCACCGTGTTAAGAGCATAGCACTCGCAAGGTGACCTGTGCTCCCTCCTTCCGCTCCTGTATCAGTTTTTCCTTTTGAGTGGTTAGTGGGGTGCAGCCCACCAAGGTCTCTTAAATGTTTTTAGGAATCTGTTGTATATGGAGGAATGTCCAGTATGGTTTTAATGGGGTTTTTAATATGGACAAACTGTAACCTGCCACGATCCAGACATGAGAGTGGTGGGCAATAAGTCCAAATAATAATCAATCAATCAATAAACAAACAACCAAGGCGTTTCAGACTGCTTAATCCCACAACTCTAATCCAAATCAACCTTCCCCTCCTTGTAGCGGCTTTTTAACATCCAAAGTGGATCAACTTTGGTGATCTGGTCACCTACCGTGAAGGGTGGCCCTATGAATGAACTTCAGAGACCGCCTCCCATTTGGCCCGGGACCTTCTAAGGATATGCTTCCCCGCTGCTCTCTTACCTAGGCAGAGGCTGCAGCCAGAATTACTCAGTCTCTGCTGGAGATCTTTGCCTTACTCTGAGCCAATGGTAGATGGTTTAGGATGCTTAGGGCTGTTTAGGATGCTTTAGGATGCTCTGGGCTGATCCTGCATTGAGCAGGGGGTTGGACTAGATGGCCTGTATGGCCCCTTCCAACTCTATGATTCAATGATTCTATGGTTTGGAGCAAAAAGGCTGAAATATCACAAGACTGCAATCATTGTAAGAGTACTTTTTTTTTGGGGGGGGGGGGTCATGTTAGGTATAAATTGTAACTGGGTTTGCCTATGGCATTAAGGGCACCCCTGCAAGAGCCAGAAGTCCTGGAGACTCAATATTAAGCAAGGATTCCCTCTTCTTTCCCTGTTTTCAATTGCACCCTTTGTTTACTCACATCATCCGGTAAATTGAGCCGGCCACATCGTGAACACCACACACCCATTTAAACTCTGGATCGGTCCCTTTTGTTACCGCGCACCTCTTCGAAAGCGATCGATACCAAAGCAAAACAGGTACAAAATGCCACTGAACTGGACTGTGGATTTGGGGGGTAGGGGTGGCATTTTACAGTGATACAAACGAGCACTCAGTCTGTAGGACAATGTAGAATTGGAACCATTGACTCCGTTGCAATTTACAACCTCTTCCCCATAATTGGATCTGTAATGACAGATTTTTATGCCCATGTAATGGCATTGAAAGAGCCTCTTGTGGCACAGAGTGGTAATGCAGCAGACATGCTGTCTGAAGCTTTGCCCATGAGGCTGGGAGTTCGATCCAGCAGCCGGCTCGAGGTTGACTCAGCCTTCCATCCTTCCGAGGTCGGTAAAATGAGTACCCAGCTTGCTGCTGGGGGGTAAAACAGTAATGACTGGGGAAGGCACTGGCAAACCACCCCGTATTGAGGCTGCCATGAAAACGCTGGAGGGCGTCACCCCAAGGGTCAGACATGACTCGGTGCTTGCACAGGGGATACCTTTACTTTTTTAATGGCTTTGAGGGACGCAGCAGTATAGGCAATGAGATGTTCACGAAGGGGGCTCACTTTCAATATGCACAATGGAATTTTAAGCATGCCCCATGCAGATGAGTGTGCTACATTTCAAAAGACGCCCGCTTCATAAATGGGTTCATAACTCCAAGACCCTGAAATAAGCAGTCGATTCCAGGGGTAGTCAAACTACGGCCTTCCAGATGTCCGTAGACTACAATTCCCATGAGCCCCTGCCAGCATTCGCTGGCAGGGGCTCACAGGAATTGTAGTCTGTGGGCATCTGGAGGGCCGCAGTTTGACTACCCCTGGATTAGACATTCTGGTGTGTTCATTTTTCTGTGCATTGGGTCAGGTAGATCCAATGGGAATGGGGAAAAGAGCATCTATCTCTCTCTGTACGTGTTCATTGTCCGGAGGTAAAAAATAAACGTCGTGTTACCCGCCCGTCTGATTCTCCAGTCTGTTCTTAAAATTGCATGGGAAATGGAGGCAGAGACTCTGAAAAGGGAGCGATAGGAAGAAATATAGGTAGAAGGAAAATAAGAAAGATAGAAAGAAGAACAGAGGGACAAATATAGAGAATATACTCAGCCTAACTCTTGTTCTCAAAAAATACAATCAAGCGTGAAAACTGTCGCGTGAAGAACCACCACTAGACAAGGCAATCTGTCCTAACTTATAAACTCAAAAGCTGTCACGTGTGTGTGTATATGTGTGGGAGAGAGACAGATCTGTATAGTTTTTAAATAAAGTTTTTACTTTGTTTTTACCCTAATATTGGTGCAATTATTAGTAAATAATTGTTAAAATTGTCTGTTGTTTTATAGCTCATCTTTTGAGTTCTTGAGAGAGAGAGAGACAAAGGAAGATTATTGGAATAAAAGACTTGGATTGTGTTACAAATGGCAATGCCATACCCATGAGTTTCTTAAAAGCTGCCCTTCTATGTAGAAGAATCTGTCAATTCTTCTACAGCTAATCTGATATATCTAGCCATTGTAACAAGTGACCCAGCTCAGTTCCAGCCCACCAGCAACAGATGATGGTCTACTAGAGCAGGGGTAGTCAACCTGTGGTCCTCCAGATGTCCATGGACTACAATTCCCATGAGCCCCTGCCAGCAAATGCTGGCAGGGGCTCATGGGAATTGTAGTCCATGGACATCTGGAGGACCACAGGTTGACTACCCCTGTACTAAAGCCTTGGTCAATGCCCTGTGATTGTGGCATTCATCGGACAGCCAAAACAAAACAAGTAGATACGTAATTCACCTGGTAGGCCAGATGCTTTGGGCTGGATCCAGCGCAACATTTCCATGGGTTCAAGGACTTCTAGAGTGCAGTTTTCTTTCCTTCTTCCTCCTATGGCAGTCCAAAATGCTTCATAGTATCCCTAGCAGAGGACTGGGAACAGGAATGAAGCTTGCCAACTCAAGGTAGGGAAATTCTTGGAGCAATGGGAGTAATGTCTGGGGAGAAAGGGATTTGGGGCAGAGAAGGTCTTCCGTAGAGCGCAATGCCATAAAGTGTACCTTCCAAAGGAGCTATTTTCTCCTGGACTCTAGTTTGATGGCTCTAGCTTGGAGATTAGTTGTGACTTTGGGAGATCTCTAGACCTCATGAGGAGGTTAGCAACCCTAACAGGTTCTTGGGTGGCATTTCAGGCTCCCCGAAGAGTAGGGATCTGTGAAAGTCATACTCCATGCATGGAAGCCCTTGCACCTGTGGAAGGGCTATAACTTGATGTAACCCAATGCATGCTAAATGGCTGAATTATGTGGTAAGGCAGCCGTCTGAAAGTTTTGCCCATGAGGCTGGGAGTTCAATCTCAGCAGCCAGCTCAAGGTTGACTCAGCCTTCCATCCTTCCGAGGTCGATAAAATGAGTACCCAGCTTGCTGGGGGGTAAATGGTAATGACTGGGGAAGGCACTGGCAAACCACCCCGTATTGCGTCTGCCATGAAAACCCTGGAGGGCGTCACCCCAAGGGTCAGACATGACTCGGTGCTTGCACAGGGGATACCTTTAAATTTTTAGAATTCTAAAGCCTGCTGTAGCTGATACAATGGCATGGGGGGACAGCAAAGAGAGAGTGGTAGAAAGAAAGAGAGAGGGACATATAGGTAGAAGGAAAGTAAGTAAGAGATATAGAAGAACAGAGACAAATATATAGGATAAAGACCAGGAGTACAGAGAAAGAGAGAGAATGAAAGAAATGAAGATGGGGGGGAAAGAGAAAAAGACAGTGATAGAAAGGCCCTTTGGGGAGTGGAGACAGCCCTCTCCCCTGCACTCCCCAGTGCGCCACAAAGCCACATAGCTTCCAAGACCTATTCCAGTCAAAACAAGTATTCCAAGGCTGTCACCCATCTAAGTATTAAGGAGGCCTGACCATGTTTATCGCCCAAGACCAGGCCTGTTCAGGGGAGTATGGCCATAGTGATATGAAGGTACACAATTCTAAGTCAATTAGTCAACGGGTCAATGTAAATCTGCAGACAGTGGCTCTGTAAATATGTCTACCTCTCTAGACAGGGGTAGTCAAACTGCGGCCCTCCAGATGTCCATGAACTACAATTCCCATGAGCCCCTGCCAGCGAACGCAGGGGAATTGTAGTCTATGGGCATCTGGAGGGCCGCAGTTTGACTACCCCTACGTCTAAGGATCAAAAATAACCTGACAGGGGATGTGTGTGTTGTTTTATTTTGGTCATCTAAGATGATTCATCCATTAGCAAGCACGTTTATTCTTTGGTGCTCCATAGAAAACACACAAATATCACAAGGATGTTTTCTGGTTCCATCAGCATTTTCTCATTTCCTGCTAACAGCTCCGGCCTGCAGCTCCCTCCTAAACCAGTTTGAGTTGTCAACATCTGCTCCGGGTTATTTATTTATTTCCCATTGCAGAAAATTGGCAGTTCCAATATCCCTAAGAGGTGGATAATTGTAATTATCTACGATGCTGTGTAAACGGTTTTAATGGCTCAGCAATTCCGGAGGCCTTGATCTATATTTATTTATTTTGTTGCTCGACATGGAGTCCATACTTGCTGCAAGCAGATAAAACTCTTTAAAAAAAAACTTTTGGGCGATTCTTTTCTCTCTTATTGTTCCTGTTGAGGGCTGAGTGCCACTGACAATTCGAAGCAAACTAGGAACGTGTGATCTGAAAGTTTCCAAAAAATTCACTACATATTCTCAAGAGGCGAATTTTCAGTTTGTGATGATTCCAACACTGAAGTTCAGTTTCTTCTATTTTTCTCTTCTTTCATTTCTTTCTGTCAAGCTCTGTCTCAAGCCTACATGGAATCTGACCAACCCCTATAGCAGTCCATGGAGTTCTCAATAAACATCTTGGTCCTTGCAGTTCCCCTGTCTGCAGCTACAAGCCTTAGCAGGGGTTGTCTTCACAGGGGTTGTGTTCTGAAACACAACAGCGTCATTAACTGTCCCAAACAACCGTTTTCGAGCAATCAGGGGTAGTCAAATTGCAGCCCTCCAGATGTCCATGGACTACAATTCCCATGAGCCCCTGCCAGCAAATGCTGGCAGGGGCTCATGGGGATTGTAGTCCATGGACATCTGGAGGGCTGCAGTTTGACTACCCCTGAGAACATATGCCATCAAATGGTGAGCAACGGATGGTGATTTCATGATTTGCCGTTGCCTTCCTTTCACTTGGGGGCCTCCCATCTGATCAGACTCAGAATCAAGTTGATTGCACAGGCATAGCTCTTTACAAAGAACAACCAAGACAACCATAAGTAATAAAAACAGGTCACTTGATAGTAGCACATTGGAATCCATACAACAGAATATCCTAGATAATCATGCTTCGGCACTCTAATTAGGGATGCCAACCTCCAGGTAGGACGTGGAGAATCCCCAAGCACTACAGCTCCAGACAAAAGACATCAAATCCCACTAGAGCGGGGGTCATCAATGCCCGGTCCATGGCCCAGTATTGGGCTGCGAAGGCCACGGTACCAGGCCGCCGGCAGCCGTGCCTGCCTCCCCCCCGTGCCGCAGCGAGATGTTCGGAAGGCCACGGGCAAAGCGGCCGTTTCGCTTGCAGCCTGGCTAGCTTCTTGCTGTGAGAGGGAGGGGAAGAGGCAGGCACGGCCGCCGGCAACACAAACGTGCATGCGTGGCAACTATGTGCATGCGCGTCAGCGCCCCTGCTGGCGAAAACAAGCATGCGTGGCAACTGCGCATGTGCGTTTGCACACAGCTGCCGCGCGTGCTCGGCACCCAGGCCGTCAGCTCTCCCCCACCCCCGGAGGCGGTCCCCAACCACAGAAAGGGGATCGCTCCCCTAGAGAAAATTGAATTTCTAAAGGAGGACTTTCTGGTACTGTTATTGGGGATGCCGATCTCCAGAAGGGACCTGGAGATCCCCTAGAATTTAAGCTCCAGACTAAAGTGATCACACACCCTAGAGAAAAAAGATGCTTTGAAGGGAGAATGCTCTGGTACTGTAATTGGGGGTGCCAATCTCCAGGTGGGACCTGGAGATCCCCTAGAGTTACAGCGCGAAACTAAACAGATCAGATGGCCTAGAACAGGGGTAGTCAACCTGTGGTCCTCCAGATGTCCATGCACTACAATTCCCACGAGCCCCTGCCAGCGTTTGTAGTCCATGGACATCTGGAGGACCACAAGTTGACTACCCCTGGCCTAGAACACAAGTTCTCAGCCTGGGGGTCGGGAACACTTTGGGGTTGAAAGACCTTTCCCAGGGGTCGCGGCAGGGCAAGCAGCTTGGCCGGGGTGAGGGCATTGCCACTGTGGCCACTCCTCCTGCAGGTGCCTGAGCTCAGCCGCCAGCCACTCCAGCAGCGCTTCCAGCGCACTGCACTCTCCCACTAGGTGCTTCTGGTGGTGACAGCACCACTCAGTAGACTTGGGCTCGGGTTCTGCTGTGCAGCTTTAGGTCTGGCCCCAGCTGGGCAGGGAACGTGTGGCCCTAGCCAGAAAACCTGGGGAGGTAGCTGGAGATCGGCCCTTGCAGGAAAAGCAGCCCGGCCCGGCCCAGATGTGATGAGAAATTCTGCCCGCCTGTGTTTCCTCCTCCAAATCAAGGGTTTTCTTGGCTTCTCCCCCACCCTTCTCTCCAAGGGGACCCGAAGTGGCCCACATTCCTTTACTGATGTTTCCAAATCAGTTTTGTCTGTGGGAGGGTGCCAGCACACGAAAGCTGAATGAATCTTTGTTGGTCTTAAAGGTGCCCCTGGACTCAATCAGTTGAGAACCACTGATCTAGAGTAAAAGGATGCTTAGAAGGGAGACGTCTCTCGTATTGTAATTGGGGATGCCAATCTCAAGGTGGGACCTGGAGACCCCCGTAGAATTTACCCTCCAGAATAAAGAGTTCTCCTGGGGAAATATGGATGCTTAGAAGGGAGACGTCTATCGTACAGTAATTGGGGATGCCAATCTCCAGGTGGGACCTGGAGACCCCCGTAGAATTTACCCTCCAGAATAAAGAGTTCTCTGGAAATATGGATGCTTTGAAGGGAGACGTCTCTCGTACAGTAATTGGGGATGCCAATCTCCAGGTGGGACCTGGAGACCCCGGTAGAATTTACCCTCCAGAATAAAGAGTTCTCCTGGGGAAATATGGATGCTTTGGAGACGTCTATCGTACAGTAATTGGGGATGCCAATCTCCAGGTGGGACCTGGAGACCCCGGTAGAATTTACCCTCCAGAATAAAGAGTTCTCCTGGGGAAATATGGATGCTTTGGAGACGTCTATCGTACAGTAATTGGGGATGCCAATCTCCAGGTGGGACCTGGAGACCCCCTAGAAATTACCCTGCAGAATAAAGCTCCTGGGGAAAAATGGATGGAGACGTCTCTCGTACTTTAATTGGGGATGCCAATCTCCAGGTGGGACCTGGAGACCCCCTAGAATTTACCCTCCAGAATAAAGAGTTCTCCTGGGGAAATATGGATGCTTTGAAGGGAGACGTCTCTCGTACAGTAATTGGGGATGCCAATCTCCAGGTGGGACCTGGAGACCCCCTAGAATTTACCCTCCAGAATACATTCTAATGGGGAAATATGGATGCATATCTGTAATGATATTGGGGATGCCAATCTCCAGGTGGGACCTGGAGACCCCCTAGAATTTACCCTCCAGAATAAAGAGTTCTCCTGGAGAAATATGGATGCTTTGAAGGGAGACGTCTCTCGTACAGTAATTGGGGATGCCAATCTCCAGGTGGGACCTGGAGACCCCCTAGAATTTACCCTCCAGAATACATTCTAATGGGGAAATATGGATGCATATCTGTAATGATATTGGGGATGCCAATCTCCAGGTGGGACCTGGAGACCCCCGTAGAATTTACCCTCCAGAATAAAGAGTTCTCTGGAAATATGGATGCTTTGAAGGGAGACGTCTCTCGTACAGTAATTGGGGATGCCAATCTCCAGGTGGGACCTGGAGACCCCGGTAGAATTTACCCTCCAGAATAAAGAGTTCTCCTGGGGAAATATGCATGCTTTGGAGACGTCTATCGTACAGTAATTGGGGATGCCAATCTCCAGGTGGGACCTGGAGACCCCCTAGAAATTACCCTGCAGAATAAAGCTCCTGGGGAAAAATGGATGGAGACGTCTCTCGTACTTTAATTGGGGATGCCAATCTCCAGGTGGGACCTGGAGACCCCCTAGAATTTACCCTCCAGAATAAAGAGTTCTCCTGGGGAAATATGGATGCTTTGAAGGGAGACGTCTCTCATACAGTAATTGGGGATGCCAATCTCCAGGTGGGACCTGGAGACCCCCTAGAATTTACCCTCCAGAATACATTCTAATGGGGAAATATGGATGCATATCTGTAATGATATTGGGGATGCCAATCTCCAGGTGGGACCTGGAGACCCCCTAGAATTTACCCTCCAGAATAAAGAGTTCTCCTGGGGAAATGTGGATGCTTTGAAGGGAGACGTCTCTCGTAATGTAATTGGGGATGCCAATCTCCAGGTGGGACCTGGAGAAACCCAAGTATTTACCCTCCAGAATAAAGAGTTCTGTAATATGGATGCTTTGAAAGGAGACGTCTCTCGTACTGTAATTGTGGATGCCAATCTCCAGGTGCGACCTGGAGACCCCCGTAGAATTTACCCTCCAGAATATATTCTAATGGGGAAATATGGATGCATTGAAGGGAGAAGTCTGTCGTAATGTTATTGGGGATGCCAATCTCCAGGTGGGACCTGGAGACCCCCTAGAATTTACCCTCCAGAATAAAGAGTTCTCCTGGGGAAATAAGGATGCTTTGAAGGGAGACGTCTCTCATAATGTAATTGGGGATGCCAATCTCCAGGTGGGACCTGAGGAAACCCTAGAATTTATCCTCCAGGATAGTGTTCTCCTGGGGAAATATGGATGCTTTGAAGAGAGACGTGTCTCGTACTGTAATTTGGGATGCCAATCTCCAGGTGGGACCTGGAGACCCCCGTAGAATTTACCCTCCAGAATAAGTAGTTGTCCTGGGGAAATATGGATGCTGTGAAACGAAACGTTTCTTGTACTGTAATGGGGGATGCCAATCTCCAGGTGGGACCTGGAGACCCCGTAGAATTTACCCTCCAGAATACATTCTAATGGGGAAATATGGATGCATTGAAGGGAGACGTCTGTCGTAATGTTATTGGGGATGCCAATCTCCAGGTGGGACCTGGAGACCCCCTAGAATTTACCCTCCAGAATAAAGTGTTCTCCTGTGGAAATATGGA
Organism: Paroedura picta; assembly: GCF_049243985.1. Taxonomy (NCBI): domain Eukaryota; kingdom Metazoa; phylum Chordata; class Lepidosauria; order Squamata; family Gekkonidae; genus Paroedura; species Paroedura picta. The sequence goes on along the minus strand of NC_135369.1, from coordinate 170,789,053 downwards.
TGCTTTGAAGGGAGACGTCTCTCTTACTGCAATTGGGGATGCCAATCTCCTGGTGGAACCTGGAGACCCACGTAGAATTCATCCTCCAGAGTTCTCCTGGGGAAATATGGATGCTTTGAAGGGAGACGCCTCTCGTACTGTAATTGTGGATGCCAATCTCCAGGTGGGTCCTTGACACCCCCTAGCATTTACCCTCCAGAATAAAGAGTTCTCCTGGGGAAATATGCTTTGAAGGGAGACGTGTCTCGTAGTGTAATTGGGGATGCCATCTCCAGGAGGGACCTGGAGACCCCCGTAGAATTTACCCTCCAGAATAGAGTTCTCCTGGGGAAATATGGTTGCTTTGGGGACGTTTCTAGTACCGTAATTTTGGATGCCAATCTCCAGGTGGGACCTCGAGGAACCCTAGTATTTCCCCTCCAGAATAAAGAGTTCCCCTGGGGAAATATGGATGCTTTGAAGGGAGACGTCTCTCGTACTGTAATTATGGGTGCCAATCTCCAGGTGGGTCCTGGAGAAACCCTAGAATTTACCCTCCAGAATAAAGAGTTCTCCTGGGGAAATATGGATGCTTTGAAAGGAGACGTCTCTCGTACTGTAATCGGTGATGCCAATCTCCAGGTGGAACCTGGAGAAACTATAGAATTTACCCTCCAGGATAAAATGTTCTCCTGTGGAAATATGGATGCTTTGAAGGGAGACAACTCTCGTAATATAATTGGGGATGCCAATCTCCAGGTGGGACCTGGAGAAACCCTAGAATTTACCCTCCTGAATAAAGAGTTCTCCTGGGGAAATATGGATGCTTTGAAAGGAGACGTCTCTCGTACTGTAATTGTGGATGCCAATCTACAGGTGGGTCCTGGAGAAACCCTACAATTTACCCTCCAGAATAAAGAGTTCCCCTGGGGAAATATGGATGCTTTGAAGGGAGACGTCTTTCGTTCTGTAACTGGGAATGCCAATCTCCAGGTGGGTCCTGGAGAAACCCTAGAATTTACCCTCCAGAATAAAGAGTTCTCCTGGGGAAATATGGATGCTTTGAAGGGAGACGTCTCTCGTACTGCAATTGGGGATGCCAATCTCCAGGTGGAACCTGGAGAACCACATAGAATTTACCCTCCAGAGTTCTCCTGGGGAAATATGGATGCTTCGAAAGGAGACGTCTCTCGTACTGTAATTGTGGATGCCAATCTCCAGGTGGGTCCTGGACACCCCCTGGAATTTACCCTCCAGAATAAAGAGTTGTAATGGGGAAATATGGATGCTTTGGAGACGTCTATCGTACAGTAATTGGGGATGCCAATCTCAAGGTGGGACCTGGAGACCCCCGTAGAATTTACCCTCCGGAATAAAGAGTTCTCCTCTGGAAATATGGATGCTTTGAATGGAGATGTCTCTCGTACTGTAATTGGGGATGCCATTCTTCAGGTGGGACCTGGAGACCCCCTAGAATTTACCCTGCAGAATAAAGCTCCTGGGGAAAAATGGATGGAGACGTCTCTCGTACTTTAATTGGGGATGCCAATCTCCAGGTGGGACCTGGAGACCCCCTAGAATTTACCCTCCAGAATAAAGAGTTCTCCTGGGGAAATATGGATGCTTTGAAGGGAGACGTCTCTCGTACAGTAATTTGGGATGCCAATCTCCAGGTGGGACCTGGAGAACCCCTAGAATTTACCCTCCAGAATACATTCTAATGGGGAAATATGGATGCATTGAAGGGAGACGTCTGTAATGTTATTGGGGATGCCAATCTCCAGGTGGAACCTGGAGACCCCCTAGAATTTACCCTCCAGAATAAAGAGTTCTCCTGGGGAAATAAGGATGCTTTGAAGGGAGACGTCTCTCGTAATGTAATTGGGGATGCCAATCTCCAGGTGGGACCTGGGGAAACCCTAGAATTTATCCTCCAGGATAGTGTTCTCCTGGGGAAATATGGATGCTTTGAAGAGAGACGTGTCTCGTACTGTAATTTGGGATGCCAATCTCCAGGTGGGACCTGGAGACCCCCGTAGAATTTACCCTCCAGAATAACTAGTTGTCCTGGGGAAATATGGATGCTTTGAAACGAAATGTATCTCGTACTGTAATGGGGGATGCCAATATCCACGTGGGAGCTGGAGAACCTGTAGAATTTACCCTCCAGAATACATTCTAATGGGGAAATATGGATGCATTGAAGGGAGACGTCTGTCGTAATGTTATTGGGGATGCCAATCTCCAGGTGGGACCTGAAGACCCCCTAGAATTTACCCTCCAGAATAAAGTGTTCTCCTGTGGAAATATGGATGCTTTGAAGGGAGACGTCTCTCTTACTGCAATTGGGGATCTCCTGGTGGAACCTGGAGACCCACGTAGAATTCATCCTCCAGAGTTCTCCTGGGGAAATATGGATGCTTTGAAGGGAGACGTCTCTCGTACTGTAATTGTGGATGCCAATCTCCAGGTGGGTCCTGGACACCCCCTAGCATTTACCCTCCAGAATAAAGAGTTCTCCTGAGGTAATATGGATGCTTTGAAAGGAGACGTCTCTCGTACTGTAATTGTGGATGCCAATCTCCAGGTGGGTCCTGGAGACCCCCTAGAATTTACCCTCCAGAATAAAGAGTTCTCCTGGGGAAATATGCTTTGAAGGGAGACGTGTCTCGTAGTGTAATTGGGGATGCCATCTCCAGGAGGGACCTGGAGACCCCCGTAGAATTTACCCTCCAGAATAGAGTTCTCCTGGGGAAATATGGTTGCTTTGGGGACGTTTCTAGTACCGTAATTTTGGATGCCAATCTCCAGGTGGGACCTCGAGGAACCCTAGTATTTCCCCTCCAGAATAAAGAGTTCCCCTGGGGAAATATGGATGCTTTGAAGGGAGACGTCTCTCGTACTGTAATTATGGGTGCCAATCTCCAGGTGGGTCCTGGAGAAACCCTAGAATTTACCCTCCAGAATAAAGAGTTCTCCTGGGGAAATATGGATGCTTTGAAAGCATCGTACTGTAATCGGTGATGCCAATCTCCAGGTGGAACCTGGAGAAACTATAGAATTTACCCTCCAGGATAAAATGTTCTCCTGTGGAAATATGGATGCTTTGAAGGGAGACGTCTCTCGTAATATAACTGGGGATGCCAATCTCCAGGTGGGACCTGGAGAAACCCTAGAATTTACCCTCCTGAATAAAGAGTTCTCCTGGGGAAATATGGATGCTTTGAAAGGAGACGTCTCTCGTACTGTAATTGTGGATGCCAATCTCCAGGTGGGTCCTGGAGAAACCCTACAATTTACCCTCCAGAATAAAGAGTTTCCCTGGGGATATATGGATGCTTTGAAGGGAGACGACTGTCGTTCTGTAATTGGGGATGCCAATCTCCAGGTGAAACCTGGAGACCCCAGTAGAATTTACCCTCCAGAATGAAGAGTTCTCCTGGGGACATATGGATGCTTTGAAAGGAGACGTCTCTCGTACTGTAATCGGTGATGCCAATCTCCAGGTGGGACCTGGAGAAACTATAGAATTTACCCTCCAGGATAAAATGTTCTCCTGTGGAAATATGGATGCTTTGAAGGGAGACGTCTCTCATAATATAACTGGGGATGCCAATCTCCAGGTGGGACCTGGAGAAACCCTAGAATTTACCCTCCTGAATAAAGAGTTCTCCTGGGGAAATATGGATGCTTTGAAAGGAGACGTCTCTCGTACTGTAATTGTGGATGCCAATCTCCAGGTGGGTCCTGGAGAAACCCTACAATTTACCCTCCAGAATAAAGAGTTCCCCTGGGGAAATATGGATGCTTTGAAGGGAGACGTCTTTCGTTCTGTAACTGGGAATGCCAATCTCCAGGTGGGTCCTGGAGAAACCCTAGAATTTACCCTCCAGAATAAAGAGTTCTCCTGGGGAAATATGGATGCTTTGAAGGGAGACGTCTCTCGTACTGCAATTGGGGATGCCAATCTCCAGGTGGAACCTGGAGAACCACATAGAATTTACCCTCCAGAGTTCTCCTGGGGAAATATGGATGCTTCGAAAGGAGACGTCTCTCGTACTGTAATTGTGGATGCCAATCTCCAGGTGGGTCCTGGACACCCCCTGGAATTTACCCTCCAGAATAAAGAGTTGTAATGGGGAAATATGGATGCTTTGGAGACGTCTATCGTACAGTAATTGGGGATGCCAATCTCAAGGTGGGACCTGGAGACCCCCGTAGAATTTACCCTCCGGAATAAAGAGTTCTCCTCTGGAAATATGGATGCTTTGAATGGAGATGTCTCTCGTACTGTAATTGGGGATGCCATTCTTCAGGTGGGACCTGGAGACCCCCTAGAATTTACCCTGCAGAATAAAGCTCCTGGGGAAAAATGGATGGAGACGTCTCTCGTACTTTAATTGGGGATGCCAATCTCCAGGTGGGACCTGGAGACCCCCTAGAATTTACCCTCCAGAATAAAGAGTTCTCCTGGGGAAATATGGATGCTTTGAAGGGAGACGTCTCTCGTACAGTAATTTGGGATGCCAATCTCCAGGTGGGACCTGGAGAACCCCTAGAATTTACCCTCCAGAATACATTCTAATGGGGAAATATGGATGCATTGAAGGGAGACGTCTGTAATGTTATTGGGGATGCCAATCTCCAGGTGGAACCTGGAGACCCCCTAGAATTTACCCTCCAGAATAAAGAGTTCTCCTGGGGAAATAAGGATGCTTTGAAGGGAGACGTCTCTCGTAATGTAATTGGGGATGCCAATCTCCAGGTGGGACCTGGGGAAACCCTAGAATTTATCCTCCAGGATAGTGTTCTCCTGGGGAAATATGGATGCTTTGAAGAGAGACGTGTCTCGTACTGTAATTTGGGATGCCAATCTCCAGGTGGGACCTGGAGACCCCCGTAGAATTTACCCTCCAGAATAACTAGTTGTCCTGGGGAAATATGGATGCTTTGAAACGAAATGTATCTCGTACTGTAATGGGGGATGCCAATATCCACGTGGGAGCTGGAGAACCTGTAGAATTTACCCTCCAGAATACATTCTAATGGGGAAATATGGATGCATTGAAGGGAGACGTCTGTCGTAATGTTATTGGGGATGCCAATCTCCAGGTGGGACCTGAAGACCCCCTAGAATTTACCCTCCAGAATAAAGTGTTCTCCTGTGGAAATATGGATGCTTTGAAGGGAGACGTCTCTCTTACTGCAATTGGGGATCTCCTGGTGGAACCTGGAGACCCACGTAGAATTCATCCTCCAGAGTTCTCCTGGGGAAATATGGATGCTTTGAAGGGAGACGTCTCTCGTACTGTAATTGTGGATGCCAATCTCCAGGTGGGTCCTGGACACCCCCTAGCATTTACCCTCCAGAATAAAGAGTTCTCCTGAGGTAATATGGATGCTTTGAAAGGAGACGTCTCTCGTACTGTAATTGTGGATGCCAATCTCCAGGTGGGTCCTGGAGACCCCCTAGAATTTACCCTCCAGAATAAAGAGTTCTCCTGGGGAAATATGCTTTGAAGGGAGACGTGTCTCGTAGTGTAATTGGGGATGCCATCTCCAGGAGGGACCTGGAGACCCCCGTAGAATTTACCCTCCAGAATAGAGTTCTCCTGGGGAAATATGGTTGCTTTGGGGACGTTTCTAGTACCGTAATTTTGGATGCCAATCTCCAGGTGGGACCTCGAGGAACCCTAGTATTTCCCCTCCAGAATAAAGAGTTCCCCTGGGGAAATATGGATGCTTTGAAGGGAGACGTCTCTCGTACTGTAATTATGGGTGCCAATCTCCAGGTGGGTCCTGGAGAAACCCTAGAATTTACCCTCCAGAATAAAGAGTTCTCCTGGGGAAATATGGATGCTTTGAAAGCATCGTACTGTAATCGGTGATGCCAATCTCCAGGTGGAACCTGGAGAAACTATAGAATTTACCCTCCAGGATAAAATGTTCTCCTGTGGAAATATGGATGCTTTGAAGGGAGACGTCTCTCGTAATATAACTGGGGATGCCAATCTCCAGGTGGGACCTGGAGAAACCCTAGAATTTACCCTCCTGAATAAAGAGTTCTCCTGGGGAAATATGGATGCTTTGAAAGGAGACGTCTCTCGTACTGTAATTGTGGATGCCAATCTCCAGGTGGGTCCTGGAGAAACCCTACAATTTACCCTCCAGAATAAAGAGTTTCCCTGGGGATATATGGATGCTTTGAAGGGAGACGACTGTCGTTCTGTAATTGGGGATGCCAATCTCCAGGTGAAACCTGGAGACCCCAGTAGAATTTACCCTCCAGAATGAAGAGTTCTCCTGGGGACATATGGATGCTTTGAAAGGAGACGTCTCTCGTACTGTAATCGGTGATGCCAATCTCCAGGTGGGACCTGGAGAAACTATAGAATTTACCCTCCAGGATAAAATGTTCTCCTGTGGAAATATGGATGCTTTGAAGGGAGACGTCTCTCATAATATAACTGGGGATGCCAATCTCCAGGTGGGACCTGGAGAAACCCTAGAATTTACCCTCCTGAATAAAGAGTTCTCCTGGGGAAATATGGATGCTTTGAAAGGAGACGTCTCTCGTACTGTAATTGTGGATGCCAATCTCCAGGTGGGTCCTGGAGAAACCCTACAATTTACCCTCCAGTATAAAGAGTTCCCCTGGGGAAATATGGATGCTTTGAAGGGAGACGTCTTTCGTTCTGTAACTGGGAATGCCAGTCTCCAGGTGGGTCCTGGAGAAACCCTAGAATTTACCCTCCAGAATAAAGAGTTTCCCTGGGGATATATGGATGCTTTGAAGGGAGACGACTGTCGTTCTGTAATTGGGGATGCCAATCTCCAGGTGAAACCTGGAGACCCCAGTAGAATTTACCCTCCAGAATGAAGAGTTCTCCTGGGGACATATGGATGCTTTGAAAGGAGACGTCTCTCGTACTGTAATCGGTGATGCCAATCTCCAGGTGGGACCTGGAGAAACTATAGAATTTACCCTCCAGGATAAAATGTTCTCCTGTGGAAATATGGATGCTTTGAAGGGAGACGTCTCTCATAATATAACTGGGGATGCCAATCTCCAGGTGGGACCTGGAGAAACCCTAGAATTTACCCTCCTGAATAAAGAGTTCTCCTGGGGAAATATGGATGCTTTGAAAGGAGACGTCTCTCGTACTGTAATTGTGGATGCCAATCTCCAGGTGGGTCCTGGAGAAACCCTACAATTTACCCTCCAGTATAAAGAGTTCCCCTGGGGAAATATGGATGCTTTGAAGGGAGACGTCTTTCGTTCTGTAACTGGGAATGCCAGTCTCCAGGTGGGTCCTGGAGAAACCCTAGAATTTACCCTCCAGAATAAAGAGTTCCCCTGGGGAAATATGGATGCTTTGAAGGGAGACGTCTTTCGTTCTGTAACTGGGAATGCCAGTCTCCAGGTGGGTCCTGGAGAAACCCTAGAATTTACCCTCCAGAATAAAGAGTTCCCCTGGGGAAATATGGATGCTTTGAAGGGAGACGTCTCTCGTACTGCAATTGGGGATGCCAATCTCCAGGTGGAACCTGGAGAACCACATAGAATTTACCCTCCAGAGTTCTCCTGGGGAAATATGGATGCTTTGAAGGGAGACGCCTCTCGTACTGTAATTGTGGATGCCAATCTCCAGGTGGGTCCTTGACACCCCCTAGCATTTACCCTCCAGAATAAAGAGTTCTCCTGGGGAAATATGCTTTGAAGGGAGACGTGTCTCGTAGTGTAATTGGGGATGCCATCTCCAGGAGGGACCTGGAGACCCCCGTAGAATTTACCCTCCAGAATAGAGTTCTCCTGGGGAAATATGGTTGCTTTGGGGACGTTTCTAGTACCGTAATTTTGGATGCCAATCTCCAGGTGGGACCTCGAGGAACCCTAGTATTTCCCCTCCAGAATAAAGAGTTCCCCTGGGGAAATATGGATGCTTTGAAGGGAGACGTCTCTCGTACTGTAATTATGGGTGCCAATCTCCAGGTGGGTCCTGGAGAAACCCTAGAATTTACCCTCCAGAATAAAGAGTTCTCCTGGGGAAATATGGATGCTTTGAAAGGAGACGTCTCTCGTACTGTAATCGGTGATGCCAATCTCCAGGTGGAACCTGGAGAAACTATAGAATTTACCCTCCAGGATAAAATGTTCTCCTGTGGAAATATGGATGCTTTGAAGGGAGACAACTCTCGTAATATAATTGGGGATGCCAATCTCCAGGTGGGACCTGGAGAAACCCTAGAATTTACCCTCCTGAATAAAGAGTTCTCCTGGGGAAATATGGATGCTTTGAAAGGAGACGTCTCTCGTACTGTAATTGTGGATGCCAATCTACAGGTGGGTCCTGGAGAAACCCTACAATTTACCCTCCAGAATAAAGAGTTCCCCTGGGGAAATATGGATGCTTTGAAGGGAGACGTCTTTCGTTCTGTAACTGGGAATGCCAATCTCCAGGTGGGTCCTGGAGAAACCCTAGAATTTACCCTCCAGAATAAAGAGTTCTCCTGGGGAAATATGGATGCTTTGAAGGGAGACGTCTCTCGTACTGCAATTGGGGATGCCAATCTCCAGGTGGAACCTGGAGAACCACATAGAATTTACCCTCCAGAGTTCTCCTGGGGAAATATGGATGCTTCGAAAGGAGACGTCTCTCGTACTGTAATTGTGGATGCCAATCTCCAGGTGGGTCCTGGACACCCCCTGGAATTTACCCTCCAGAATAAAGAGTTGTAATGGGGAAATATGGATGCTTTGGAGACGTCTATCGTACAGTAATTGGGGATGCCAATCTCAAGGTGGGACCTGGAGACCCCCGTAGAATTTACCCTCCGGAATAAAGAGTTCTCCTCTGGAAATATGGATGCTTTGAATGGAGATGTCTCTCGTACTGTAATTGGGGATGCCATTCTTCAGGTGGGACCTGGAGACCCCCTAGAATTTACCCTGCAGAATAAAGCTCCTGGGGAAAAATGGATGGAGACATCTCTCGTACTTTAATTGGGGATGCCAATCTCCAGGTGGGACCTGGAGACCCCCTAGAATTTACCCTCCAGAATAAAGAGTTCTCCTGGGGAAATATGGATGCTTTGAAGGGAGACGTCTCTCGTACAGTAATTTGGGATGCCAATCTCCAGGTGGGACCTGGAGAACCCCTAGAATTTACCCTCCAGAATACATTCTAATGGGGAAATATGGATGCATTGAAGGGAGACGTCTGTAATGTTATTGGGGATGCCAATCTCCAGGTGGAACCTGGAGACCCCCTAGAATTTACCCTCCAGAATAAAGAGTTCTCCTGGGGAAATAAGGATGCTTTGAAGGGAGACGTCTCTCGTAATGTAATTGGGGATGCCAATCTCCAGGTGGGACCTGGGGAAACCCTAGAATTTATCCTCCAGGATAGTGTTCTCCTGGGGAAATATGGATGCTTTGAAGAGAGACGTGTCTCGTACTGTAATTTGGGATGCCAATCTCCAGGTGGGACCTGGAGACCCCCGTAGAATTTACCCTCCAGAATAACTAGTTGTCCTGGGGAAATATGGATGCTTTGAAACGAAATGTATCTCGTACTGTAATGGGGGATGCCAATATCCACGTGGGAGCTGGAGAACCTGTAGAATTTACCCTCCAGAATACATTCTAATGGGGAGATATGGATGCATTGAAGGGAGACGTCTGTCGTAATGTTATTGGGGATGCCAATCTCCAGGTGGGACCTGAAGACCCTCTAGAATTTACCCTCCAGAATAAAGTGTTCTCCTGTGGAAATATGGATGCTTTGAAGGGAGACGTCTCTCTTACTGCAATTGGGGATCTCCTGGTGGAACCTGGAGACCCACGTAGAATTCATCCTCCAGAGTTCTCCTGGGGAAATATGGATGCTTTGAAGGGAGACGTCTCTCGTACTGTAATTGTGGATGCCAATCTCCAGGTGGGTCCTGGACACCCCCTAGCATTTACCCTCCAGAATAAAGAGTTCTCCTGAGGTAATATGGATGCTTTGAAAGGAGACGTCTCTCGTACTGTAATTGTGGATGCCAATCTCCAGGTGGGTCCTGGAGACCCCCTAGCATTTACCCTCCAGAATAAAGAGTTCTCCTGGGGAAATATGCTTTGAAGGGAGACGTGTCTCGTAGTGTAATTGGGGATGCCATCTCCAGGAGGGACCTGGAGACCCCCGTAGAATTTACCCTCCAGAATAGAGTTCTCCTGGGGAAATATGGTTGCTTTGGGGACGTTTCTAGTACCGTAATTTTGGATGCCAATCTCCAGGTGGGACCTCGAGGAACCCTAGTATTTCCCCTCCAGAATAAAGAGTTCCCCTGGGGAAATATGGATGCTTTGAAGGGAGATGTCTCTCGTACTGTAATTATGGGTGCCAATCTCCAGGTGGGTCCTGGAGAAACCCTAGAATTTACCCTCCAGAATAAAGAGTTCTCCTGGGGAAATATGGATGCTTTGAAAGCATCGTACTGTAATCGGTGATGCCAATCTCCAGGTGGAACCTGGAGAAACTATAGAATTTACCCTCCAGGATAAAATGTTCTCCTGTGGAAATATGGATGCTTTGAAGGGAGACGTCTCTCGTAATATAACTGGGGATGCCAATCTCCAGGTGGGACCTGGAGAAACCCTAGAATTTACCCTCCTGAATAAAGAGTTCTCCTGGGGAAATATGGATGCTTTGAAAGGAGACGTCTCTCGTACTGTAATTGTGGATGCCAATCTCCAGGTGGGTCCTGGAGAAACCCTACAATTTACCCTCCAGAATAAAGAGTTCCCCTGGGGATATATGGATGCTTTGAAGGGAGACGACTGTCGTTCTGTAATTGGGGATGCCAATCTCCAGGTGAAACCTGGAGACCCCAGTAGAATTTACCCTCCAGAATGAAGAGTTCTCCTGGGGACATATGGATGCTTTGAAAGGAGACGTCTCTCGTACTGTAATCGGTGATGCCAATCTCCAGGTGGGACCTGGAGAAACTATAGAATTTACCCTCCAGGATAAAATGTTCTCCTGTGGAAATATGGATGCTTTGAAGGGAGACGTCTCTCATAATATAACTGGGGATGCCAATCTCCAGGTGGGACCTGGAGAAACCCTAGAATTTACCCTCCTGAATAAAGAGTTCTCCTGGGGAAATATGGATGCTTTGAAAGGAGACGTCTCTCGTACTGTAATTGTGGATGCCAATCTCCAGGTGGGTCCTGGAGAAACCCTACAATTTACCCTCCAGTATAAAGAGTTCCCCTGGGGAAATATGGATGCTTTGAAGGGAGACGTCTTTCGTTCTGTAACTGGGAATGCCAGTCTCCAGGTGGGTCCTGGAGAAACCCTAGAATTTACCCTCCAGAATAAAGAGTTCCCCTGGGGAAATATGGATGCTTTGAAGGGAGACGTCTCTCGTACTGCAATTGGGGATGCCAATCTCCAGGTGGAACCTGGAGAACCACATAGAATTTACCCTCCAGAGTTCTCCTGGGGAAATATGGATGCTTTGAAGGGAGACGCCTCTCGTACTGTAATTGTGGATGCCAATCTCCAGGTGGGTCCTTGACACCCCCTAGCATTTACCCTCCAGAATAAAGAGTTCTCCTGGGGAAATATGCTTTGAAGGGAGACGTGTCTCGTAGTGTAATTGGGGATGCCATCTCCAGGAGGGACCTGGAGACCCCCGTAGAATTTACCCTCCAGAATAGAGTTCTCCTGGGGAAATATGGTTGCTTTGGGGACGTTTCTAGTACCGTAATTTTGGATGCCAATCTCCAGGTGGGACCTCGAGGAACCCTAGTATTTCCCCTCCAGAATAAAGAGTTCCCCTGGGGAAATATGGATGCTTTGAAAGGAGACGTCTCTCGTACTGTAATTATGGGTGCCAATCTCCAGGTGGGTCCTGGAGAAACCCTAGAATTTACCCTCCAGAATAAAGAGTTCTCCTGGGGAAATATGGATGCTTTGAAAGGAGACGTCTCTCGTACTGTAATCGGTGATGCCAATCTCCAGGTGGAACCTGGAGAAACTATAGAATTTACCCTCCAGGATAAAATGTTCTCCTGTGGAAATATGGATGCTTTGAAGGGAGACAACTCTCGTAATATAATTGGGGATGCCAATCTCCAGGTGGGACCTGGAGAAACCCTAGAATTTACCCTCCTGAATAAAGAGTTCTCCTGGGGAAATATGGATGCTTTGAAAGGAGACGTCTCTCGTACTGTAATTGTGGATGCCAATCTCCAGGTGGGTCCTGGAGACCCCCTAGAATTTACCCTCCAGAATAAAGAGTTCTCCTGGGGAAATATGCTTTGAAGGGAGACGTGTCTCGTAGTGTAATTGGGGATGCCATCTCCAGGAGGGACCTGGAGACCCCCGTAGAATTTACCCTCCAGAATAGAGTTCTCCTGGGGAAATATGGTTGCTTTGGGGACGTTTCTAGTACCGTAATTTTGGATGCCAATCTCCAGGTGGGACCTCGAGGAACCCTAGTATTTCCCCTCCAGAACAAAGAGTTCCCCTGGGGAAATATGGATGCTTTGAAGGGAGACGTCTCTCGTACTGTAATTATGGGTGCCAATCTCCAGGTGGGTCCTGGAGAAACCCTAGAATTTACCCTCCAGAATAAAGAGTTCTCCTGGGGAAATATGGATGCTTTGAAAGCATCGTACTGTAATCGGTGATGCCAATCTCCAGGTGGAACCTGGAGAAACTATAGAATTTACCCTCCAGGATAAAATGTTCTCCTGTGGAAATATGGATGCTTTGAAGGGAGACGTCTCTCGTAATATAACTGGGGATGCCAATCTCCAGGTGGGACCTGGAGAAACCCTAGAATTTACCCTCCTGAATAAAGAGTTCTCCTGGGGAAATATAGATGCTTTGAAGGGAGACGTCTCTCGTAATGTAATTGGGGATGCCAATCTCCAGGTGGGTCCTGGAGAAACCCTACAATTTACCCTCCAGAATAAAGAGTTCCCCTGGGGATATATGGATGCTTTGAAGGGAGACGTCTCTCGTACTGTAATTGGGGATGCCAATCTCCAGGTGGAACCTGGAGAACCACATAGAATTTACCCTCCAGAGTTCTCCTGGGGAAATATGGATGCTTCGAAAGGAGACGTCTCTCGTACTGTAATTGTGGATGCCAATCTCCAGGTGGGTCCTGGACACCCCCTGGAATTTACCCTCCAGAATAAAGAGTTGTAATGGGGAAATATGGATGCTTTGGGGACGTTTTTAATACCGTAATTGTGGATGCCAATCTCCAGGTGGGACCTGGAGAAACCCTAGTTTTTACCCACCAGAATAAAGAGTTCTCCTGGGAAAATATGGGTGCTTTGAAGGGAGACGACTGTCGTTCTGTAATTGGGGATGCCAATCTCCAGGTGAAACCTGGAGACCCCAGTAGAATTTACCCTCCAGAATGAAGAGTTCTCCTGGGGACATATGGATGCTTTGAAAGGAGACGTCTCTCGTACTGTAATCGGTGATGCCAATCTCCAGGTGGGACCTGGAGAAACTATAAAATTTAACCCTCCGGGATAAAATGTTCTCCTGTGGAAATATGGATGCTTTGAAGGGAGACGTCTCTCATAATATAACTGGGGATGCCAATCTCCAGGTGGGACCTGGAGAAACCCTAGAATTTACCCTCCTGAATAAAGAGTTCTCCTGGGGAAATATGGATGCTTTGAAAGGAGACGTCTCTTGTACTGTAATTGTGGATGCCAATCTCCAGGTGGGTCCTGGAGAAACCCTACAATTTACCCTCCAGTATAAAGAGTTCCCCTGGGGAAATATGGATGCTTTGAAGGGAGACGTCTTTCGTTCTGTAACTGGGAATGCCAGTCTCCAGGTGGGTCCTGGAGAAACCCTAGAATTTACCCTCCAGAATAAAGAGTTCCCCTGGGGAAATATGGATGCTTTGAAGGGAGACGTCTCTCGTACTGCAATTGGGGATGCCAATCTCCAGGTGGAACCTGGAGAACCACATAGAATTTACCCTCCAGAGTTCTCCTGGGGAAATATGGATGCTTCGAAAGGAGACGTCTCTCGTACTGTAATTGTGGATGCCAATCTCCAGGTGGATCCTGGACACCCCCTGGAATTTACCCTCCAGAACAAAGAGTTGTAATGGGGAAATATGGATGCTTTGGGGACGTTTTTAATACCGTAATTGTGGATGCCAATCTCCAGGTGGGACCTGGAGAAACCCTAGCTTTTACCCACCTGAATAAAGAGTTCTCCTGGGAAAATATGGGTGCTTTGAAGGGAGACGACTGTCGTTCTGTAATTGGGGATGCCAATCTCCAGGTGAAACCTGGAGACCCCAGTAGAATTTACCCTCCAGAATGAAGAGTTCTCCTGGGGAAATATGGATGCTTTGAAAGGAGACGTCTCTCGTACTGTAATCGGTGATGCCAATCTCCAGGTGGGACCTGGAGAAACTATAGAATTTACCCTCCAGGATAAAATGTTCTCCTGTGGAAATATGGGTGCTCTGAAGGGAGACGTCTTTCGTACTGCAATTGGGGATGCCAATCTCCAGGTGGAACCTGGAGACCCACGTAGAATTTACCCTCCAGAGTTCTCCTGGGGAAATATGGATGCTTTGAAGGGAGACGTCTCTTGTGTTTTAATTATGGGTGCCAATCTCCAGGTGGGTCCTGGAAAAACCCTAGAATTTCCCCTCCAGAATAAAGAGTTCTCCTGGGGCAATATGGATGTTTTGGGGACGTTTCTAGTACCGTAATTGTGGATGCCAATCTCCAGGTGGGACCTGGAGAAACCCTAGTATTTACCCTCCAGAATAAAGAGTTCTCCTGGGGAAATATGGTTGCTTTGGGGACGTTTCTAGTACCTCTATTTTGGATGACAATCTCCAGGTGGGACCGGGAGACACCAGTCGAATTTACCCTCCAGAATAAAGAGTTCTCCTGGGGAAATATGGATGCTTTGAAGGGAGACGTCTCTCGTTCTGTAACTGAGGATGCCAATCTCCAGGTGAGACCGGGAGACACCAGTCGAATTTACCCTCCAGAATAAAGAGTTCTCCTGGGGACATATGCATGCTTTGAAAGGAGACGTCTCTCGTAATGTAATTAGGGATGCCAATCTCCAGGTGGCACCTGGAGAAACCATAGAATTTACCCTCCAGAATAAAGTGTTTTCCTGTGGATATATGGATATTTTGAAGGGAGACGTCTCTCGTACTGTAATTGGGGATGCCAATCTCCAGGTGGGACCTGGAGACCCCCGTAGAATTTACCCTCCAGAATAAAGAGTTCTAATGGGGAAATATGAATGCATTGAAGGGAGACGTCTCTCGTAATGTAATTGGGGATGCCAATCTCCAGGTGGGACCTGGAGAAACCATAGAATTTACCCTCCAGAATAAAGTGTTTTCCTGTGGATATATGGATGCTTTGAAGGGAGACGTCTCTCGTGCTGTAATTATGGGTGCCAATCTCCAGGTGGGTCCTGGAGAAACCCTAGAATTTACCCTCCAGAATAAAGAGTTCTCCTGGGGAAATATGGACGCTTTGAAGGGAGACATCTCTCGTACTGTAAATGGGGATGCCAATCTCCAGGTGGGACCTGGAGACCCCCGTAGAATTTACCCTCCAGAATAAAGAGTTTTCCTGGGGAAATATGGATGGTTTGAAGGGAGACGTCTCTCATAATATAACTCGGGATGCCAATCTCCAGGTGGGACCTGGAGAAACCCTAGAATTTACCCTACAGAATAAAGAGTTCTCCTGGGGAAATATGGTTGCTTTGGGGACGTTTCTAGTACCGTAATTTTGGATGCCAATCTCCAGGTGGGACCTGGAGGAACCCTAGTATTTCCCCTCCAGAATAAAGAGTTCTCCTGGGGAAATATGGAAGCTCTGAAAGGAGACGTCTCTCGTACTGTAATTGTGGATGCCAATCTCCAGGTGGGACCTGGAGACCCACGTAGAATTTACCCTCCAGAATAGAGTTCTAATGGGGAAATATGGATGCATTGAAGGGAGACGTCTCTCGTAATGTAATTGGGGATGCCAATCTCCAGGTGGGACCTGGAGAAACCATAGAATTTACCCTCCAGGATAAAGTGTTTTCCTGTGGAAATAAGGATGCTTTCAAGGGAGACGTCTCTCGTACTGTATTTATGGGTGCCAATCTCCAGGTGGGACCTGGAGACCCCCGTGGAATGTACCCTCCAGAATAAAGAGTCCTCCTGGGGAAATACGGATGGTTTGAAGGGAGACGTCTATCGAACTGTAATCGTGGATGCCAATGTCCAGGTGGGACCTGGAGACCCCCTAGAATTTACCCTCAAGAATAAATAGTTCTCCTAGGGAAATATGGATGCTTTGAAGGGAGACGTCTCTCGTACTGTAATTGTGGATGCCAATCTCCAGGTGGGTCCTGGAGACCCCCTAGAATTTACCCTCCAGAATAAAGAGTTCTCCGGGGGAAATATGGATGCTTTGAAGGGAGACGTCTCTCGTACTGCAATTGGGGATGCCAATCTCCAGGTGGGACCTGGAGACCCCCGTAGAATTTACCCTCCAGAATAGAGTTCTCCTGGGGAAATATGGTTGCTTTGGGGACGTTTCTAGTACCGTAATTTTGGATGCCAATCTCCAGGTGGGACATGGAGGAAGCCTAGTATTTCCCCTCCAGAATAAAGATTTCTCCTGGGATAATATGGATGCTTTGAAGGGAGACGTCTCTCGTACTGCAATTGGGGATGCCAATCTCCAGGTGGAACCTGGAGAACCACGTAGAATTTACCCTCCAGAGTTCTCCTGGGGAAATATGGATGCTTTGAAAGGAGACGTCTCTCTTACTGTAATTGTGGATGCCAATCTCAAGGTGGGTCCTGGACACCCCCTAGAATTTACCCTCCAGAATAAAGAGTTGTAATGGGGAAATATGGATGCTTTGTAGGGAGACGTCTCTCCTACTGTAATTATGTGTGCCAATCTCCAGGTGGATCCTGGAGAAACCCTAGTTTTTACCCTCCAGAATAAAGAGTTCTCCTGGGGATATATGGATGCTTTGAAAGGAGACGTCTCTTGTACTGTAATCGGGGATGCCAATCTCCAGGTGGGACCTGGAGAAACCATAGAATTTACCCTCCAGGATAAAATGTTCTCCTGTGGAAATATGGATGCTTTGAAGGGAGACGTCTCACGTACTGCAATTGGGGTTCCCATTCTCCAGGTGGAACCTGGAGACCCACGTAGAATTTACCCTCCAGAGTTCTCCTGGGGAAATATGGATGCTTTGAAGGGAGACGTCTCTCGTACTGTAATTGTGGATGCCAATCTCCAGGTGTGTCCTGGACACCCCCTAGAATTTACCCTCCAGAAAAGTTCTAATGGGGAAATACGGATGCTTTGAAGGGAGACGTCTCTTGTGCTATAATTATGGGTGCAAATCTCCAGGTGGGTCCTGGGGAAACCCTAGAATTTCCCCTCCAGAATAAAGAGTTCTCCTGGGGCAATATGGATGCTTTGGGGACGTTTCTATTAACGTAATTGTGGATGCCAATCTCCAGGTGTGACCTGGAGAAACCCTAGTATTTACCCTCCAGAATAAAGAGTTCCCCTGGGGAAATAAGGATGCTTTGAAGGGAGACGTCTCTTGTAATGTAATTGGGGGTGCCAATCTCCAGGTGGGACCTGGAGAAACCCTAGAATTTATCCTCTAGGGTTTCTCTAGGGATCCTGATCTCTTTGGTCTGGAGCTGTAATTCTAGGTGATCCCCAGGTCCCACCTGGAGATTGGCATCCGCAATTACAGTACCAGAGAGTTCTCCCTTCAAAGCATCCATGTTTCTCTAGGGATCCTGATCTCTTTTGTCTGGATCTGTAATTCTAGGTGATCTCCAGGTCCCACCTGGAGATTGGCATCCGGAATTACCGTACCAGAGAGTTCTCCCTTCAAAGCATCCGTGTTTCTCTAGGGATCCTGATCTCTTTGGTCTGGAGCTGTAATTCAAGGTGATCTCCAGGTCCCACCTGGAGATTGGCATCCGCTATTACAGTACAAGAGAGTTCTCCCTTCAAAGCATCCGTGTTTCTCTAGGGATCCTGATCTCTTTGGTCTGCAGCTGTAATTCTAGGTGATCCCCAGGTCCCACCGGGAGATTGGCATCCGCAATTACAGTACCAGAAAGTTCTCCCTTCAAAGCATCCATGTTTCTCTAGGGATCCTGATCTCTTTGGTCTGGATCTTTAATTCTAGGTGATCTCCAGGTCCCACCTGGAGATTGGCATCCGGAATTACCGTACCAGAGAGTTCTCCCTTCAAAGCATCCATTTACTCTAGGGATCCTGATCTCTTTGGTCTGCAGCTGTAATTCTAGGTGATCCCCTGGTCCCACCTGGAGATTGGCATTTGAAATTACAGTACCAGAGAGTTCTCCCTTCAAAGCATCCATGTTTCTCTAGGGATCCTGATCTCTTTGGTCTGGAGCTGTAATTCTAGGTGATCCCCAGGTCCCACCTGGAGATTGGCGTCCGCAATTACAGTACCAGAGAGTTCTCCCTTCAAAGCATCCATGTTTCTCTAGGGATCCTGATCTCTTTGGTCTGGAGCTGTAATTCTAGGTGATCCCCAGTCCCACCTGGAGATTGGCATCCGCAATTACAGTACCAGAGAGTTCTCCCTTCAAAGCATCCGTGTTTCTCTAGGGATCCTGATCTCTTTAGTCTGGAGCTGTAATTCTAGGTGATCCCCAGGTCCCACCTGGAGATTGGCGTCCGCAATTACAGTACCAGAGAGTTCTCTCTTCAAAGCATCCATGTTTCTATAGGGATCCTGATCTCTTTGGTCTGGAGCTGTAATTCTAGGTGATCCCCAGTCCCACCTGGAGATTGGCATCCGCAATTACAGTACCAGAGAGTTCTCCCTTCAAAGCATCCGTGTTTCTCTAGGGATCCTGATCTCTTTAGTCTGGAGCTGTAATTCTAGGTGATCCCCAGGTCCCACCTGGAGATTGGCGTCCCCAATTACAGTACCAGAGAGTTCTCCCTTCAAAGCATCCATGTTTCTCTAGGGATCCTGATCTCTTTGGTCTGGAGCTGTAATTCTAGGTGATCCCCAGGTCCCACCTGGAGATTGGCATCCGCAATTACAGTACCAGAGAGTTCTCCCTTCAAAGCATCCATGTTTCTCTAGGGATCCTGATCTCTTTGGTCTGGATGTGTAATTCTAGGTGATCCCCAGGTCCCACCTGGAGATTGGCATCCGCAATTACAGTACCAGAGAGTTCTCCCTTCAAAGCATCCGTGTTTCTCTAGGGATCCTGATCTCTTTGGTCTGCAGCTGTAATTCTAGGTGATCCCCAGGTCCCACCTGGAGATTGGCATCTGCAATTACAGTACCAGAGAGTTCTCCCTTCAAAGCATCCATGTTTCTCTAGGGATCCTGATCTCTTTGGTCTGCAGCTGTAATTCTAGGTGATCCCCAGGTCCCACCTGGAGATTGGCATCCGCAATTACAGTACCAGAGAGTTCTCCCTTCAAAGCATCCATGTTTCTCTAGGGATCCTGATCTCTTTGGTCTGCAGCTGTAATTCTAGGAGATCCCCAGGTCCCACCTGGAGATTGGCATCCGCAATTACAGTACCAGAGAGTTCTCCCTTCAAAGCATCCATGTTTCTCTAGGGATCCTGATCTCTTTGGTCTGCAGCTGTAATTCTAGGTGATCCCCAGGTCCCACCTGGAGATTGGCATCCGCAATTACAGTACCAGAGAGTTCTCCCTTCAAAGCATCCATGTTTCTCTAGGGATCCTGATCTCTTTGGTCTGGATGTGTAATTCTAGGTGATCCCCAGGTCCCACCTGGAGATTGGCATCCGCAATTACAGTACCAGAGAGTTCTCCCTTCAAAGCATCCATGTTTCTCTAGGGATCCTGATCTCTTTGGTCTGCAGCTGTAATTCTAGGTGATCCCCAGGTCCCACCTGGAGATTGGCATCTGCAATTACAGTACCAGAGAGTTCTCCCTTCAAAGCATCCATTTTTCTCTAGGGATCCTGATCTCTTTGGTCTGGAGCTGTAATTCTAGGTGATCCCCAGGTCCCACCTGGAGATTGGCATCCGCAATTACAGTACCAGAGAGTTCTCCCTTCAAAGCATCCATTTTTCTATAGGGATCCTGATCTCTTTAGTCTGGAGCTGTAATTCTAGGTGATCCTCAGGTCCCACCTGGAGATTGGCATCCGCAATTACAGTACCAGAGAGTTCTCCCTTCAAAGCATCCATGTTTCTCTAGGGATCCTGATCTCTTTGGTCTGGAGCTGTAATTCTAGGTGATCCCCAGGTCCCACCTGGAGATTGGCATCCGCAATTACAGTACCAGAGAGTTCTCCCTTCAAAGCATCCATGTTTCTCTAGGGATCCTGATCTCTTTGGTCTGGATGTGTAATTCTAGGTGATCCCCAGGTCCCACCTGGAGATTGGCATCCGCAATTACAGTACCAGAGAGTTCTCCCTTCAAAGCATCCATGTTTCTCTAGGGATCCTGATCTCTTTGGTCTGGAGCTGTAATTCTAGGTGATCCCCAGGTCCCACCTGGAGATTGGCGTCCGCAATTACAGTACCAGAGAGTTCTCCCTTCAAAGCATCCATTTACTCTAGGGATCCTGATCTCTTTGTTCTGCAGCTGTAATTCTAGGTGATCCCCTGGTCCCACCTGGAGATTGGCGTCCGCAATTACAGTACCAGAGAGTTCTCCCTTCAAAGCATCCATGTTTCTCTAGGGATCCTGATCTCTTTGGTCTGGATGTGTAATTCTAGGTGATCCCCAGGTCCCACCTGGAGATTGGCATCCGCAATTACAGTACCAGAGAGTTCTCCCTTCAAAGCATCCATGTTTCTCTAGGGATCCTGATCTCTTTGGTCTGCAGCTGTAATTCTAGGTGATCCCCAGGTCCCACCTGGAGATTGGCATCTGCAATTACAGTACCAGAGAGTTCTCCCTTCAAAGCATCCATGTTTCTCTAGGGATCCTGATCTCTTTGGTCTGCAGCTGTAATTCTAGGTGATCCCCAGGTCCCACCTGGAGATTGGCATCCGCAATTACAGTACCAGAGAGTTCTCCCTTCAAAGCATCCATTTACTCTAGGGATCCTGATCTCTTTGGTCTGCAGCTGTAATTCTAGGTGATCCCCTGGTCCCACCTGGAGATTGGCATCTGCAATTACAGTACCAGAGAGTTCTCCCTTCAAAGCATCCATGTTTCTCTAGGGATCCTGATCTCTTTGGTCTGCAGCTGTAATTCTAGGTGATCCCCAGGTCCCACCTGGAGATTGGCATCCGCAATTACAGTACCAGAGAGTTCTCCCTTCAAAGCATCCATTTACTCTAGGGATCCTGATCTCTTTGGTCTGCAGCTGTAATTCTAGGTGATCCCCTGGTCCCACCTGGAGATTGGCATTTGCAATTACAGTACCAGAGAGTTCTCCCTTCAAAGCATCCATGTTTCTCTAGGGATCCTGATCTCTTTGGTCTGGAGCTGTAATTCTAGGTGATCCCCAGGTCCCACCTGGAGATTGGCGTCCGCAATTACAGTACCAGAGAGTTCTCCCTTCAAATTATCCATGTTTCTCTAGGGATCCTGATCTCTTTGGTCTGGAGCTGTAATTCTAGGTGATCCCCTGGTCCCACCTGGAGATTGGCATTTGCAATTACAGTACCAGAGAGTTCTCCCTTCAAAGCATCCATGTTTCTCTAGGGATCTTGATCTCTTTGGTCTGGAGCTGTAATTCTAGGTGATCCCCAGGTCCCACCGGGAGATTGGCGTCCGCAATTACAGTACCAGAGAGTTCTCCCTTCAAAGCATCCGTTTTTCTCTAGGGATCCTGATATCTTTAGTCTGGAGCTGTAATTCTAGGTGATCCCCAGGTCCCACCTGGAGATTGGCATTTGCAATTACAGTATCAGAGAGTTCTCCCTTCAAAGCATCCATGTTTCTCTAGGGATCCTGATCTCTTTGGTCTGGAGCTGTAATTCTAGGTGATCCCCAGGTCCCACCTGGAGATTGGCGTCCGCAATTACAGTACCAGAGAGTTCTCCCTTCAAAGCATCCATGTTTCTCTAGGGATCCTGATCTCTTTGGTCTGGAGCTGTAATTCTAGGTGATCCCCAGGTCCCACCTGGAGATTGGCGTCCGCAATTACAGTACCAGAGAGTTCTCCCTTCAAAGCATCCATTTACTCTAGGGATCCTGATCTCTTTGGTCTGGAGCTGTAATTCTAGGTGATCCCCAGGTCCCACCTGGAGATTGGCATCCGGAATTACCGTACCAGAGAGTTCTCCCTTCAAAGCATCCGTGTTTCTCTAGGGATCCTGATCTCTTTGGTCTGGAGCTGTAATTCTAGGTGATCCCCAGGTCCCACCTGGAGATTGGCATTTGCAATTACAGTACCAGAGAGTTCTCCCTTCAAAGCATCCATGTTTCTCTAGGGATCCTGATCTCTTTGGTCTGCAGCTGTAATTCTAGGTGATCCCCAGGTCCCACCTGGAGATTGGCATCCGCAATTACAGTACCAGAGAGTTCTCCCTTCAAAGCATCCATTTACTCTAGGGATCCTGATCTCTTTGTTCTGCAGCTGTAATTCTAGGTGATCCCCTGGTCCCACCTGGAGATTGGCATCCGCAATTACAGTACCAGAGAGTTCTCCCTTCAAAGCATCCATGTTTCTCTAGGGATCCTGATCTCTTTGGTCTGCAGCTGTAATTCTAGGAGATCCCCAGGTCCCACCTGGAGATTGGCATCCGCAATTACAGTACCAGAGAGTTCTCCCTCCAATCATCCATTTACTCTAGGGATCCTGATCTCTTTGGTCTGGAGCTGTAATTCTAGGTGATCCCCAGGTCCCACCTGGAGATTGGCATCCGCAATTACAGTACCAGAGAGTTCTCCCTTCAAAGCATCCATGTTTCTCTAGGGATCCTGATCTCTTTGGTCTGCAGCTGTAATTCTAGGTGATCCCCAGGTCCCACCTGGAGATTGGCATCCGCAATTACAGTACCAGAGAGTTCTCCCTTCAAAGCATCCATTTACTCTAGGGATCCTGATCTCTTTGTTCTGCAGCTGTAATTCTAGGTGATCCCCTGGTCCCACCTGGAGATTGGCATTTGCAATTACAGTACCAGAGAGTTCTCCCTTCAAAGCATCCATGTTTCTCTAGGGATCCTGATCTCTTTGGTCTGGAGCTGTAATTCTAGGTGATCCCCAGGTCCCACCTGGAGATTGGCATTTGCAATTACAGTACCAGAGAGTTCTCCCTTCAAAGCATCCATGTTTCTCTAGGGATCCTGATCTCTTTGGTCTGGAGCTGTAATTCTAGGTGATCCCCAGGTCCCACCTGGAGATTGGCGTCCGCAATTACAGTACCAGAGAGTTCTCCCTTCAAAGCATCCGTGTTTCTCTAGGGATCCTGATCTCTTTGGTCTGGAGCTGTAATTCTAGGTGATCCCCAGGTCCCACCTGGAGATTGGCGTCCGCAATTACAGTACCAGAGAGTTCTCCCTTCAAAGCATCCATTTACTCTAGGGATCCTGATCTCTTTGGTCTGGAGCTGTAATTCTAGGTGATCCCCAGGTCCCACCTGGAGATTGGCATTTGCAATTACAGTACCAGAGAGTTCTCCCTTCTAAGCATCCATGTTTCTCTAGGGATCCTGATCTCTTTGGTCTGGAGCTGTAATTCTAGGTGATCCCCAGGTCCCACCTGGAGATTGGCATTTGCAATTACAGTACCAGAGAGTTCTCCCTTCAAAGCATCCGTGTTTCTCTAGGGATCCTGATCTCTTTGGTCTGGAGCTGTAATTCTAGGTGATCCCCAGGTCCCACCTGGAGATTGGCGTCCGCAATTACAGTACCATAGAGTTCTCCCTTCAAAGCATCCATTTTTTCAGGGAAACTGATCTCTTTGTTCTGGGGCTGTATTTCTATGGGGTCTCCAGGTTCTACCTGGAGATTGTTATCCTCAATTATAGTACCAGCGTTTTCTCCCTTCATAGCATCCATTTTCTCTAGGGGAATTGTTCTCTTCAATCAGGAGGTTTAATTCTAGGGTATCTCCAGGTCCCACCTGGAGATTGGCATCCCCAATTACAGTACCAGAAAAGTATTTTTCTACAGGGGAATTGATTGCTTTATTGTGGGGCTGTAATTCTAAGGGATCTCCAGGTCCCACCTGGTGATTGGCATCCCCAATTACAGTACCAGAGAGTTCCTTCAAAGCATCCATGTTTCTCCAGGGGAACTGATCGATTTATTCTGGAGCGTTAATTCTAGGAGGCCTTCAGGTCCCACCTGGAGATTGGCATCCCCAAGTACAGTCCCAGAGATTTCTCTCTTCAAAGCATCCATTTTCTCCAGGGGAACTGATTTCCTTATTTTGGAGCTGTTATTCTAGAGGGTCTCCAGGTTCTACCTGGAGATTGGCATCCTTCAATGCATCCATTTTTCTCCAGGGGAACTGTTCTCTACAGTCTAGGGGTGTAATTCTAGGGGATTTCCAGGCTTCGCCTTAAGATTGGCATCCCCTAGCATCCATTTTCTCTAGGAGGACCGATCTTATTATTCCAAGGGGCCCTCCCCTCTCCCTGTCATGCTCCCCAGGCCCTCCCCTCTGTTTGCGGTTGAGTCTGGTGCCCTTGGGCTTTTCTCAGCCTGCAGGCATGCCTCTGAGTTGGCAGGAGACAGCGTTGAGGCAGTTGCTGGGAGCTTTCATGACAGGCAGGAGGGAGGAATGGCCCTGTGGCCAGTGTGCCCCAGGGTCCGTAAGAGGGAGAAGGTGGTTGTTGGGGTTATGGTGGGGCGGGGCCCCCTCAGAGATACACAGGCTGGTTTCCCTAAGCTCTGTCAGTAGGAGCCGTTGCCTCAGGAGGGTGAAGATGAGGAGCTCCCAGGCACCCCTGGCAGCTCACTCACCTCAGGAGACGTGTCTGAGGTGCCAAAGACTGCAGCGAAATGTTAGAATTGTGGAAAGGCCATTAGGGGCAGGAGTTCTAATCTGAATGGGCAGCCAGTTTGTGGACGGCCAATCAGAGGCCTATAGGTGCCAGCGATGGACCTGATTGGCCCATATCCCTTAACACCAACTCCTCCCAGGATGCCTTACTGCTTTTATTTAGACGGTCATGGTTTCAGATGTTCATATTCCTGGTAATATTTCCTATGGCCCACTTCAGCTGGCGTCTCATTTAGCATATTTATTTGACTAATTTCATAAACAAAACTTCAAAAAGTATGCTATATTAATTTCATGAGCAATGTATCTTTAAAATTATCCGGTTAGCCAAAAGTAATTGAACTGAAACATTTGATTATGAAAAATCAGTGTTAATTGATGCTGACCAAACTCAAATGGAGCCATTGAACTAGGAACGCACCAAGCTAGACGTGTCTTAGGTCAATAAAAGGAGAACTTAGACTCTTCAAAATTCAATTAAGGGCTCAGAGATGACTTTTTGCCTCTCCTCCATTACCCTACCCACCAGAACTGCTAAACAACCACAGCTTATGAAAAATGCTGGAAAGAAAACTTCTTTTATGAAGAAGCCAATTTACTTTGTATAAAGGGCCTAGTGATTTGGATTAATTAAGTCCTAGCATTGGGAACTAGCTGGCATAGCTGGAATGTTCTATCTCCTGTCTTGAGTTCTAATCTGCCTTGAGTCTAAGAAAAAAAAAAGGCAGCCTATATGATAAATGTTTTAGAAGAGTGTTAACTTCAGTTAACATATGTAATGTTTTGCCACTAAGTTCAGTTTCGCCTTGGTTCTGCACTCCTTCTAATTAGGTGTGGTTGGTACCCAGTTTAGTGTAGTGATTAGGAGTGCGGACTTCTAATCTGGCAAGATGGGTTTGATTCCCCATCCTCCTTCATATACAGGCAGCAGGGTGACCTTGGGTCCACCAGGGCACTGATAAAGCTGTTCTGACCGAGCAGTAACATCAGGGCTCTCACAGCCTCACCTGCCTCACAGGGGGTCTGTTGTGGGGAGAGGAAAGGGAAGGCGACTGTAAACCGCTTTGAGACTCCTTCAGGTAGAGACAAGCGGCATATAAGAACCAACTCTTCTTCTTCTTCTGCTTCAGTAATCTCAGGGCTCTCTCAGCCTCACCCCCCTCACAGGGTGTCTATTGTGGGGAGAGAAAGGGAAGGCGAATGGAAGCTGCTCTGAGATTCCTTCAGGTAGACAAAAAGCGGCCTATAAGAACCAACTCTTCTTCTTCTTCTTCTTCTTCTTCTTCTACCCAAAGATCATGACTATGTAGGAAAAACAGCACTGTGAAGCATCTCTAACAAAATAATTTTTTAAAATCCAAAAACTAGTTAAAATCAAGAGGGGAAGGTCTTTGGAGATACTGAATAAGAAAACAATCAAAAGGAGTCTGTTATCCACTTGGGGCTGAAGTGCTCGTGATGTTTTGGAGAGTAAGAGCCTAACTAGACATGATGATATCCTTGGGGGGGGGAACTGCCTCAAAGGGGGGAAGATCAATTCAGGGCTCATATTGAGGTCCATCCTGCAGTGTGTCCTCATTGTCAACTTGTACTAAGATTCATCCTGAATCTTCCCTGCTCTCCCATCTCTGCTACCCCTGTTTCATTCCAAACTTATTCCATGGTGGCCAGTGGACTGAGGAAGCTCTAAGCTCCATGAAACTAAGCCACTGCCATGATGATGATGATGATGCCTAGGTACCTTTCCAGAATAAGGGATTGAGGGAGGAGCCTTCCTACTTGCCAATACAGTTGTTCCATCAGTAGGTAACTTTGGAAGAAGTTGCAGTGCCCCAAAACCCTGTTCTCATTCACTTGCAAGAATTCTGCTGTTTCGGGTCATCAGGAAAAATGACCATCAGGGTTATCAGGGGGGAAAAATTCACAGTCAGAGTAGTTCAGCAGTGGAATAGGCTGCCTAAGGAGGTGGTGAGCTCCCCCTCACTGGCAGTCTTCAAGCAAAGGTTGGATACACACTTTTCTTGGATGCTTTAGGATGTTTTGGGCTGATCCTGCATTGAGCAGGGGGTTGGACTAGATGGCCTGTATGGCCCCTTCCAACTCTATGATTCTATGATTAGACAGGGATCTATGTTCAATTTGTGCCTCCCAAGGAGCATCTTGGCACAAGCCTGAAGGGGTCACTTTGTAACTCTAGAACATTAACAACAACAACAACATAAATAACAATTTTTATTTATATCCAGCCCTTCTAACACTCAGGGCGGGTAACATTTGAAACAGGTACAACAATTAAGATAAAAAAAAACAGCATTCAAAATATGTACAAAGATGAAGATTTTTAAAACATGATATTTTATATTTCCTATAATTTAATTCATGCCCCCAACTAGAATCCCAAACGGGGAAGGTTATGACTGGAGCTGGTCTTCAACGTTCCTTCTCCTCTCCTCCCCTTAGCGGTGAGGTCAGCCTTTTATGGTAATTGTTATTCTGGTCTTAACCATAAGCCCAGTGGGATAGCTCCATTTTGCAAGCCCTGGAGAACTGGCTGAGGTTTATTTCTGGCCTTAACCATGTAAGAAACAACCGGTGGAATAGTTCCATTTTGCGAACCCTGCAGAACTGGTTGAGGTCCCGCAGGGCCCTGATCTTTCCTGAAAGGCCCATTCCACCAGGCTGGGGCCATGGCCGAAAAAGCTTTGACCCTGGTCGAGGCCAGCTTCATCTCTTTCAGGCCGAGGACCCTGAGTAGATGTTGTTCTGAGGATCCCGCAGGTGGTCCCGCAGGTACACTGGTCCAGACACCACTGAAACCGAATGGCAATAAATTCAAGACATTCAAAAGGACCTGTCTTCGTACAAGCATACAATTAGCACATGGCCGTATCTGCTGCATGAACCGTGACCCATTAACAGCTATTAGGTTTTCTTCGCCCCTGTTGCTAAATGGCATTAGCACAACTGCTAGAGGAAACATCCAAATGCTAAGGACAAACCATAGGGGCGGCTTGTTCCTGGAGGCATCTGCTGGGCTGCTTTTGGAATCAAGTAGATGGATCTTTAATGTGACCCAGCAGGACCTTCCTTGTGTTTTAAGGTGTTGACCCCACAACCCACTGTCTGCAAAAGTAATCAGGGGAGACAATATAAGCATGAGCTGACTGGCCAAATGGGGGTGGGGGGAAGAGATGAAGAAAATGCCTGACTTGAAACTTCTGGCCCAGCATGAAAAGACTGCCATAACCGGAACAGCTTCCTTTCCCTGGAGACTCTCCATTTTCGACTATTACACACTTGGAAGATGTATCTGAAAATCCAGGCTGTGTAGTGTGAAATGCTAATGTAACCCAAATACATGAACTATATAATCCATAGCCTGGAGGAAGGTCTCTCATCCTCACGTCTGGGAGAGTATTACTTTTGTACTCTCGGATTGATTTTGCTAGTAAAATAAGGTAGCTTTTGCCTTCAATCCGAAGCGTGTATTGCAAGCCGGCACCTCTCCTGGATTGTCTATGCCCTGGGGTTCCTTGTGGGGGTTTTTTTTGGGGGGAAAGGGGGTCAGGACAATGCTACAAGGTGATATTTCGCCGCATACAAATGCAGACGGCCGACTGCATAATGCGTCTCGAGAACACCGCCTGCCTGAAAACTTTGCTTCTTTAATGATGTTAAAAGCGACGAGATGAGAGGGCGCCGATTGGCAAGAATAGTTTCTTCAGCTTAAAAGATTAGAGGGTTTATCAAAGTCCTGTAACAGGGAGGAAAGTGGATGGCTTGCCAGCCCACCTGCTGTGCCCTTTGTGGGCTGGCGTTTCGTCTTTGTTCAGGTTTTGTCTTTTGCTAGTAGTATACTGTGAGCCTCTTGTGGCGCAGAGCGGTAAGGCAGCAGACATGCACTCTGAAAGCTCTGCCCATGAGGCTGGGAGTTTGATCCCAGCAGCCGGCTCAAGGTTGACTCAGCCTTCCATCCTTCCGAGGTTGGTAAAATGAGTACCCCGCTTGCTGGGGGGTAAATGGTAATGACTGGGGAAGGCACTGGCAAACCACCCCATATTGAGTCTGCCATGAAAACGCTGGAGGGCGTCACCCCAAGGGTCAGACATGACCTGGTGCTTGCACAGGGGATACCTTGACCTTTTTAGTAGTATACTAGGTATGTTTTAACATGTGTAACTTATAAGGCAGGACGGAGAACCCTTTTTTAAAGGGGTGATATTGTAAGCCAGAGTTTCCCAGCATGGTGTTTATGGCACCCACTGAACTCTTTCTTGGTGCCCGCCAAGTATTTTTAGAAAATGAGTGGGGTCAGGTCAAGCAATTGCCCAGAAGGGAATTTGAATGGCCACCGGAGATCTAATTGGCTGGGCAAATTAAATAACATGTCAGGGTCAGCTCCTCTTTCCCATGGTATATTTAAAAAAAAAAAACCTTTGGCCCCCACCCTTGGGCTTTCTTTCTGCCCATGGCTCCACCTCACGCAGCAGCCATTTTGTAGTTGGCTCCACATCCTGTGGCAGCCATTTTGTGCCTGTGTCCACCACCCTGTGTGAGAATTCAAAGGTGCCCACAGGCTGAAAAAAGGTTGGGGAACCTTAGAATAAACATTGTGACCTTGTTATTACTGCTCTACAGAATCATAGAGCTGAAAGAAGCATTAAACACTATCCCATCCAAGGTTTTGTTCAGGGCGGGAGAGCCAAAGCGGTGTGGTTTTGAGTGCCTTGTTTTTAATGCCTTGATTTTAGGCTGTCATTTTTATCGCTCCTTTTCATGCCGGAGTTTTATGATGTTATTGTACTGTTTTTACTCAGGAGCTGCCTCAAACAGGTCTCTAGAGAAGTGGCACATCAATTTTCTCAAGAAATGAAACAAGGAAATATGATTGTCCAACACTTAGTGACCTCGACTCTGCCGCCCCCCCCAAAAAATCACTACCTGTGCTTTCATTTGTATTGGGAGTCATCTTGGGAGCTGTACTGCAGAGAGTGGTAGGTATATATGTTTCAAATAACCAAATGACTGAAATGGGGAGGGGGACAGATATTGTCAGCCAGAAGTCCACTGATATCTAATGTACCCTTTCCATAGAAGAAGGGTTGGTTCTTATATGCTACTTTTCTCTACCCGAAGGAGTCTCAAAGCGGCTTACAGTTCAACTTCTCTTTCCTCTCCCCACAACAGACACCCTGTGAGGTGGGTGAGGCTGAGAAAGCCCTGATATTACTGAAGAAGAAGAGTTGGTTCTTATATGCCACTTTCTCTACCTGAAGGAGTCTCAAAGCGGCTTACATTCGCCTTCCCTTCCTCTCCCCTGTGGGGTGGGTGAGGCTGAGAAAGCCCTGATATTACTGCATGGTCAGAACAGCTTTATCAGTGCTGTGGCGAACCCAAGGTCACCCAGCTGGCTGCACGTGGGGGAGCGCAGAATCAAACCCGGCTCACCCAATTAGAAGTCCGCACTCCTAACCACTACACCAAGCTGGACCCTCTACCTTTTCTCGGAGTTAAAATGGAAATGTGGACCCTGTATCATACCTGGCCTTCATTAGATCTTAATTCTGGCGGGGAAGAAATCTTTGGCAAGCTACATCATTAACTTGGCAAACCTCTTTCCTTCTGTTCCCTACAAGCTAAATAACTTGTTAAGCCTCAGGTTGTTTTGTTCCCTAACAAAGGTGAAGCCAGAGGGTAGCAGAGCAAGCGAGGAAACCCATCTGTTGTAAATTCCAGAGGCCCGCTGAGCAGAACTTGTTAAGCTCAGAGACTCCAAAGCGAAGAAGATTTTGCGGAAGAGGGAAAAAAAAAAAAAGGCCAGGAAAATGCTTCCAGAGAAGTTCCAAAAGAAAAAGGGGGTGTTAACTGGCTGATGATCACTGTTGTTAAATTGAGCCCTTTGGGGTATCATGCAATTTTCCGGCTATATGAAAGCCTTGTTTTTTTAAGAAGACTTTGTGAATTACTTGTCTCAAAATTCCATCTTCCCTGGACTGAATTCGCTGATACTTTCCTTGCAGGAACAGCCATTACATCATTCAGCTAGTTGATTAGCTCCAGAAAGTCAGAGGATAGAAAAGGCCATTTTCACCGCATGGGCCAGATTCAATGCCCTCACGCAGCTGAGGCCAAAAGACAGAACTAATGCTTTGGCGGCTCCTGTGGACAACACCGGAGTGACCCTTGGAAATCTTTGTAAAGGAAAATATGCTCTTACAAGCTTTGAGTCAAATTGGAAGAACCGTGCCCAACATATTATAAGCACTGCCGCTTCCTTCAAAACGTACCCACTTTTCAAATGTGAGGAAAGACAAAATCGTTAAGGCAATTGGATATGAAGTTAAAGACGACTTTGTGGGATGAGTAGGACAGCATGTTTCTGGGCTCCAGGTGGAACAGGGAGATCACCCCAGGATTACAGCTCATCTGAAGACCGAGGTCAGTTCCCCTGGGGGAAAATGGTTGCTTTGGAGGGTGGCCTCTACAATAGTGTATCCCACTGATGTCCCTATTCTCCCCAGGCCCTATTCCCAAATCTCCAACAGTTTCCTAACCCAGATCAGGCAAATGTATTCCCCCATCCCCTGGCAACCTCCTTTTCAGGCCCAACCAGTGCATATTAATTTAGAAGCAAGCTCTGCTGAGTTCGGTAAGATTTATTATTTTTATTTGATTTTTGTACCACCCTCCCAGTGAGCCGGCTCAGGGCGGTGTACATCTGTTCATAGATACATGACATTAATACATACATACATGTCATTAATACCATTTAAACAGATAATTAAAACTAATTTTCAGATCAATCTGTCAACCGATTAAAATAATATCTCCATTAGCAGTCCCAGTTTTATGTGCCTGCTGTTCACCTGGTGGTAGACTGATGTCTGAGGGGGTCTTTTATAGGGAGGGCCCAGAAGATGTTATTTGTCTCACTGGCCCCAACCAAAATCTTGGCGGAAGAGCTCCATCTTGCATGCCCTCCCTGTAGAACTGCGCTACTCACTGTGAGTGGGGGAAAGTCTCATGGACTCCGGACCTTGGTCTCATGTCTCCAACACGCTGGCTGAATGTAAATCTCATTCAGATAGGAGTGGGCTCAACCAGCACATGCCAAGCTGTGTTTGTGAGAATACATCAAGCAGCCTAATTCATCTATCAAAGTTACAACAGGTAGTAGCTCTTCAAGCTCTGAGGCTCTTCAAGCTCTGTTATTAAATGATATTAATAACAACGCCATGTATATATGTATTAATGACATGTATGTATGTATTAATGTCATGTATGTGTCATCTATTTTTTAAACACCCCCTATGACCTGATCCTCAATGACAATGCCAGGAATTGAACCTGAGACCTCCTGCATGTCAAGCAGAGTCTCTACCATATGAGTTGGGTTTGGCCAGTGAGCTTCCAAGCTCTCCCAGTGAGCTTCCAAGACACGAATGGAGATTCGAACCCAGGTCTCCCAGATACTAGTCTGACACACTAACCACACTGGCTCTCTCTCTATATATCTCATAAGGCCTTCCCCTTTACTAATTCTCATTCTCTTGAAAAGCAATTTACATCACCCCAAAGTGGTATGCTGAGAATGTGGATTGAAAGGGATTGGGCAGAGTTAGCTGTGCAGGAAAACCCTCGCGACATTACCACAAAAATGCCTACTAACAGTGTTTAGGATCACCAAAACGGAGAAGGCAATTTACGGAGATGGTTTTGACGGGCACAAATTATCTTAACGTCCTTCGGTACAGATGAGCTCATCCAAAGGGTCTTCAGTTCAACTCATTGAAACATGATGTTATCAGCATGAGGACCAAGCAAGATAACAAAGCAACTAAAATTAGTAAAATTGACCAAGTGGAACAATCTCTTTCCTCTCTCATTATACCAGCATTCTAGATACAGCCCAAGAATCTCATTGTGAATCTTACCAATCAAGATTAATACATTGATAAGCACTACCACAATGATCTTATTTAATAAGCCCAGTGAGCAAAACTTTAATGAATAATTTGTCAACATTAGATATAAATCTCTCCACTGCTGCATATCTTAATCCCTTTCATAATTTCCAGGTCAATGTCTCTTATCCTTAATGGGTAAAAAATGGTATCAGAGCAATATCAAAAACCCTAAATTGTGACAGGTTTATTGCCAGCATCTATATCTGTTCATACAGTAAACTTTTCGTTTTCAGTGAAAATAACATATTTGCTAGAGCAGATTTAAATTGGCACCTCTGCTTTCATTACAAGCTGTAATATGAGATTTTGCAGCCATCCTTTCATTTATAAGAACTTTGTTTTATGCAAATAATGTGACTGTTTTTAATACCCATATATCAAAGAATCTTGAGGGTTCATACTGGGAGACAAATTATTAAAATAGGACTTATGTCTCACTAGCTAAGTCTGCTAATTTTGAAAGAAAAACTTACTAAAATATAATTACCCTGGCTTATTTTCACTATTTTGGGTGTTGAAAATCAAAGAGCATGTTTGGCCTGCCCAGAAGTAATTAACAAGTTTATTTCAAGAAGTTTTTATTTTAGGAGTTCATATGTTTTAAACTTTTTAAGCATTCATTTGTTTTCACATATTGCCATGAATGTCACTGACATTCAGACAAGGCTGTTTTAGGGATGATTTCACATTAATTTGGAAAGGGAAATTGTTTCCAAAAAGTTTTTTAAAAAACTCGCCAGGTTTTAGATTAATTCTGTTTTAGATTAATTCTGAAAAACACAAGATTTTTCATACTTTCTGTACCCAGAACTGAGATTTATTGATCGGGGGGGGGGGGTAGGAGCATGCAACCCACTGAACTGCAATCATGCGATGGGAAGTCTGTAGTGGGAAGTGGGAAAACCAGAATTGCTACATTACTGGTGGGGGGATGCATACTGTAAATGTATGTGGGTCACTGGAGAACTATGTTACCTGTGGTACCCGACCCAGAAATGTAACCAGCTGAAACTAGACCCTTTGGACTGTATTCCATGGTACCAGAAACACTGAATCAGTACCTCTGACAACCTGTGGTCCTCCAGATGTTCATGGACTACAATGAGCCCCTGCCAGCGTTTGCATGGGAATTGTAGTCCATGAACATCTGGAGGACCACAGGTTGACTACCCCTGCACTAAATGACAGCTCTTAGATGTCCTTACTTACCTCTGAAATCCCCTTCCTATCCACCAACATAACACCAGCTTGTCAAAAGCTTTATTGCTCTATAACCTAAGAAGTCACCCTGTCTACTGCTGTCAGACCTTTCCTCACCATCCTGCTACTCCTTGCAACATATGTGGAATGAGGCAGGTGGTATGGCACCTGTACACTCTACACATATTCAGTAACAGGTAGTCCTTCCAAAAAAAGTAGCTAAAATCGGTGGTCCACCTGGTGGCCCATGTGCTGAATATTATTGTTATGTCAGGTAGGTTCTTCTTCAGCAAGAGATTATTTGAGTAGAAGAACACCTTCATATATCATTTATCTTGCAACAACTGGGCTTTCTTCTGAAATTGTGGGACAAGCCCTCACCTTTCAGGCAAACTTTTTAGTTAAGGGGTAAGTTAAACATTGAAAGTCCCTGTAATTTGATTACCGGTGAGGAGAAAGCATCTTTGTTCCCCATCCCATAAAAGTAGGTATGAACATTAAGCTGGTATTTGAACTTGAAATGAAGATGTGTGCCCTGTGGAAATTTTATTCCAATCACTCAATATTAAAAGGAAATGTAGGGCCACAAATAAACATACAAAAATAGGATACCAGAGAGTCAAAGCAGTTAAACCTAAGACCTCACTTCAGATGGTCAATTATACATTTTCCCACTATGGTCTTCTTACCACTCTCATTTGCCAGGAAAAAAGAGTTACACCATTCTAAGCCCATTGGCTTTTCCAGACATGACAATTGACATCATACCTGTTAGTATCCGAACTACCAACTGTGATCCATGCGACTGTCATGGATTACTGTAACTCACTCTGCTCAGGATTACTCTTGAAGTTGCTCTGGAAACTTCAGCTGGTCCAGAAGGCAGTATCAAAGGACCTCATGAGGACCCAAATGGATAGCACATATTCAACCTGTGTTCTCTCAACTGCACTGGCTCCAGACTGAAGTTCGAATCAAGTTCAAGGTTTGGTTTTAATCTTTAAAGATCTAAAGGGTCTGGGACTGTCGGATATGCAGGACTGCCTCTCCAATTATATCCCCCAAAGGGCTCTTAGATCTAGCAATCAAAACTAGCTTAGGATCCCCAAAGAAATCCAATTAGCCTGAAATTGGTACACGCCACCTGGCGAGATCAGTACCCTGTGGGACCTTAAGCAGTTTTGTAGGGCCTGTAAGGTGAACTTGTTTCCCTGGGCCTATAGTGGAGGCCTTAGGGTGCATCTGATTTCAATTAGCCTCCCAGACTGACTCTGTCTAGTCAACCCTATTAGGGAGCTGACATTTCTAGACATTGCCCCAGGCAAGCAAAGTTATATATCTTTGTATTTATGTAAAATTTTATATGGGATTTTAATGGAATTATTAAACTGTATATTTTTGCTCGTAACCCACCCAGAGTGCCCTGGGAAAGGCAGGTTAAAAGCCTGAAAATAAATACATGAATAAATAAGGATGCCCTCATCAATTTCGGACAGTCCAAGCTAAGTTTCAGAGTTCCCTCCTTTAGTATGATCAGACTTCTGTTTTTAACTGTGGAAAATGGCTTGTCGCTTCATTCTAGCAAGTCCTTTGAGCTCATGGATGCTGGTGGAGGTGGGGGAGCTTTTGTGCTGTTGACGACCTGACATTAACCTCAGATATAATAATAATAATAATTATTATTATTATATTTAATTGGATTGGATTGCTGCGTAACCTGGCTCATGCCAGGCTACGCAGCAATCCAATCCAATTAAACCCCAATAAAATCCCTATTAAAACCCATACAATTTACAAAAATATAACAGCATGGCGGCAGAATTAAAATATGAGCTCTTCCTATAACAGGGGTAGTCAAACTGCGGCCCTCCAGATGTCCATGGACTACAATTCCCACGAGCCCCTGCCAGCAAATGCTGGCAGGGGCTTCTGGGAATTGTAGTCCATGGACATCTGGAAGGCCGCAGTTTGACTACCCCTGTCCTATAACATAAGGACTACTAGCCCGGGTGGCGAGGGAGGATAACACTGGGCACCTCAGTGATGGTAACAACATGGTAGTGTATCTTTCTGGGGAGGGGCATCTGATCCCTCTCTAGCACTGACCTCATCCATAGACCTGGAGGTAGAGCTCCGTCTTACAGGCCCTATGGAAAGAGGAAAGCTCTCCCAGGGCCCGCAACTCTTCCAGGAGCTCATTCTACCAGGTAGGGGCCAGGACCAAAAGGGCCCTGGCCCTGGTTAAGGCCAGGCAAGCTTCTCTGGGGCCGGGGATGGCCAACATTTAGACAAATTGAAAGTTAACAAGACAAACTGGTTCTACAGTCTTTATGCAGCTGGGAAGGACATGTTGAACAATGCCCTGATCTACAGCAGAGTGCCAATTAAACATTATTCCTGTATTTTAAAATATATGTTTCCTGCAGAGACAGGTGTCATTTCAGAACACTGTTATGTACGTACACCTTCAACGACCCATTTCTGATTACCAGTATGGATTACCATTTTCTATGGCCGTCATCACAAGGATTAGAAGAGTCACACTCCCCGTTCTGCACTGGTCCCCATTTCAAGGCGCCGACGAGGAGTTCTTCTTTAAGCACAGGCGCGTCGGACAGGATTAAATCAAAAGAGAACAGCGGAAAAAACGATAAGCCGAAAGCGAATGGCTGAAATGAATGTCTACAAAAGCGGAATAGGTTTTAACATGCCAGATGAGTTCGGTGTAAATGATAGAACACAGATGGCTCTATGCATAAGTAGCCAAGCATCAGAAGATGAATGAGCTGTTGTTCCTTGCGACTGGGTAGTGAAGTTATGTGATATGATGCCACAGACAGTTCCATTTATCTCCAACAATGGGACTCCAGGTGGAAGTCTATAAGTAAAGTTCTCTCTCCGTCTTGAACTGATCAAAACTTTCTGCACAGTGAATATTAATTGAAAGAGGCCTCGGACCACCTGTGAAGGCATTCTCCATGCTAAATGCATAACTTCTCTTAATGACATCTCCTGCAAAAGACAGAGCACCCCCATGGCACTCCCACAATTAGCCGCAATAACACTAGAACCCTATTGAAATGGAATGGCACTTAAAATGAAAACCAAAATGAAACTTCAACGTTCGTGATTGGGCAGGTTATCTACTCAGTCCAACTTCATCAGTTGGCCAGTTTCAACCCCAGGATCATTCTGGAAAACATGGCAGAAGAAAGCTCAGTGTTATTATTATTATATTGCTCCCTACCCTGAGCCAACTGGGAAGGGTGGGCTACAAAGATAAAGTTATTATCATCATTGTCATGATCATCACCATTATTAATTGCAAGTAATATCTTGCATCATCACATTACGCACATATGATCTGTCGGGACTGCTCAATTTCAGTCCGGAAATCTGTAAATAATTGATTCCACGTGATATCTTAGGAGAGTTTTATGGATACTGTGGATTGCTAAAGAGACAAATGATGGGTTCCAGACGAAATCAAGCCTGAGCTCTCTTTAGAAGCTAAAACACTGATTCTCAACCTTCCTAATGCCACGACCCTTTAATACAGTTCCTCATGTTGGGGTGATCCCCAACCATAAAATTATGCAAGGGTTCTTTCACAGAAATTAAACCGAAACTGACCAACGGCGTGAAGATCCATTGTTCATGATTGTATATAAATTGGTTTTCATAGAATCATAGAATAATAGAGTTGGAAGGGACCTCATGGGTCATCTAGTCCAACCCCCTGCACTATGCAGGACACTCCTATTTCTTTGGGGGTTTCTCAGTTCAGCTCTGCCTCTTGTCCCACCATCCCAATCTCGCTCTTTTCCGCTGCTCCAGACAGATGAATGTTCTCTCGCGATCAACCCTGCCAGGCTGTTGTGTGGATGGCACCCCCCTGACCAAGCTGCTTGCCCTGTTGCGACCCCTGTGAAAGGGTTGTTCGACCCCCAAAGGGGTCCCAACCCCCAGGTTGAGAACCACTGAGCTAAAATAACAAAATCAAGACGATCATCCTTTAAAGTCTTTTCCAATCTTTTTACTGTTGAGAAACCCTGAAGCATTTTTCAGGCTTCGTGAAACCCCAGATGTGATGTGAGCAGGCCATACTGTCCTGCCACGTCCCTGGAAGTCACACGTCACCAGAAGTTCACACTGGGCTGCTGAAGCAAGCCCAAGTATTTAATGATGCATGCCAAGCAATAATTCTTTCACAGTAAGCATGTGCTTCTGTCTTCTGGGATGTGTGGCATTTATGTCTGACTGTTTCTTGTTAACTTTCTCAAATCAGGGCCTCAAGAATTCAAAAATATCTGAGCACATCTTAAGTCACTTCTCCTGTGCCAGTAATTAGATGATCATTGTATTCTCAACTCCATTTGTCAGATCAAGGAAACATAACTAAGGAAGTTCCAGTGAATCAAAGCTTCAACAGGAGGCAAAAATCATTCTGTCTTCACCTCCTTGGTTGTATAATCCAAACATTTCCCCTAGCTTAAGATGGCAAAGTCCTTTGTAGCTTCGTATTTGTTTCAACTCCTAGGATTTGCTCTTCACAGCAGGCATCTGACTGACATCATATAAATCATAGATGCTGGGGGGGAAAATAATGTAATTCACACAAGCAGTTCCTTATGACACTTTCCGTAAGCAAGCGTTTCTCCCATTATATTACCCTATATGAAACAAAAAATGAGCCGCAGCGGGAACGGTGCAACGATGCGGCTACGGCACGCATAACCAAGCACTCTGAATTTGTTGGAAGATCACCATCAACGCTCTGCACAAAGGTGTTGAGGTGACTTTTATTGTAAAGCTAGCTTTAATTTTCTTAGGCATGCAGAAAAAGTGGGACGGGATAAGAGCTTGTAGGGAGATGGTTTTCTCCCCTTCAAATGGGCTCTGAAAACGTATCCCAAGCTGTAAGGAGGCTCTGTTTTCAAAACATAAAAATTGCCACCTTGAGTCAGATCAATGGCCCATTTAGCTCAGCATTTGGTCTACACAGAGACTGGCCAGACAAATGGCTCAGAGAGGTTCCCAAGCCAGGCGTGAACACAGATAGCCACCCCCAGATGTGAGCCTCTAGCATCCAGTAGGCAGAGATAAGTGCCTTCAGAAATGGAGAAGGTAGCTAATTATATTGCTTTCTCCAACAAAAGGAAGAAACGGTGCAATTTTTCATACCTCATATACAGGTGATGAAAACACAAAAAAATTACAGTGCAATCCTAAGAAGAGTTATGCCCTTTGGAGTCTACTCAAGTCAATAGGTTTACACGGATGTAACTCTGCTGAGGATCGCACTGCTGGTCACTCTGCTTTGGCCTTTCGTCTAGTGACAAACTGATGATGCTGAAAAGTACAACATAGTTGTTTCCTCCGCCATGTTTATCATGGGTCACAAGGAGGTGCTTTCGACATGCCCTGCCTGTCTGGATTGTTTTCCAGAGGTTTTAGCTTGCTTTGCTGTTATATTGTTGTTTTTCTGCTAAGAAAACAATACTGCCAAGATCCTATTCCTACTCCAGTTGAGATTCCCCTGGTTATTGGGGTCTCCGTCTTATTTTGGGCTTACTTGTTTTGACAGGCACTCCTTTACAGCAAGATGCCAAGGGATCGGAAACCTGGGGAGCCTCGTAAAGGTCTCTGGGTATAGCCCTGGCGTTGGAAAATCCCAGGGAAGAATAGGAAGGTTGTTTTGGCACTGGAAACTGATTCAATGCCATCTCCCTAAGCTCAGGTTAATGTCATTCGCAATAACAAAACAAATGTCAACATTGGAATATCCTGGCATATTCTGGAGATGTCTGCCCTGCTCAAGGAAATGGCTGTATCATTGAGCAACACTTCGTTTTTCTTACCCCCCTTTTTTTTTACTCAGTCAGTTAGGGCAGTGGTCCCCAACCACCGGCTGCGGCCTGGTGCCAGGCTGCGAAGGCCTCAACACAGGGTCGTGGCTCCCTCTCCCCGCCCCCCCCCAGCGAGAAACTTGCCAGGCCGCGAGCAAATTGGCTGCCAAAGCGGTCGATTAGCTTGCGGCCCGGCAAGCTTCTTTCTGCAGGGGGGGGGGGGAGAGGGAAGAGCGGTTGCTGGCACGCCGGCGGTGCAAATGTGCATGCACGGCACGTCTGCGCATGTGCGTTTACGCCCAGTGAGCCCGCAAATGCGCATGCGCAGCAGTTTTGAGCATGCACGCATGTGCGGACCTGCCACGCACACGCATTTGTGGCCCCACCAGGCGCAAACGCGCATGCGCAGACCTGCCACGCAAGTGAGTTTTCGCAGGGGCTGCAGCGCATGCGCAGCACCCGGATCACCCTCCTCCCCCCACCGGTCTGCAACTGCAAAAAGGTTGTGGACCACTGAGTTGGGGCACTCCAGTCATTAGTTTATGCTTCATCTTGCTTTAGGAGCTATCTTGACTCGATCAGACTTTTGTGTCAATGCAGATCTGGCTTCCTTCAACTTAATTATAGTATGTTAATCATGTCATCTCACCTGTACTCTTTGTGCCGATAAAGATTGGACTGTCAGTGGTCTAATCAAGGCGATATTCCTCACCTTTCCCAATCAAAGTTTGACAGCAGTTAACTTTAAACCAGCTTGTGACATTCAAACTTTTTAACTTGACCCAATCCAAAACCAGGTTAGCTACCCACCTACCCTGGTGATCCACTGTCCATAAAATAAGGAACATATACTATAGCAAATGATTCCTCAGTTCCCCAATCTGGACCACTGCTGGATCTCTCTAGGCTTCAAGCCCAGGATTTCAGGTGATCCATTCCTTTCCTAAAATTTCCCAGTTTCTTCCCTTGACCATTTCCACACAAGAGCAACCCCCCCCCCATCAGCATTTTTAAAGTATGGAAAAATATAAACATTTCTGTACAAAATTTTGCCCCCCTAAGAGTAGATCTAAATTTTACCCTGCATTTTCCAAATCCTCCCTTTCAACAACGCTTCTCATTCAGATCTCCACTCGGACCCATTCCACACACGTTAGATAGATTTTCCTGTTCTGCACAGGAAAGTCCAGCTGCAAAAGAACCTTAAAAGTGCATTATACAATGTGTGCAGAATGGGCCTAGCAGTTTCCAAGTGAGGAATCCCTGAATTCTAATTTGCTTTTCCTGCTGGGCCTCCATTTGGTGTTGCCATTGTCATGTGCTCGCACCACCTGCTGCCCTCCCACCCTCACCAAAGTTTTCTCTGAGTCATTGATTAGGCTAAGATACAATTTTTAACAGTAGCGTTAATAACAAGCAGCTAAGCTGCCCAACAGAGCTGATTAGGTGACAAGACCACTTCCCGCAGGATTGGCTCCATTGTTACTCTAAGGAAAAGCCAGTTGCTTGTAAGCGGCAGATGTAAGTCAGACCTTCCCCAGTGCAAAGTAAGCTTTTTTACCAATGCAAGCACATTGCAAAGTTGCTGGGTTAAAAAAAAGAAAAAGAAACAAAGAAAAAGCAAACCCAGTTCATGGGTGGAAATGGAGACAAGCAGCGCTTTCAGAGTTTCAGTGGCCCTTGAAATGGATGCTAGGAAGGAACCACTGGTGACAGTGACAGGAGTCACTGGTCTCTGGGATTGGAGTCTAAACAGGTAAAACAAAACAAAAAAGCAGATGATCTGCCCAACACAGCCTACAAAGTGGCTGATTCCCTGCTCCCCCACATGCAGCCAGCTGGGTGACATTGGGCTCGCCATGGCACTGATAAAGCTGTTCTGACCGAGCAGTGATATCAGGGCTCTCTCAGCCTCCCCTCCCTCACAGGGTGTGTCTGTTGTGGGGAGAGGAAAGGGAAGGCAATTGTAAGCCGCTTTGAGATTCCTTCTGATAGAGAAAAGCAGCATATAAGAACCAATTCTTCTTCTTCTTCAGTAATATCAGGGCTCTCTCAGCCTCACCCACCCCACAGGGTGTCTGTTGTGGGGAGAAGAAAGGGTTAGCTGCTTTGAGACGCCTTCTGGCAGAGAAAAGTGGCATATAAGAACCTGAGGGAAGTGGAAGGAGGAGGGGGTGGTCGGGGTGGGGGACGGAAGGCAATTGGGTGGCTGCTGGACAGACAAACAAGCCGGTTGGAGGAGGAGGCACTCAGGGGCGGGATTATAGTATGTTAATCATGTCGTTTCACCTGGACTCTTTGTGCCGATGAAGATTGGACTGTCAGTGGTCTAATCAAGGCGATATTCCTCATCTTTCCCAATCAAAGTTTGACAGCAGTTAACTTTAAACCAGCTTGTGAAATTCAAACTTTTTAACTTGACCCAACCCAATCCAAAACCAGGTTAGCCACCCTGAGTGGGTGTTAAGCGCTGAGTGGCACTTAAGCCATGAGACACACTCCTCCTCCAAGGCCTTATCAGAAATATACAGTGGAGGATGCAAAATATTGAGACAAATGTGACAATAGAACAATGGGAACTAGTATGGTCTAGAATACCTAAGTATAATAGTAGTCAAATACTTAAAGAAAACTGGTATAAAATGTTTTACAGGTGGTACGTGATACCAAAAGTGATCGCCAAAATTGCTAAAAACTGTGATAATAAATGCTGGAAATATGATAAACTAGGTTCTTTTTTTCATATGTGGTGGAAATGTGAGAAAGTTTATATGTTCTGGGCAAAAATACACACCATTGTGCAGAAAATGTGGGGTCTTAGATTTCCTATGAAAGCTGAATCTATGCTACTAAGTCTACCTCTGCAGTGCCTCCCAGCTCATACCCAAAGTTTATTCTTCTATGTGACGACGGCAGCAAGACTAGTACTGGCCAAGAAATGGAAAACGCAAGAACTACCTTCGATAGAAAACTGGTTGAACAAACTAGCGGACTTTGCTAAGATGGCCAAACAGACACTGATAGTTAATGGAAAAACAGAAGAGGCGTTTCAAGAACAATGGGACCCTTACCTGAACTATTTAAGAAAATAAACTAAAAGGGGACATGAAACGGGGAATTCAGTGTATCAAATTAAGAGCATAACCTATCTTTCTCTGTATTAACAATGTATACTATTTGTTCTGTTTTATCTTTATGAAAATAAAAAAATAGTGTTTCAAAAAAGAAATATACAGTGGAACAGATAAACTGGTAATGACAGGCCCACAGATCATAAGATCCTACATTCTGTCCCCACAATCTCAAGTATCTCATTAAGCAGAGCTGTCAGGATGTCCCCCCAAGCACCCCCTCACAGAGCTCTGACAATCCCTCTCCCAGGTGGATTGGAAGCATGGGGGCTTGGCCAAGGAAAGGAGAACAGCGC
Source organism: Paroedura picta (assembly GCF_049243985.1). Classification (NCBI taxonomy): domain Eukaryota; kingdom Metazoa; phylum Chordata; class Lepidosauria; order Squamata; family Gekkonidae; genus Paroedura; species Paroedura picta. Next base: position 170,745,645 of record NC_135369.1, on the reverse strand, counting down.
TGCCGCACCCATGGGGGCTACCCAGACTCCCTGGCAGCCTGCAGGGTGGGCAGGCAATACTCTAGAACAGTGGTCCCCAACCTGCGGGCCGCGAAGGCGCTGGGCGCTGGGCCATGGCGCTGGGCCGCGGCTCCCTCTCCCTGCCCCCCCCCGCAGTAAAAAACTTCCCAGGCCGCAAGCTTGCGGCCCGGGAAGCTTCTTAATGCGGGAGGGCGGGGAGAAGGAATCAGGGCCGGGCCGCACCCGCGGCCCAATGCGTGGGCGTGGCCCGCGCGGGCGCAGCCTGATGCCCTGCTGGTCCCCAGCCTCAGAAAGGTTGGGGACCACTGCTCTAGAAGGACCCACAGGCAGCTTATCCAAGATTGAGAGCAAAGAGCTGGCGCAGAGGGCGGGGCCGGGTACGGAGCATGCAAGAGCAGGAGAAACCCCAGAGGACGGACAGAGGGGTTAAAGAGATAAATGTCAGGAGGGATGACGCAGGAAGGGGGAGTAAAAAGCCCAGGGACCAGTCTACTGTGAACATACCTTGTGCTACCCTTGTAGGAAGAAGCCAACCAGGAAGCAGTAGGAGCCAGGAATGACAGGACTGGATTCAGGCCTGGAAGGGCAGCTGTTAGGAGGGGCGGGGTTAAAGTAACTTCAAGTGACTGAGGGAAGGGGAGGAGTTAGGATAGGAAAGGGGTATAATAAGGAAGCAGGTGACAGATAGATGCGGTGGGTAAAGGTTGAAGAAGGAGGCCAAGGAGTAACAAAGAAGCAGAGCAACAGACCTGAGAGAGGAGTCTTGTGAGTCTTCAAGGCCACTGCTAATCCAGAACAGCCAGCGTTGTGGATTGTAGAAGAGTCAGCAGTTTGGAAAGGAGAGATTTCCAGAAGATATCCAGTGGATCTGATAGCTCAAACTCAGGATCTTGGGAAGGGCCAACTAGAGAACCCTGACTTGGCTCATTCTGTACCACCTGTTGTAGCTATGCCAGCTCCATTAAAGCTCCAGAGTGACGCCAAACCTTTGTGGGAGTCTTCTTGTTGGAGTGAGGTTGGTGGGCCGGGACTGGCTACTCCTGGGTACCCCAAAAAACCTCACAAGAACTGGTAAGAGGGTTGCCTGCTCTGTTTTGCAAATGCCTGGAGATTTGGGAGTGGCAGCTGGGGAAAGTAGAAATTGGAAAAGGGAGGAACCTTGGCAGGTATGTGATGCTGCTCTCAGAAGCCATTACCTCCAAGAGAACTGATCATTGTAGGTTGGAGATTAGTTGTAATTCTGAAAGAACTTCAGGCCCCACTTTGGTAAGTTTAGCTACTCCTGTCGTGAGTCCTCAGCTGTGTTCCACCCATCAGAATATCTGGCCAGGTGGACCTGGAAGATCATGAGTTTCAATTCCTTACAATTCCTATGATTTTTATTACCAAAACAGGGGCCATTCTGCACCAGGATCCATGTTGCAAATTGTTTGCGGGACGAAAAATCGCCATTTTAAATAGTGGAATTAGTCGTTGTGCATACCTGCCTTTGTAGTGGAATCCAGTTGCGTTTCTATTGTTTCCCACAGGGTTCCGGTCTCGGCAAAAATCGCTAGCCAGGAAGCGCTATTGCCGAGCTCGTCCCGCCCCTGGCTGTCAAGCAACCAATGGGCGGCCGTTATCATGCTCCCAAACAGCCCCTTTCCCTTTAAGGAAGGTTAAAAAAACACACACACACACACGTTGCAACGAATCTGCGTTGATTCATTGCAACGGAGAGAGCTAGCAGGTGCTGTTTGAGCTGCCGTTTCATCGTTGCCACGCTCCCCCCGAGTGAAAAAAAAAAATCCCACCCCCACGGGCACGATTTTTGGCCGAAAACAGTGTGAAAAATAAAGGGAAAATAAACCAGCAAACGGGCTTCTGTGTTGCTTGTGCTTAGTGACTTGAAACAGAGGGACTGCAGCCAGGGAAGACTCACTGGATAAACGAAGGCTTGCCGGTGCGTTGATCTCCGCTCGCTCGGAGAAAAAAAAATGGCGATCGCTTCGCCGGAAGATCAGAGGAGACAGCCTGGGGGAGGGACTTTGCAGAAACAGCAACAATGGTAATGCACAGAACTTTCCCGCTAGTGTTGCAGATTGGTTGCAGGAGTGTAGCACTTTCCGGAGGGTGAATCCACTTTTTGGGATTTCCCTGAAAGCGCTACAACGAAGCGCTTTTTGCGGATCGGTTTCAGGAGTGTTGCAGATTGTCAATGACGTTGTGCATAATGGCAAAACTGTAGCGATTTCAATTAGTAACCATTGTGCTATTTTGGATGAATGCGGAACGGCCCCAAGTGTTTACATATTCAGTAAATGGAGTTACAGTAAATTCAAAAACAAGAACTGGCTTATACCATTCGTAGATCAAAGTCTATACTGGCAAACAGATACTCTCCAAGATATCTGCTAACAAATTTTCAAAGCACTTATTATCTGAAACTTGTCACTGGGTATGTAGGGGATTGTCCCGGAAACCCTCTGTGTGCCAAACAGGTATTCCTCCTTTGAGCCATGGTCACGTTCAAAGCTTTCTTTCCTATCAGTCAGTTCAGAGGGAATAAGAATAGCCATTTATTTTGGACTCTTTCCCCAAAGTGCTTCAAACTTGCACATTTCATTTCATTTCAGTTCAGTTTTTGGTTCATCACTCTTATTGTGTTTTCTTTCTTTTTGAAGATCCTAGCATACCGAAAATTAACTTCTTGCTTAACTTCAGACTGATGGATCAATGAAGCAATAAAAGTAATATGTTTAAGGCTACAGTCCTAAGTATAACAGCTCTGAATCGATATCAATGGGACTTGCTGTCATTTTAATGTGTTTGGGAAGCCAAGGTATTTTCTGCAGTACAGCACTACCCAGAAGCCTTTGCTAGATGGAACTAATTTTAGAAACGGAATTAAATATTGAATTCACCGCTATGGCTTTCTCAAAACAAATGTTGAAAATAATCAATGTGTGAGTTTTATGCCTATGAAATATGAAATTCATACAAAGGATAGGCTTCTTTCCTTGTATGCCCCCCCCCCAAAAAAAAAGGTAGAGGAAAGGAAAGGAAGATTGAACAAAGGAAGTGTCTGTAACAATTGGCTATCCACCAAGATCACATAAATTGCTGTTTTTAAGGAGCAGGAAATAAGTTGCTCATTTTTGCACAAACTTAATAAGAATCTATCCCAGCCACTGGAAGCCTGAAGAATGTTTCAGGGGTTTCTCAGTAGCAAAAACGGTGAGAAAGGCTGATTTACAAACAACAATTTAAATGTTTTAAAGCAGAAAGCCCTATTGAGTGCTCCAACCCTGGCCGCATGGGACAGAGGAAGTTCTGGCATTGAGTTTGTATCCGGATTTCAGATGGAGGGGAAAGTGGGAAAAGAAGAGTTGGTTCTTAGATGCCACTTTTCTCTACCAGAAGGAGTCTCAAGGCGGCGTCTTCCCTTTCCTTCCCTTTCCTTCCCTTTCAGAACAGCTTTCTCAGTGCTGTGGGGAGCCTAAGGTCACCAGCTGGCTGCATATGGGGGAGCGGGAAATCATACCTGGCTTGCCAGATCAGAAGTCTGCACTCCTGACCACTACACCAATACTGACCAAGCAGTCTCTGTCTAATATTCTCTAAACTCCTTCCTGATACAAGAATTGGGAAATTTAGGATAAGACCCTGCATTTCCAAAGCCATGCGGAAAGAAACAAGTTTGCCCTTATAACGGATATGTGGTGTTATATTTAAAGTTTGCAGACCTAAGAACACTGAAGAGCAATATGTTGATATGTGAACAAAAGAAACTGGGGTGGGGGGCGGGGTTAAAATGCTAGGGTAGGGAAGGATCCACAATAGAATGTTTGCTTTCAATGCTAAAAGTAATTCTAAGCAAAGGCGGGTTTTAAAGATAGATATATATGAATGCAATAGTGAGGGTTTTCTAATGCTTGTAAAATTCAGCAAATAAGATTTTCTAAATAACCCCCATTTTCTCTGTTTCCCCCCCTTAAGTACATGGAAGTAGTTCTGTAAATAATGGTAGGATTATTCTATCCAATTTTTATAGGATTACAGCATGCGGTTACTACCTCAAATTATTGGAACAATGAATTTATTACCCAAGGCAAATCTGTCGCTGTAAATGTTTGTAAAAGAAGGCTGGAGATACAGTTTGCGATCGTCAAGGTCCACGCCGTGCGGCATTTTCTGCCATCTGTAACCCATTATCAAATTGTACACATCGTGGAGCCCATGAACAGGAAAATGCATCTTATCTTTACAAGATTGTACATGAATTCTTTTATAAAGCTCTATCCCTTTGTCCCAACTTCTAGCAACCTGGAAAAAGGAGGTAATAACACTTTATAGAAATACCATCTTCTGCTAGAACCCAGTTGATTACTGCACAGGTGCCCACACTTTGGCTCTGTTCAGAAGTGTGTTCATGTGCTTTGTCACAGAGCCAGGAGCATACCTGGCCAACATTTGCATGACTACTCATTTCTGAGTATGGCTCCTATGGACACACTCGCTTCCCACTGATCAGGAATGTTTTGGAAAGCACTGTCCCTAATCACAAGGAAGTTGCATATGCATACAATACTTCCTGTGAATGCAGATGCCATGCTTGCAAGCCACTGATCAAAGAGAGGCAGAGAGCTAATATGCTCAAGTATGCTTCTATTGATTGAACATGTAAACAAGTCATGCATAAAGGGCTAGACCAGGCTTTCTCAACCAGGGTTTTTATCAAACTCTGAGGTTTCTTGATGGCCCTGAAAGGGTTTCCTGAATGGGAGGGAATTAATTAATCTTCATATATTTTTCAAATTTGTGAAACATTTCTTGGGTAATATGACCATATATGGTTCTGTTGACCCACCCACCCCTCCCAGAATGGCCAATGATGGGCTGGGAGGTGGTGGGAAGGGGTGGGACTCCGGGTGGGCATGTACATGGCTATGCTTCTCAACCATATTCTGCAAAATTGTGCCATTCTGGAGTTTCAGGTTTTCTCAACAGTTCAAAAAAATAGTTGAGAAATCTGGGCTGGACTGTGGTATGACTTTGTGAAAGCTGGGATAGAACCAGTGGGTTTGATCCAATTCCTTGCTCAGTTCTTTCTGACATTTGCCATACTTGAAGAATTTACATAAAGCAGTACTCATCTGGAGGGGAGGGGAGGCAGCATGGTATAGCCTGATCTTCTCAGCTCTTCAAAGCTAAGCAAGAACAGTATTTTGAAAGGAGACCACCAAGAAAGACTCTGCAGAGAAAGGAAATGGCAAACCACTCCTGCTTTTCACTTCCCTTGATAACAGGGGTCACTATAGGTCAGGTGCAACTAGACAGACCTTTACATAGACTTATCTGGGGAAGTGAAGAAACTAGACTGACAATACCATGCAGGTAGAAAATGTTTCTAAGGTTGGAGACCAGTTGCAGAAGTGACACAATGCCACCTGAAGTTGTCACCTAAAATTTCCCCAGAATCTTTTCAAGGATCTTCTGTGCCACCTATAAGAAAATCTTTCATGCTTATGGGTCTTTCTCCTTAACCACGAATGGCTAAGTGAGAAAAAGGAAGATTTTGTTTGGCACCAGAAAAATTACAAAGATGGTGCCTGGTGAAGATCAATAAGAACGAAGTAAAGCTGGTGCAACCACAGAAAAGACCCTGCTTGCAATGCACTTACCTAACTTCTAAATGGGAGGAGGTACATGGAAAACTAAGAGCCTCTTGTGGCGCAGAGTGGTAAGGCAGCCGTCTGAAAACTTTGCCCATGAGGCTGTGAGTTTGATCCCAGCAGCCGGCTCAAGGTTGACTCAGCCTTCCATCCTTCCGAGGTCGGTAAAATGAGTACCCAGCTTGCTGGGGGGTAAACGGTAATGACTGGGGAAGGCACTGGCAAACCACCCCGTATTGAGTCTGCCATGAAAACGCTAGAGGGCGTCACCCCAAGGGTCAGACATGACCCGGTGCTTGCACAGGGGATACCTTTACCTTTACATGGAAAAGAATCTCTGATTAAGAGTTCACCTGATAGGGGTACGTTGTATGAGGCATTTTTCGTATCCTTGCTTGTCTTTCCAATCACAAACAGTTATTCAACAATCTGATGGGCCATCTGATGGAAATGGAAACCAAGGGACAGACAACTGCGACAGATTTCCAATACCAATTTCATCTCCATATCTACTCCAGCAATCTTCTGACATAATATCTCACCAGCCACCAGCCACTCACTTATGTCAATGATATAGGTAAGTAAGTAGAATGGAGGAAAGAAAAATGATGGAAGCCACCTTGGTTTCCCACCGAGGAGAAAGTTGGAATATAAATGATGAAAGAAATCAAGCAAAAGGATCAAAGAACACAGACAGGAAAGTGTGTAGTTCCACTGCACCCTATGGGGCACCCCTTCTCATCCTTTTTTTTTTACCCTTGAGAAACCCCTAATATATTCTTCAGGCTTCAAGAAACCCCAGAAGTAGCACAATTGTGCAGAATATGGTTGGGAAGCATAGCTGTATATATGCGTACCCAGGCCCATCTCTCCCACCCCCTCCAAGCCTATCATTGATTATTTTGGGCAGGGGGGCGGGTTGATAAGATGACCTGTGGTCATGTCACCCGATAAATGTTTAACAGATTTTTAAAAATATAATAAAAACTGATGAACTCCCACTCATTCAGGAAACCCTTCCAAGGCCGTGGAGAAAGCCTGCTCTAGGGAAACAGATCTTATAATCATATAAATAAGAATTTCAGTGGGATACTTCATTATGATGCCATCAAACTAAGGTTTGACCTCAACGGATAGTGAGCTGACTCGCAACAGAAAGCAAAGCTCCCCTTGTTCAAGTTTTCTTTGTCTGATTTGTTATTGCTGTGTCTGTTGATCACCAGTGATGCTAATCAGGAATGGGTCACGCCCACTCTGATTGGATCTTGTTCATTTGATTAGATTTTGTCTTTGTTTGCACTGAGTGATGTGCTCAACCTATCCCTTGCATTGATTATCCTCATTCACTTTGAAACAGGGTTTTATTCTTCTCTGTTATTGAGATACATCTACCTGGTGACTGCTTTGTCCATCTATGAAAGCTGATGTATATTTATTATATTTTAGCATTCTATTTAAAATATTTACATAGGTACCACCACTCTGCCAGGGGTGCCCCATTGTGGTTCATAACACTGTGCTCAGAACACAGAATTTTTCTCCGTTCCTTTAGCTTCTGCTGATCCCTGATAGGTTCGAGAACTGGTCTAAACCGAATAAAATGAAATGTAAAGTTCTGCATTTAGGTAGGAAAAACCAAATACACCAATATAGGATGGGGGAGACTTGTCTTGGCAGTAGTACCTGCAAAAAGGATCTAGGAGTCTTAGCAAACCATACATTGAACATGAGTCAGCAGTGTGACTGTGGCTAAAAAGGCAAATGGAATTTTGGGCTGTATCAAAGCGAGTATCATGTCCAGATCATGGGAGGTGATGGTACTTCTTTGCTCTGGTTTGGCCTCATTTGGAGTACTGTGTTCAGTTCTGGGCACCACAGTTGAAGATGGATGTAGACAAACTGGAGCGTGTCCAGAGGAGGGCAACAAAGATGGAGAGGGGTTTGGAGACCAAGATGTATAAGGAAAGGTTGGGGGCACTTAGTATGTTTATCCTGGAGAGGAGACAACTGAGAGGGAATCTCATAAACATCTTCAAGTATTTAAAAAGCTGCCATACAGAAGATGGACCAGAGTTGTTCTGTCTTACCCCAGACCAGAGAGACAGACCAGAACCAATGGGATGAAATTAATGCTATAGAAATTTTGTCTAAACATCCAGAAGAAGTTCCTGACAGAGTGGTTTCTCAGTGGAACGGGCTTCCTCAGGAGGTGGTGGGTTCTCCATCTTTGGAAATGTTTAAACAGAGGCTGGATAGCTATCTGAGGGAGAGGCTGATTCTGTGAAGATTCAAGGGAGTGGCAGGTTACAGTGTCAGTGATAGAGTTGTGAGTGTCCTACATAGTGCAGGAAGTTGGACTAGATGACCAAGGAAGTACCTTCCAACTCTATGATTCTATGATCAGGACAGAGCTGTGGCTCAATGGTACAGCATCTGCTTGGTATACAGAATGTCCAGGCTAAAGTCCCAACATCTCCAGTTAAAAGGATCAGGTAGCAGGTGATATGAAAAACCTCAGCCTAAGCCCCCGGAAAGCCTCTGCCGGAGAGCCTGATGGACCAATGGTCTGACTCAGTATGAGGCAGTATGATGTCCCCTCCTTCTACTTCCTCCCTCAGAGGTGAGATTTCCCCTCCATTTTCTTTTCCTTTCCAGACTGAGCCACCCTGGTAAAGTGTTTTCTTCTTTGCTGAAGAAGTCTGGCTGTCCCAACCTGTCACAGGATGATATTTTGGTTGCTGGCTTAGCCCAGAAACCTGAGGGACGGATCAGGAGCCTGCTTTAAGTTAAACAATTTCAGTCTGCAGGCCAGCTTGCAGGCCAGGCTGAAGATAGCTGGGGTGGGTGGGCTGAGGGGTGGGGGCTTTGTTTGTTTTTAATTTTTAGGGGATCTTTTAATTTGCCTAAGAACATTTTAATCTGTTAATGCAAATTGCCCAGAGCTCGCTTGCAGGGAGGGGGCGGTCTCTAAATCAAATAATCAATAAAATGTCACTCGAGGCATTTTGAAATTCAAAAATAATAAATCAGAGGTTCTAGATCAGCTTGGAGGAGTTTCAGTGCATGACGGAGATAACAAAAGCACGGATCACTGAGACCAGACCACTCGTCTCAGGAAAGAATTTCAAATGGCAGTTCAATCACAGCTAGTTAAAGGTACTGTATGCTATAGAATTCTATATCTATCTATCTATCTATCTATCTATCTATCTATCTATCTATCTATCTATCTATCTATCTATCATAATCTCTCTCTGTGTATATATACAGAAACAGAGAGAGGGTCTCTAAGGTTTCACAATGTTTTTTGTTGAATTTTCTTCAGTAGTCTAATACAATTTACCACACTGGGACTTTCACTTTTTGAGGTGCTACTCATCACAAAGGCAGAATCAGAAATGTCATCTTGGTATTACATGGGGGAGTTTTCAGAGGGAAGGCATACAGAAGTAGGAATATTTATTAAGGGTGATTACGTCCCTGGTCCCATGAGTTATGTTGCTGAATTGGTATGGCATTAGTTAGGGCATTTCCGCACCCGTTAAAAAATAATGAAATGTTTACCTTTCATTGTAGTTGTATTCCAGCCACTGCATATGACATTGCCAACATGCAGCGTCTGGGCAGTAAATAACTATCTACATCCTCCATTTTAAAGTGCTAGTTGGTGAATCCCAAAAACTGGATTCGCCAAACTATGTAGAGCTATCTAATGGAGAGCAACCAGCAGGCTGCCAGCCAAACAAAGGTATGGTGGCGAAGAAGTGCTGTCTCTGCCTCCAGTGTCGTGCACTCACACCCGCCTCCCTCTCCCTTCTCCTGGGGACGGGAGTTTTTCTTTTAAGCGAACTGCCTGGAGCAATGAATAGGCATACAAGCATGCAGGCAAAGCCAAAAATAATTTTCTTCCAAAGTTGTAACACAAAGCATGCCTCTCTAAAGTCCCCCTCCCCCAAATCAGGAACAAAATTTTTTATCTTTATTTTCAAGATTTGTGATTCCATAATGGGTGGCATTAAAAAAAAACACTATGCATCTATGATTAGGTATATATACATTTTAATGGAGAAGAATTAATTAAAAAAAATTAGTGGGCATTGTGGACCCTTTAAAATGCTGAGAAAGGAGACTGGTTGTCTGGCTTGATTGACAGGCGGAAGAGAGTTGCATGTAAAGCGCGTAGCTCTCTTCCGCAATTTCCAGCAGCAATTGTGGAGGGTGAGAAGTGTAAAAAGGCAGCAGAGGAGAGTGAGACAGGAAAAAGGTGAGGAGGGACTGGGAGATGTGTTTATATTTAGCGTTACGCCATTCAGCTTGCGTAACACTATTTTTACAGATGTGCAGAAATGACTTTAGTCTTGTCCATTATGATAGCAATCTGGGAAGGGAGATGTTCTGCTGAAGACAAAGGCTCTGAAGGACGATGAGACAGCTGGTTATTCATAGCCTCCTGCCCGCCATCTTGGTTGGTGGTGAAGTTTCCTTCCTGCAAAAACCGCCAACCTATTTTTCCCCTCACTTGTGCCAGGCTGTGCTCCGTTGAAAGCTTTGTCTGGGCTTGATCAGTTATTAATAACTGTGATGTGGCATGGTTTATTCATAGCCATTGATAGATTTGCCATATGTTGCTGAAGCACTCATTATTACGTTTGCCAACAATCCAAAAAGTTGAGCTGTGCATTCACTGTTCATATCACATCCAGTACGAAAGATGAGGGCGGAGAGGGCGGGGACGTGGTATAAAATGAGAAAGGGCAATAAGGCATCTGTAACAGCTTCAATTTTGCACTCGGTTTGATATTTCAAAAAAAAATATGGATCTTAATTGGTTTTAAAACTAGCAAGCAATCAAGGGAAGAGCCACTTGTGCATATTTTGAGCTTGATTTAAACACTCTGTGTTATACTCTGTGTTAAAATTCCCCAAGAGAGAGTGGTACCCCTTGTTTCAAGAAAACCACTCCCAAAAAGTATTGTACCACATCCATAAGAGATCTCCACCAAGCCGTCCATTGCTGTTGGTGAGTAGCCGGCACCTGGGGTCCACCTCTGGACACTGGGAGGCAACCTCAGTGGCTGTGGGGATTGGAGATGGTTGCTGCCAGGGGAATTTTGAAGGGGGATATATTGATGTTTTTATGTGGGGGTTTTATCTGCAACCCACCGCGAGACAGTTTGCCAGGAGCGGCGGGATATAAATTGAATAAATGAATAAATAAATAAAAACAATACTAATAAGTATAACAGAATGATCCTTTCTACTTTTCTATCACTGAAGATTCATGGATGTGTTATACTGTATTTATTTGTTTGGTTTATTTTTAAATTGAAATTTATATACTGCCCTCCCCTGAGGCTCAGGGCAGTTTAAACAGAATGTAGAACAATACAAGGAATTTAGTTTTTCCATAATGTATAACCACAACAATGTAGCCAAAGCCCCCAAAATGATGAATGTTGGCAGTTCAAGATACTTATTTTGAAACCTGAAAATAAGGGATGCTTCTATGTGTCCCCCCCATTGCAATGTTGGCATTATGAATCTCCTGATCTTGTTTCCAGCTGTGTTAATGAGCAATCCACCATTCTTGATTTCCAGATTTTCTTCAGATCCTTGGACAAGTGTATTGGGCAATTTCCCCCCGATCCCCCGAGGGTGAAACAGCAGAAATTCAATAATCATCTCTTCAGAAAATATGGGATAGAAAGCAGAGCTCTCTCCTGAAAAGGTTTAGAGCAACTGCTTGAAAAGGAGGAGGAATTGGTTCTTATATGCCACTTTTCACAACCAGGAGTCTCAAAGCAGCTTACAATCATCTTCCCGTTCCTCTCCCCACAACAGATACACTGAAGAGTAGGTGAGGCTGAGAGAGCCCTAATATTACTGCTCAGTCAGAACAGCACCGTGACTGGCCCAAGGTTACCCACCTGGCTCCATGTGGAGGAGTGCAGAATCAAACCTACAACGGGATGGGAAGTGTGGCAATGTAGGGAGGGGGTAGCCACATGCTTTATAGTAGGGGTAGTCAAACTGCGGCCCTCCAGATGTCCATGGACTACAATTCCCAGGAGCCCCCTGCCAGAATCCGCTGGCAGGGGGCTCCTGGGAATTGTAGTCCATGGACATCTGGAGGGCCGCAGTTTGACTACCCCTGCTTTATAGGCTTAATCTGGCATAACACTCAGTCTTTTGAAGAAGCTTAGAGTTTCTTACGTTCTTATGGGAGAAGAGGAAACCTCTGCTAGCACTCCAGTGGGTCAAAGGCCTGCCAGTCAGGAAGCCCCCTTACTTCAAAAGAGGGGCTTGGAGGAGCCTTGAGAGGCCTCTACTCTAAGGAAGCCCTTTGAAAGGCAGGCTGAGGAAGAGACAGAGCCCAGAATCATCCCCAGGTGTATATGGGAAGGACTGGGGAGAAGTTAACACCTCCCATTTTACTGAGTGCCTTCTGAAGCGTGGACTGAGGAAAGGCAACCCTAAAGTGTATGGCAGGCCTGGACTCTACCCCGGAGCCCTCAGAAATGGACAATTTTTTCATTAATTTTGACTGGGCTCTTTGGATCTTTTTGTTTTGCTTAAATGGCAAGAGAACGGATTTTCATAACAAAGCATTCTAAATCCCTTCATTTTGTGTTCATTACCATTACCAAATGCTAATGAAATGGTTACTCCACCATGGAAAAAATGTCTGCATGCCAGTGTTACAGTGTTTAAAGAGCCTTCACATTTGTATTCCAAGTCTAATTATTTGAATGCTTTGGGTGTCCCTAGTTGTTTGGTTAAATGTGTCCGTACTAGATTTGAATTCACATTAATTTTATTCATATCTGTGACATTCGTTAAATGCAGAGTTCAACGGAACATATTAAATAGTTTATTTCAGCCTTGCTTATTAGGGGGGAAGCTTCTTTTCTGCAGTCTTCAAAAGAAATTTGGACTAACTATTTTTTAAAAAGGGAAATATTAAGGCAGCACATTTAAGAACATCAAAAATAGATATTATTTTGGGTGGGGAAATGCCGCTAAGACAAAAAAAAATCATGCATTCAAGATAATACTGATAATTCCATATAATAACACATTCCTGTGTTCCTGTACTAAGGAGAGAACTATATGTGTCCTTTTCTGCTGTGTAAATTATACCTAATAACATATTTGTATTCTTTTCTACAACAAAGGCAGGGCTTTTCTGCCTTCCTGTTTTTGTTGCTTGTGTGCCCATATTGTGTCATATTTCTTCTTTTCTACACATGTCCTGTTCCCTCTAGTGGTTGCTTTGATATTACAGTACTTTATCTCCAGATTATTTCCTTGTAATGCACCCATAGAGTGTATACAATAACTGCTCCCTCTCTTGCGGTGAGTCCTTTGAGGAATTGGCAGTTCTGAGGCATTGAGAGAGTGATACCACCAGATACAACTAAAACCCGACCGATTCAACCATCTGCAGAGTGGACAAGTTCACAGAAGACTGCTTGGTCCCAGCCCTTTTTGCTTTCTGGAAAACCAGTGTTGAGGGCTGGGGGAACCTCAGAAATGGCATAAGATGCAGAACAAGGGACTATTGGCTATTCCTCCATCCTCTTGCACAAATTATTACTCTGAACTGACTCCTCTCATGGTTGGTTGGGTTTAACAAGTAAACAAATGAATCCGTGCAGGCTCGACAATTTAATAAGAGAACTTCCTATAGGAGAGTGCCAATTTCCAACACAAGTTCCCAGAAACTGGAAACTGTTTTGATAGACTTTGTCAGCGTATACGAGCCTTTTTCAACCTTTTGACTGTGGAAGAGCCCCTGAAATAATTGTTCAGACTTCAAGGAAGTGATGTCAACTGGCCATGCTCCACCACGTCCCCAGAAGCGACCTTTACCCTTACCCCTCCTTTTGCTCCCTCCCCCCGCCTTTACTATTATGGCGGCTCTGCCTCTTGTAAGCCAGAAAGAAAAGTGGGAGCTCCTCCCCACCATACCATGCCAGTTTAATACCACAAATTATGTAGTCGAGTTTCCCGCATTTGGGGAAATCGCAGGGGTCAGCACACCCGGAGTGCAATGGATGAGCCTCACCCTGGGAAAACCACCTTCTTGATCATGGTGTCTCCCCTGCCAGGTAAGCACCTTCAGAGCTCCTGTGCACCCCAGGTCCCCTGGTGGGGTATCTCTGGGGTATATTATAACAATCAATGGACAAAATGAGATACAATTAGCAAATACTCTGTGTACTCTCCGTCTACAGAAATGTGCAGTGGCAATTTCGGCATGACTTACATTTACAAAATCAAGCTCAGCTGTGAATAAGAACCTCTATCCCATTCTTAGGCTGAGAAGACCAAAGGAACTATGTTTTTAAGCCAAACTTGGGTTGGGTTGGGATGAAGATACACCCCCCTCAAGAGTCTGTAGCACTATCTAGTTGCCTTTCCTCCTAAATTCTTATTTGTACCTAAAAAAATATGTCTGTTTTCTCATTCATAAACACATGCTAGAAATCATCACATAAGATGGTGGCCATGCAAACTCAAATTTGCTATGCAGCAGTCCCAGTTGGAATTGTAGAGGAAATCCAGGCCAGATTGAGAATGTTTCCAAGTGAAATAAGACTTCCTATCAGGACCGAGAACAGATGGGAGCCCATTAGCATATTTCCTTTACTAATTGAGGAACTCTGCCTCTGGTTGGGTACTTTGGGTCAGTGAATCGGCACAACAGCCAGCCTCTGCTCACATCTACCAGGCTTTTTTCCCCCTCCTGACAGTCAAAATCTGTGGAGTGACGCCAAGGCTACAGGGAGAAGAATTTGACACAGCTACTAATAATACACAGCCCCGAGGGGCACTTGATCCCTTTGTGCCTCAGCCTGTCTCTGTATGAATGCCTATTATCCATCTCCCTGTAACACCATTATGTAATATTCATGCCTTAATGATGTCCATTCTACAAGCCCCATTGGGTGGGTGCCAGCAATCTGCAACCATCTAAGCACCACTACATCGTTGCTTTGTTGACCTCTGCGCATTTGTCAAATCGCACGAAGCCCTTGCAGCTGGGACTCGGCGGAGGCTTTCCAACTTGTTCCCAACGACCACTGTGCAAATGCCAGCAGAGAGCCTCTGTTGTAATTAACCTAGATTTCTTTACAATATCCAGTTACAGAGGCAGGATACATGAATATTCATGGTCCACGAAATCTGAATTAGGAACACTCATGAATAAGTCATGGGCTTGAAAAACAGGCTCACCGTATGTTCTTTTCCGTGGTTTCTATGATTTACCCAGTGGTGCTACAATTTGTAATATTAGTAACTATCATAAAGTTTATCTTTCGGGCTCTCGTCTCCAGCTGTGACCAAAGTATGGCGGAGAAGATAGCAGGGTTTCCATGCCCTCCTCGAAAGTCTAACTCCGGGCTTTATATCCAACGTGGAACAGAGACTAACTGAAGGTCTCTGGGAAGATTTTTTGACCTTTAGGCTGATTCTGTCTGACACCTTTTCACATCCCTGTAATTCTGGAATGTGAAACAAGTGGGAAAGAGCCATACTGAGCACCATATCGTAAGTGGACCAGACACTTTGCTTTATATTACACATCCAGTTTAAATGCATGTAATTTGCATTCAGTACTGTATATTCCTAGATAGTGGCTGTTCCTACATTTGAGACATACCTTGTTTGAGCCTCGTTTTCCATTTCCATTTGATGCTATGAGTCGATGCTTGGCTCTCCACATTTGGACATCTCCTCCGGGTTTCCCAGGCTGAAATCCACCATATGTTTTCCGCATTTGGTTCAAAAGGGGGAAGCCTCCCATCATGCTTTGCTCTCATTCCCCCTTTCCAAGAAGTTTTTGTAGCCTGCCTATTCTGTAAAATGGGACAGTGTCTTTCTTTTCTATGTGTCCCATCAGTCCACCATTTTGTGCCCTCCTTCAGGTTTCATTATGGACCACCACCATCACAAATGTTAACGTGTTATGATACTGTGTGAAATCAAGACTGCTGCTAGTTTTTCCCTTGGAGGTAATGTTGTAACATGATCATTCCCCGTTAAAAAATAATAACAACAACAATGCAGGGGGGAGGGAGGATGGTGACGGAAGGGGTGCTGGAAGGGGGTGGGGTAGGGCACTAATGTTGTTAACACTATCAAAACATTGAAACAGGAGAGTTTCCCCACTGGACAGCCATGAATAAGAACCCATCTCAAAAATAAAATCGATGTATTCAGGGATTCATTTGTCGTGGGTTAAGTGAGCAGCTAATTCAGGATTGCATCTGAAAAGGAAGATTTCAATGCAGAAACGGATGCAAACTTTGGCCCTTTAAAAAGACAAAAAATGATGGATATCACAAGCATGGAAACCATCTGTGTCTCCAATCCTAAGGACACTTTCCTGAGAATACGCCCCAGTGAATAAAAAAAGGGACTTACGTCTAAGTTTTAATTTACATTAATTAATATTAATGGTATTACTGTTGATTTTAAGTAGCTATTATGTAGTTTGCCGGGAAGGGAGGCATATAAATCAAAATAATGAATGAATAGGTAGGATTCCTCCTTCTACCAGCAGAATCACTGATACGGCGTTGCAACCAGAAACAATTGTTCAGTGTGCCTTCATTCATATCTGTAACCCAGATGCTAGAGCATTCATGGTCCCTGAGTACAAAATCAGAATGAAAGTTAATGCATTCACACAAACAGCTGTGTGGTGAAACAGATCTGGGAGGCATCTGGTTCTCCCATGGCAGACGTGAAACTTACTCAACTGACCAAGATCTCAGGTGGCTGAGCCACAATGAGTAGATCACCTCTCCACCTTTGTTCCATCATCTTCCCACACACAAAGGGTTCCTTTTCACTGCTACCATCAGGTTAGGAGTTTAGAGCGTTTAGTATCTGGTAAGTACTGACCTAGACCTTTGATTCCTCTTTCTGAAGAGACCATTAAATCAAGGATCACCCTCCTTCTCCAAACAACTATGGATGTAGGGGGAAACCCTAGAAATACCCCTTGTTAGATTTGTTCAAATCCAGGTAGACATCCCCTACCTTCTATTTGTCTCTTGGTAAGCAGACTGAAATAATGGCTTTTGGGTGGGTGGAGAAACCAGCCACTTAATGCCTCTTTAAAGGGGGAAAGGAGGAAATGGAAGAAATGATCCCCTTTGGCCACTAAAAAGGTTATTAGGGACTTGCATGGACACAATCTGTTTGCAATGGGGGCTGTAATAAGAAGGAAAACTGGGCAAGATTGTGTGAAAAAGCTGTCTGAATCCAGCTAATTGATTACAGAATGGAAGTTATATAGCTGAACAGAAACAGCTACGCCCAGGAAAGACCAGAATGAATAATATACACATAATCTTGCTATAGATGGTAAATTGATTAAGAGGTAGGCAGAATGACCTTAAAGTTTCCAGATTTCTTGTTTCTGTCTTTATTTTCTTCCTTCACTTTGAAACTTTGAATACAATTTGAATTCAATTTACCAGATTGGATAGAATTGCTCATATTTTCCTTTCCATATACTATTTGCCAATAAAAGACAGATTCATCATCCTTATCAATTGTTGTTCCTCTATATATTTCTGAAACAGCCTGGAGGGTGGGACGTGTCCGGCTGTCCAAGTTAGAATAGGGCCAATCAAGGTGCAGCCAGCTTTGCGCTGATTGGCCCTGCCCATGCAGCTCCTGCCCTCCATCCTCGGATTCTAGCTTCTTTGCTCTCAGATGCCTCAGTGCCTGAAGCCAGCAGCAGGTAAGGTGAGAGGCCCTGGGCAAAGGATCGTGGTGGAGGGCCTCCTAACCAGGGCCTCTTGGCCTGCTAGGCTGGGTCTGCTGACGAGGGCTTCCTGGCCTGCAGACTGCCTGCTAAGGAGCTCTGTCCCAGCCCTGCTAACGAGCTGCCCAGCTGCCTGGCCCAGGGGAGGGGGTCCTTTCAAGACCTGTTCTTAGGAATGGGCTTTGAAGCTAGTAAATTTATAAAATCCATAAGAGCGCTTCCCATCTACTAATGTGAAATTATCAACAAGCTCTTAGAAGATTCTGGCAATATTCATTGTTAAGTGTTTCAGGTCTTTTGTTCAACTAATTCTAGCAACATATTAATTGATACCCTGCTACTTTTTCAGACTGAAATTTAGAAGGCAAAGTTTTTTCTGCAACCTCTTGAGCACCGGTAAAGATAAATTAACTTTCGATCATTCCCAGAGTGTAAATTCAACATTAACCTTGCAAAGGTGAAAGCTTTTATGCAGCTATCTCTGATGAAGTATCATTTCAGTGCAAGTTGTACGCACATGCAGGGCAGTGAGTGAAAAGCAGTAGGATTTTAAATCTACAATGGGAGAAAGAATACTTTTTTGTTGTTTAAACATAAAACATCCTCTATTATTTTATGGTGCTTTCAGCTCTAAAATAATTCCAAGTGTTTGGGGGATTTATTTTTTTTAACTGTTGGCCTTTTGCTGCGCCACACGATCTGCACTGAGGCTGCAGTTGAACAGGACTGGTAAATCCAGCCACTACAGATGGTTCCCTTGGGGAGGAGTTTTCTTTCAGAGGTAAAGCATCAGCTTGGCATGCAGAAGGTCTCAAGTTCTATCCCTGGCATCTCCAGATAAAAAAGACCAGGCAGTAGGTGATGTGGAAGACCTCTGCCTAAGACCCTGGAGAGCTAAGTGCTGTTTAGAGTAGACAATACTCACCTTGATGGGCCAAGAGACTGATTCGGTATTAGGCAGCTTCATATGTGTGACTCCCCACAATTAATACAAGCCTACTCTAGGAACATGATGTTTCTGAATGAAGAGCACATCTGTAGTCCTAAGTGGCAACAGAAGCCCATGCTGGGACTCTACTTGAGTATAACCATGACCCAATCATGGGCCAGGATCTAACATTGAACCCATATTCAATGTCTTCAGACTGAAAAAGCATCCTTCCTCTGGTACAGCTGTTTGTTTTTGCCGTTCTTAAGGCCATCCCCGCAACAACGTTGAACCATTTCAGATTTCGGCAAACTGACCTGTGGCTGCCAGGCAAGTGGGTCTCTTCCGTTCGTCACCAAAACCTGGAGGTAGAAAATCAATCTAACTTCTGTAATGGGAATACATTTCAAACATTAGAGAAACTAATGTATACAACATGCTCTTTTGCACGAAGAATTGTATTGCCAATGTTGATAGACTTTGTAGACCGTAAACTTTTTCATGTGGACTGGGGGTGGCGTGAGGTGTGAATTAGGATTTTGGAAAAACAAAACCAGAGGAGGAGATGAAATATGGCTTTCAAAATGCTGCTAAGCAAGATCCATTTGTAACACAGGAATTCAGCGTTGTTCCCAGTGCAAAATCCTGTTGTCTGACCGTCAGAAATCATGACCCGTCTTCCTGTGAATACCAGGCTTTCAACAGAGAGTGATCACACGTCGCCATGGTTTAACAAAGTCAGCAGAACTACAATATTGCTTTTTAAAATAATAATAATAACCCAGTGTTCTGCTGGCTTAATCCCATTTTTCATTATAAGGAATGGCCTGCTTTTTTTTTTCCAATGTAAATTATTCCCTTCCCCTCTAGGAGTTTTTGTAACTTTCAGAAATAATAAATTGAAAATTCTTTTTGCTTGTCCATGCATTTCTTAGTTATTGAGGACCCGCACTCTCTTCTCATGATAATCCTGTCTAAGTTTTTCTTACTTCCACTGAGTTTGGACAGAATAATTTAGAAGACTGGTTTTGCCCTGCTGTTCTTTTACTGCTCTTTTAAGATGTTTTGCTGCTCTCTCTTGGTTCACATTTTTATCATTTGAACCTACTATTGTATCACTCTTGCAGGTGTAGGAAAGCAATGGCAAACTACCTCCGAATGTCTTTTGCTTTGAATACATCCATAAACTACCGTATTTGCCGGCGTATAAGACGACTGGGCGTATAAGATGACCCCCCAACATTTCCACTCAAAATATAGTTTGTTATATACCCGGCCCGCTCCTGCATATCCCTGTGACCAGCACTAGTGCACAAGTGCGCATGTGCGAGCTCTGCGTAGACAAGGGGCGGGCCGGAGCGCCGCTGCTTCCTGACAAGCAGAACGGGCCAGTCACGTCGAAAAGGCTGGTACCCCTGTCTTGCTGTTGATGTTTGCCGCAGCCATGCTGATGACCCGCCGCGGTCGCGCTAGATACTGCGTGATACTGGATGGTATGTAGAATGAGGTGGGCGGGCATCGGGAGGCCACTATGGGCAGCTATGTCTATCCCAACTGAAGTGCACCCGGCATATAGGACAACCCTCCCACTTGGAGGCATGTTTTTCAGGGGGGAAAGTAGTCTTATATGCCAGCAAATACAGTAGCTGTGACTTGCCAACACTTTCCACCATAAATAATATTATATTGATGGCAGTTCCCTAGGAAATTGTCTATTGAATGAGCAGTATAATACTACAATGGGCAGCTTGGTGTAGTGGTTAGGAGCACCAACTTCTGATCTGGAGAGCCGGGTTTGATTCCCTGCTCCCCCACACACAGCCAGGCTTGGGCTCGCCACAGCACTGATAAAGCTGTTTTGACCGAACAGTAATCTCAGGGCTCTTTGAGGTTCCTTCAGGTAGAGAAAAGCGGCTTATAAGAACCAACTCTTCTTCTCCTTCAGTAATCTCAGGGCTCTCTCAGCCTCACCTCCCTCACAGGGTGTCTGTTGTGGGGAGAGGAAAGGGAAGGTGAATGTAAGCCGCTCAGAGACTCCTTTAGGAAGAGAAAAGCGCCATATAAGAACCAACTCTTCTTCTTCAGTAATATCAGGGCTCTCTCAGCCTAACCTCCCTCACAGGGTATCTGTTGTCAGGAGAAGAAAGGAAGGCGATTGTCAGCTACTTCTTTGGGCAGTGAAACACAGGTTTAAAAAAACAGATTTTCTTCTGTCATTGTCATCAGCCTCATTTTCATTGCTGTCATTGAGGATTTTTTTTCTTACCCTTTTCTGTCTTTCACTCCATTGATATGCCTTGCTTAGGTGCAGGCTATTTGTTCACTGTTTTATGCCATTGATAATAATGCCATTTATATACAACGGATGAATAGAAAATGCTGAAAAACAGGGATTTTTGTGGTCCAAAGTTGGCACCCGGAAGTGGGAAAACAAACACTTCTGGTTGCGTTTCTCATTAGGGAGGAACAAAACTGAAGTGAGGATATTCAGTCTGAAGGAGCACTTCCAGAGGATAGGCCAGTTTGGTGTAGTGGTTAGGAATGCAGATTTCTAATCTGGCGAGCCGGGTTTGATTCTACGCTCCTCCTCTACATGCAGCCAGCTGGGTGACCTTGGGCTCGCCACAGAACAGATAAAGCTGTTCTAACCGAGCAGGAATATCAGGGCTCTCTCAGCCTCACCTCCCTCACAGGGGGTCTGTTGTGGGGAGAGGAAGCCGCTTTGAGCCTCCTTTGGGTAGAGAAAAGTGGCATATAAGAACCAACTCTTCTTCTTCTTCTACTTCTTCTTCGGGGCAGAATATGATCTCCTCCCCAGTGTTATGTCAAAGCAACTTCATTAGATATTAGCTTCTGGTCCTGTCAACTCCACTGTCCCCACCTTGGTATTATATAGTAACTCCCTAGTTGGATCCCCAGTTTGAGCCATGCTGGGACTCTTGAAAGAAGACCGATCTGCCAGTGTGATGAAGTTACAAAGAAAACTAGTAGTACAAGTAGGACCAGTGAAGAATGCCAAGTGCTCATTAACCAGAAGGGACATTTTAGATGATCAATAAATCTGCCGTGCACCTTTTTACCATCTGATATAATGGTCTGGGCAAAAGGCTACTCATTTTGAGTGCAGGGCCAGAACTGTGTGTAATATTCTTTCCTGTGGGGGGGGGGGGGAAGAAACAAAAAGCTATATTAAGGTTCAATTATGCCTTTATATTTTTGTCGGCCTGCCTTCCTGCCTACCTTGTTTCTCTGTCCAGCTTTTCAAACTCCTGAAGTAATCAAAGCCATTAGATTTTTTTTTAAAGCTATTACCCTTGTGTGTAGTTTATTGCAAACAGCCATGGAACAGAAGTAAATTTGCTTTCAGTGTTTTGGGTTTTTTCTTTTTCTTTTTTTGTATTTTGCGGTGGAGGGTGGGGAAAATAAAGGAAAAACATTAAGGGGTAAAAGTGAGTGTCCAAGATATGCTTAAGCAAGAAGGAGAGCCAGGACATAGAATGGCTCATTCCAACTCAGCTCCCGTGGAAGGCTGACCCTATTGTGTGGCATTCTAATGGCAATCACATCACAGAGTCAACTTCAATGGCTGAGCCCCTAAAATGTGTTCCACGGCAGCTGGTAAACCAAGCACGAGTCATTTGCAGAACTTTCTAGCCATGTCAGGAATAGCTAACCCAATATGTGACTTGTTTAGGTACATTGTGATGTTGCAGAGCAGAAGTTCTTCATATCAGGTGATGGTTGGATAAAATGGTGCCTCTTCTATCTGTTTTATCGCATCCTCCCTAAAAGGGGTGCAGAGAAGTATATATGTTTCTCCCCTCCTCCATTTTATCCCATCGTTTTATTATCATCTTCTGAGAGCATCCTAGAGACCTTCATAAGGTGAACGGAGACTTCAACTTGGCTCCAGACCAATGCGTGGCCTGCAAGATCTCCAGGAAATCCATGTTCCAGTAAATACTCCATCAATTTTTCTTTAAGCATACGGTAAAAGTGTTTCCATTTTTATACCTCCACATATTTTGGGGGGAGGCTGCTTGGTATTCAAGTACTGCTAAACTTCCTTCCAGAATCACTTAAGAATTATCTGGAAAGGTAAGAACAGTTTTAGCCTTGAGCCCAGGAAAAAAAGTCATTTCTTCCCCCACAGCTTCAAAATTGAAGGCATAAAGTAGAAATTCCGAAGAAAATTAATAGGTTAATGTTGTCTATTTCTCTTGCATTCACTCTGTGTACATATACACTATATAAAACTTTTAAAGGGTCTGATAAAAAAAGTACGGATGATTCTAAAGATTGCAATATTCCCATCTGGAATCTGGTTCTTTTATGTGCGTTATACGTCCTTGATCTCAGAAGAATACTTATATGCCTTATATGGCTATTAGACGGTCCACTAAACCTCTGAAGCACCGGCATCATAAGTGCGTTTTTAAGACTCCAAGGATCTTGAGAGTAGCTTCTGAAATAAAAATCATCCTTCAGAATATGGGAGGGGGGCATAAAAGAAAGCTGAGAAGCCAATCCATGAAAGACGAATACAGATGCCTTGGTCCAATGGTTTCTCGTAGGCACTGCAGTCCCAATGTGTGTAATGAGCAGCCCCCAAACCATCACCACACCCACACAAAGCTTTTTGCCATTCAATGAAAGCATCTGTGCATTATAGACTGCGGCTGGGATAGGGGTAGGGATATAGATTATTTTACTCGCCATAGAAGACATTTGTCGTTTCTGTTTTATGGGGCTTTATATTCTTTTATTCTAAACCACCAAGCATATGCTCTCCCACTGAGTCACGGCCCCTCCCACTGTGCCTGCAATGGGGTATTGGGAAGACAGGTTGGAAGTACAGGAGAAGACCCAGACTGGATGGTTAGCCAAATTCAACAACACAGTACTCTATAGGGAGGAGTCTGGCTCCCCCCTTCCCCCCTTTGAGCATAAGAATATTATAACCCTTGATCATTTCAGAGCATTTGTAGGTAACAATATTTCTCCATGGACAATGAATTAAGATCAAGGAGAGATGCCCCCCATTTCAACAAACATTCATTTAGTTCAAGCTATGCATAGGTGAAGAGGAAAATGCGCTGAGCAGCATTCTGCTTGCGCAGGCAATAACATTAGGGCTGCAGCAACTCGTAACTCTTCTATATAATTTTTAACAAAATGCAATGTGCACATGGAGCAATGGCGCACATAACGAATGGTTTGCGTGAGTGTATTTAATTTGCTTTTGCAATCGGATCAGAAGAAACTCCTCATTCCAAGTCTTGTGCAGAAGGGAGAGAGTGGGGATATCATCCTTTTTAGTTCAGAGCAAGCAGACAGCTTGTGAACACATGTAACCACGATCCTTTAAAAAAAATGTATTTGCCCACAATTTAAGGAATCTTAAATTGGGAGTCAGATAGGCTGCTTTAATTTCAAAGGAAGTTGCTCAGTGGGAGAACTTCCCACTTAAGCTTCCCTTTCTTTTTTTAAAAATGGAAAATTCGGGCAAAAATTAGAAGTTCTGCTGTTTTAAACACTTCCAAGAAGCTGGTCGCCTGAAATTTGAACAAGATACATTGCTCCTGAAATCACTAAATCCATCCCTATGACATTTTGAGCCAAATTTGAAGCAAACCTCAGCAGCCTACTATATAATTGGTATATAATTGAGCAAATACAATACCAATTACAATAACGTAAGAACATATGGATCAGACCAATAGCCTATCTAGTCCAACATCTTGCCTCAAACAGCGGGGCAATCAGGTCCTCTAGACCAGTGGTCCCCAACCTGCGGGCTGCGGCCCGGCGCCGGGCTGCGAAGGCCATGGCGCCGGGCCGCGGCTCCCTCTCCCCGCCCCCCCCCCCGCAGTAAAAAACTTCCCAGGCCGCAAGCTTGCAGCCCGGGAAGCTTCTTACTGCGGAGGGCGGGGAGAGGGAATCAGGGCCGGGCCGCGATGTGCGGGCGTGACCCGCGGGCGCGGCCCGCGGGGTGGGTGCGGCCAGCACGGGCGTGGCCCACGGTGTGGGTGTGGCCCGCGCGGGCGCAGCCCGATGGCCTGCTGGTCCCCAGCCTCAAAGAGGTTGGGGACCACTGCTCTAGACCAGGGGTAGTCAACCTGTAGTCCTCCAGATGTCCATGGACTACAATTCCCATGAGCCCCTGCCAGCAAACGCTGGCAGGGGCTCATGGAATTGTAGTCCATGGACATCTGGAGGATCACAGGTTGACTATCTCTGCTCTAGACAGCCAACAACTGGGCCTAGAGGCCAAGGCCTTTCCCTGATGTTACCTCCTAGCTCTGGGAGAGCCACTGATAGACATCTCCTCCATGAATCTATTTAATCCTCTTTTAAAGCTGATTATTCCTGAAGCTATCATTATGCCTTCGGGCAGTGAATTCCACATAATAATCACTCTCTGTGTAAGGAAATATTTCCTTTTGTCTGTTCTGAATCTACTGTCTACCAGCTTCATCAAATGCCCTTGAGCTCTAACATTTTGGGAGAAGGAGAATAACTTCTCTGTCAGTTCTCTCTACCACTGGCATAAGTTTTGTAAACCTCTATCATACCTTTTCGGTCCTGGCCCCAACCTGGTAGAATGAGCTCCCAGAGGAGCTGCGGGCCCTTTCAGAACTCTCTGGGCCTGCAAGACGGAGCTCTTCCGCCAGGCGTTTGGTTGAGGCTGGGTGAGTCGAGTACCGGGGAGTGTGATCAGGTCTCCCCCTCCCCTGGTTCCAGGCTTATATATTAGATTGGCCTGGATTCATTGGGTAATCTACCCTGAATTATTCCATCTTTTTTATTTCTAGTTTTGCATCTCTGGCTTCCCAGCCCACTGGTTCAGCTGCTTGTGAGGTCGGGATAAGCTTTTACATTAATCTGCCATCTGGTTTTTATGCCCTTGTTTTTATGTTTTTGTGATTGGGGATTTATTATTGTTGGGAGTTTAATTGACTGTTTTATGAACCGCTGTGAGATGGCAAGTCTGAGAGCCATGGTATACAAATATAATTATAAATAAATAAATGTTGTTCCCTCCCCCATCCCCGAAAATTCCAGACGTTTCAGCCTTTCCTCATAGGGAAGGCATTCCAACCTCCTAACCATCTTGGTTGCCCTCCTCTGTACTTCTTCCAGCTCTGCAGTGTCCTTTTGGAGATATCGTGACTGTACATAAGTGAAGTCACACCACAGTCTTGCAGCTTTTCAGTAATACCGATGGCATCAAGTATGTTCATGGAGTTAATGTTCAAAGATCTGTAAGAAATTAAAATATAGAGCAAATAATATAAGTTGTCTTGTGTGACTTCATTTCAGAACTTTGGTTTGGATAAAACACACCATGATTTAATTAATCCACTTTAACAGACTATGGCTAGTAGGATCGTCCAAACATTATAAAGTCATTTAAGTAGGGTTACTTAAAGGTAAAGGTAAAGGTATCCCGTGTGCAAGCACCGAATCACATCTGACCCTTGGGGTGACGCCCTCTAGTGTTTTCTTGGCAGACTCAATACGGGGTGGTTTTGCCTTTCCCTCCCCCAGTCTTTACCGTTTTACCCCCCAGCAAGCTGTGTACTTGGGGGCCATCAAATGATGCAATCCAGTGTTTAGAGTTCATTTCTTAACCACAGTAAATGTTAACTATAGATATGTGATATACGAACTCTAGATTTGTCAGGACCTTTGGACTTGGCCTGGGTTCCGAGTCTCTCCAGAGAAATATAGCTGCAGAGTGGGTGTTAAGTGCTAGCACTTAAGCCATGAGACAAGCCCTTACCAGAAATATTACGTGGAACAGATGGGGTGGATTCTTAGGGAATTAAGAGTTATAACTACCACGGTTCAGTCCTATGTTAGAGGTCCCTCAGTCCAGTCCATTGAGCTTCCATGAGCTTACACTGGTGTAATTCTGGATAGGATCACGCTTATCTACTCAGAAAATGGTGCTGTATGAGCTATCAAATTGCATTCTACATAACTCCCCCCTACCCCGCTTTCCATGTACGGCAATTCCAAAGCACATCAGTCCACCAAAATAATTTAGGTTTTTCCCCCCCAGCTTCTTTGCTGATAGCCATTATACTTACGTTGTCAGCGCCTCCTTTGCTCCTCCAAAAAGAAACAGCTCTTTGCAGTTTTGATTATATTGCTTTCTTCTGAAAGCTGCGGCAAAGCTCTGGAGTGTAATAATTTCGCCTTGGAGAGCCTCCGTTTTTCCACCAAGTTCTTACTTGGGGAAACGTTCATTTTTATAGTAATACTAAATTTGCTAATTTTATTTCCCTGTGGCAATTCATGTGCATACCAGCCCTTTCCCTCACAACCACTGTCAGATGAAATTGGAGTGGGTTATTAGACAGTCCCAATCTCGGGAAATTAAGGTGATTTAAAAAAAAAATCTCATTGCTGCGTTGCACGTAACCAAATCCATCAGTGCATCAGAATTTATATGCCAATACGCAAAACAAAATAAACTATTAAAATCACTGTGATGTTTGCTCGATGCCTTCCTATAAAGTCCTGTTCCCTTCCCTTCCCGCCCCAAATAATTGGCATGTTGAAAGAATGCTGACATTAATGTTTAAAGAGCCATATTTGCAGAGAGATGTCTGCTTCCAGCAGAGACAGATGGGCATTCGGGGCACTGGTAGCCATGCCATGCAGAACGCTGGGATACCCACGCAGGATCAGCCCTCAGCATCCTAAAGCATCCAAGAAAAGTGTGTATCCAACCTTTGCTTGAAGACTGCCAGTGAGGGGGAGCTCACCACCTCCTTAGGCAGCCTATTCCACTGCTGAACTACTCCGTGAAATTTATATATATATAACAAAGAGCCTCTTGTGGCGCAGAGCGGTAAGGCAGCCGTCTGAAAGCTTTGCCCATGAGGCTGGGAGTTCGATCCCAGCAGCCGGCTCAAGGTTGACTCAGCCTTCCATCCTTCCGAGGTCGGTGAAATGAGTACCCAGCTTGCTGCTGGGGGGTAAACGGTAATGACTGGGGAAGGCACTGGCAAACCACCCCGTATTGAGTCTGCCATGAAAACGCTAGAGGGCGTCACCCCAAGGGTCAGACATATATATATACACACACACACACACACACTACAAGTACAGTGATATATCAGGCTTTCCTTCCTTCCTTCCTTCCTTCCTTCCTTCCTTCCTTCCTTCCTTCCTTCCTTCCTTCCTTCCTTCCTTCCTTCCTTCCCTCCCTCCCTCCCTCCCTCTCAGTTCCATGCCTCAGAGCAGTTTACATAGTTTAAAAACTCACTGAAACAATAAATGACTTGTATAAAACCAAATTAAGAACCACATAACACCACAACTTATCACTGTGGCATCAGTCCTCATTAATGAGATGAGGATTATAGCCAGTAAAATGGTAGTTATTAAAAGGGGGACAGGGAAGAAGGGAAGGCCAACAGGGCAGGAGAGAGGCACAGGATTTGCTATGTGTGTTCTAGCTAATTATCTAGCTGGCCTCAATCATAGGTCCAACGAAAGAACTCCATTTTGTATTTCCTTGTTTGTGACTTTTGCCATCCATGGAATCCGCAGAAGCCTTCTCCGGCAACAGAGTTCAAATTAATCAATTCTCTTGTCCGATTTTTTCATCGTCCAATTTTCACAGCCATAAGTGGCTATTGGAAACATGACAGATCAGACTAATCTACACATGGTAGTCCGGCTTATGTCCTTGCTTTTCCATGTTCAAGCGTATCATTGCTGAGTGGCCCAGGGCAATGTGACATTCATTTCCATACTGCAATCACTACTCATCAATTTGTGCTCCAAGAAAAATGAATTCTTGAACGCTATTTAGTTTATCACTATTCAACCAAGTGAATCATTTACTCTTGGATGCCAAGTGAGATGAGCCTGGCAGGAACTTACTTATGGAACCCACGCACAAGTAATTTAAACAGGCCCCTGAAATACTGGGCTGGATCCATATCCTCTGCTCAGCAGGAAGGAGGCACTATGGTTGCAGTGCTTAGATGGGCATCTTTCCCCAGAATATATGATACTAGAGGAAAAGCCCGTTGCATCCAGGAATACAACGAGCGCTAGCACATACACCTGCACTATGACTTTCCTGGGTTCTCACGATTGGCCCTCAATGGCAGAATGCTCTCTCCTTCCTGGTAGCACACCCCCAGGAAGGGTCAATCAGGTAGGGAGTGAGTTGACTGCACACAATTTGAACTGATTTGAACTGATTGGCAGAGTATTCTCTCTTTATTTGTGGCACATCCCTAGGAAGGGCCAATCAGGTAGGGAGTGGACTGTTTGCATGCGATTTGAACTGATTGGTCCTCATTTGCAGAGTACTCTCTTCCTGTTGAAGGCACACCCCCCCAGGGAGAGCCAATCAGGTAGGGAGTGAGATGTCTGCACACAACTTCAACTTTATGTTTCGTAATGATAACATTTCAAGACTGCTTTTTAAAAAAAAAACTTAGAAACAGCATTATAATGTGATCACTCCTTAAAAAAAAAGGCAGATTTTTTGGAATGGAGGGAGGGCAGTGATGAGGAAAGGTCGTTCCCAAACAAATAAAATGGTGTGTACGGGGAAAAACCCTATTGCATACATTTTTGCATTTGGCAGCCCCGAGTTAGACCACCTTAAAAAAAATGAAAATAGAATTTCTGGGGATTCCTTTGCTGTACAGCAAGTAGGGGGCAAATATCAGTGCGGAAACAGACAAAAAACTTGACTTTTTAAAAATGCAATTCCAAACAATATCCCTCATTCGAAAACAGTCCATGTGTACCCTGTTTCTGCTTAGGTCATGCATACTTAAGTTTGGTTCAGTTGTTTAATCACACGTTTTAATTTGTGATTAAAGTTTGTCTTCTCAAATTACCCTTCTCTCCATATGTTTTAACACTTTGCCATTAGTTCACTAATCTTTTGGGATGAGTCTCAGCCTTTAAAATTATTATTATTTATTAAATTTCTATACCGTCCTCCCAATATGGGTTAAAGTTGTCTCGCCTGTTTTGAAAATACATGGTTTCATTGTCTTGATTTTCTTGCTGGCATGATTGTGTGCCGTTCAGTTGACCTGCAGTTCCTTTTTCCTCTGTACAAGAAGTGGCCCCTGCTAAAATTCCATCATCCTCACTTCTATTAAAGGTATAGGAGCCTTGCACTTAATTGTGTCTTGTCCCCCAGAATATATGATATTTCAACCACGCTGAACTGAATTTGGCATAGTGAGCTGGAGAGGAAGATAAACTGTTATAGGATTTGTAAAAGTCCAGGATTAGCAAAGCAATTTTCCTGGGCACAATGATCAGGATTTTAGTGGTGACTTTCACAGCGCCTGGCACCGTATTAAAATATATGTTCCTAAGTTTGAATTTTGCTTAATGCCGAATGCTGTTCTTTCAGGTCACAACATCTCATTGTCTTGGGAACAGTATTTGACCTGAATCAGCAGAGGGCATTATTTATGAAGGCCAAGTTGATTAAACTCAAGTACCTCAATGTGAATGATTAATGTGTGCAATCAGATTTAAAAGACAAAAAAAATCAATTAAGACTTCAGCTAGTGCAAAATGCAGCTGCCTGTTTACTTTTTGGGGAGTGCTGTTGAGTGGGGTTACGAGTCTCCATGAGGGTCCTGGAGATCTCCTGGCATGACAGCTGATCTCCAGACCACAGAAATCAGTTCCTTTGAATGAAATGGCTGCTTTGGTGATATATGGCATTATGCCCAACTGAGGTTGCTCTATCATGAGAGGCCTGACCTGTTCCATTGCAATGGTCTATTTCAGTGGTCCCAAACCTGCGGGCCACGGCCCGGTGCTGGGCCGCGAAGGTCATGGTGCCGGGCCGTGGCTCCCTCTCCCCGCCCCCCCCACAGTAAAAAACTTCCCAGGCTGCAAGCATCACAGGGAGAGGGAATCAGGGCCGGGCTGCGCACTGTACATGCGTGGCCAGTCCGCGCATGCGCGACTGAGATATCGCATGCGTGGCACTTTTGCGCATGCGCGAAAGTGCCACGCATGTGCGACTTTGGCCGCGCATGCGTGATGTGCGATGCGCAGGCAGGGCAGTTGCCCTGCCGGTCCCCAGCCTCAGAAAGGTTGGGGATCACTGGTCTATTTGGTTCATTGCTTTTCTTTTTGACAAGACTCCCATAATGCTTCATGCATTGTTAGGATAATTTATCCCAGGGATTCCCAACCAGGGAGGAGGAAGTGCGGAGAGGGTCCGTGGCCTTTCCTCTCCTGCCTTAATGGACTCAAGCACAAGCTAGGGACCTGACCACTTTCATTGCTCCTCCTTCCCCCTCCTTAGCCAGAATGGGTTTTCTGGTGGTTTCCGCACCTGGGAGGGGGTGGAGCCTTCACACTTACTCCCAGCTTAAACCACTGCCCGTCTCTCCCCCTTCAGTCCTCCTTGAGCCTGCCTGTTGACACAAGTGGTGATGTCACTTCTTGTGACATGTCACTTCCTGAGGGCATGGCAGGGAGGTGTGGCCAGTTGACATCACTTCCAGGGCTCAAAGCCAGACATTTTTTTCCCAGAAGATCTTCCACATCAAAAGGTTGAAAAAGCCTGGTTTATCTTATTTCTTTCTTGCTTTGCTGGAGAAATATGTTATCTCATTTTATTATTTTGTTAAGACTTCAGGGCCTGGTGTCTCAGAGTTACATTCTGCAGCCTAGCCAAGGCTGGAGTTTTCTGCGGATTGTTTTGGGAACGTTTGCAACAATGTGATTGTGCAAGCACATTATTACCACCCACAGTCTTTAAGAGGTCTTGGCTGTGGAGGTGGGGCGTTGGAAAGTATTTTGTAAAAGTTTAACATTCTTAACTATGTTGGATTAATGGTTCAGTGTTTTATGCAATATATTGAAGATATATTTTACTCTGGAACCTTAGAAGAAGAAGAGTTGGGTTTTATATGCCGCTTTTCTCTACCAGGAGTCTCCAAGTAACTTACAATTGCCTTCCCTTTCCTCTCCCCACAACAAACGCCCTATGAGGTCGGTGAGGCTAAGAGAGCCCTGGTATTTCTACTCAGAACAGCTCTGAATTGCATTCTTAAGGATACTTATGAAGGTTGCCTGTAAAAAGTTAGCTTTCAAATGTTATTTGGGCTTGAGCTAACTGAATAACGAAGTCACATATTGTGCATCTGGTGAGCGCCAGGATGTTTATGTTAACTGTAGGAGGTTTTTGCTAACCATGAGAAATGCTTTAGCGCTGCCTTACTGTTGTACCTGTAAGGTAGGCCTGATTTATGTACTTGTCAAATGGGGCTTTGTAGAGGTGTGATCATCAAGTGATCTATATAAACTGTTTCTAATCCTGAGCTTTTTCCTACTCTCCAATAAATCTAGCACTACGCCATATCTGAATCTGCTTTACAGGCCTTGCAAATCAAGGTTTGGGAAGACTTGATACCTTCCCTTCCCCTGGTCTTCCCGAGGCTCTGCCTCCAAAATCTCCTGTTATTTCCAGAGCTGGCAACTATCTGTATTGCTGAAGAGCCAGTTAAAGTCTAAGAAGACTCCTTAGGCTGAACTATGCTGAGCAGAGAACTATGCTGGTCCCTCACCGTTATGCCCGTTCTGAGCTCTCTTCACTGGCTCCCTATTTGCTTCATGATTGAGCACAAGGTGCTGATCCTTAACTTTAAAAGGCCTTCAGAACCTGGGAACCACACACATGAAAGACTCTCTCTCTATATATGTAAACTGCCCAGAGCCGTACGGAAGGGCGGTATAGAAATGTAAATAAATAAATGTATTAAAATAAATAAATATGCCCATGTGGCTACTCTGCTCTGCCAACACTGCCAAGGATGGTGCTAAGCCCGTCAGCATAAGGAGGAGGGTGGTCACTCTCGATGAGTTGACCAGAACTGGTAAGCCAGGGAGACCAGGCAAGAAACCACATGGAAATTCAAATAAATGAAATTGATAATGCTACCGCATCCGGGGCAGCCGATGCGCCAACAATAGGGAACCAGGGTGCTGGTGAGAAGTGAACTACTGGCCAAAAAATTAAATTTATGACACCAAAATCAGAAATGCGCATCGCCACCTGGAATGTACAAACTGGACATCATGTTGGACAAAAGGAAATAATAGCTATGGGATTGTCAAAATGCAAAATTTCAGTTGCCACATTATCTGAATTGCGCCTCACTGGATCTGAAATGCTGACCATCAAAACACTGATGATTGATGAAACAATGATGCTATTTTGCTCCAGGGGAGAAAAGCAAGAAACTAGAGTTGGCTTCATGGTGGACAGACAGGCTGCTAGGAGCGTCATTGCCTTCCAACCAATACCAGGTCACCTGTCAGTCCTCACCATCAACGGTACGATCAAGACCCACATCCTGTCCACCTGTGCCCCTACTGAAGCCTGCACAGATGCAGCTAAGGACAACTTTTATGTCCAGCTCCACGCACTAGATTCAATGCCACAGACAGATTTGACTCTTCTAGCTGGAGATTTCAATGCCCATATCAGTACTGACAGGTCTGGTTGTGAAGAAATAATGGGCAAATCTGCCCATGGGAAGATAAATGACAATGGACTATGCCTCATGTCTTTTGCCACATTGGGAATGGCCACTTTCAACATCCTGCAAAACACAAACTAACATGAAGAAATCCATCAGACAAGGACTCAACAATACTGGACTATATCCTGGTCAGCTCCAGGTTCTGTTCATCACTCAAAGATGTTTGGGCTATGAAAGCACCCGGCTGCAGTTCTCATAACTATCTTGTACGAACCAAGGTACAACTGCGACTACAATGAGCAAAGTGCTCCAAGGCGGATACACCAGCCAAAATGAACTGGGCATGCCTGAGGGAGCCTCAGACAAAAATTTCAAATTGCTTTATCAAATAAATTTGCACTTCTTGAACCATCAGACAATGTGGCTATAGATGAAAAGGAGCTCTCAGAAACCATACTACAATGTGCCACCTCTTTATGTCCACCCATCAAACACTGAACACAACTATGGATTTCAGACTAATGTATAAACCTTCATTTTATTGGATCCATACCAGTCTGGCTTCCATCCTGGCCATGGGGTAGAGACTGCGCTGGTCGCCTTGACGGATGATATCCGGCGCCAGCTGGATCAAGGTGATTCCACCATTCTCGTGTTGTTAGATCTGTCGGCTGCATTTGATGTGGTCAACCACAAGCTATTGGTTCACCGCCTCGCCAGGATGGGGATTAGGGGGACCTGGCTGCAGTGGCTGGTCTCCTTTCTCCGGAACTGGACACAGAATGGGGGGTGAGTTATCGGATCCCTGTGAGCTCCCTTGTGGAGTTCCGCAGGGGGCGGTACTCTCCCCCACACTTTTTAAAATTTACATGTGCCCTCTGGCCCAGCTAGTCCAGGGCTATGGGCTGGGATGTCACCAGTATGTGGATGACACACAGCTCTACCTCCTAATGGATGGACACCCCCCCCCCCCCAAGATACATTTGCTAGTTGTTTGGAAGCAGCGGCTGGATGGCTCAGGTAGAGTCGCCTGAAACTCAACCCCTCCAAGACGGAGGTCCTATGGCTGGGAAGAAGATGACAGGATCAGGAAGCATGCCTCCCATGCCTGGATGGTGTACAATTAACATCTGCACCAGTGGCCAGGAATTTGGGAGTGACCTTTGATGCTTCCCTTTCTATGGTCACGAGAGTAGCCCAGATGTTTTCCCCCCATCTTCGCCAAGCCCGGCTACTAGTGCCCTACCTGTCTTCAGAACACCTGACCACTGTGATCCATGCAATGGTCACTTCCAGACTAGACTACTGTAATTCGCTCTACGCAGGCCTATCCTTGACTTTGATCTGGAAGTTACAGCTGGTACAGAGTGTGACTGCTCGGGTCCTCACCAGGACATCTTGAAGAGTCCACATTCAGCCAGCACTTTGTCATCTGCATTGGTTACCAGTCTGTTTCCCGGTCAAGTTCAAGGTGCTGGTACTAACCTTTAAGGCCATTCGTGGCCTGGGTCCTTCTTACCTGCAGGACCACTTGGTTGCTTATGCCCCCCTGCAGGGCTCTTTGCTCTGCGGGTATGAATCTACTGGTCCCCTGGGACGTTCGTCTGGGCTCGACCTTCTTGGTCCTGGCCCCAACCTGGTGGAATGAGCTCCCGGAAGAGCTGAGGGCCCTGGCGGATTTACCAGCTTTCCGCAGGACCTGCAAGACACAGCTCTTCTGCCATGCATATGGTTGAGGCTGGGGCAGAGACCCGGGTTTCATCTTTCATCTGTGGACCCCCAAGATCAAAGACCTAAGATCTAAAATCCATCAGTCCAACTCCCTCTCTCATGGAATTTGATGGTGACCTCTGACTGAACTATAGTGAGGTTGGAAGTTTTAGATTGCCATCATTGTTGTATTTGTAAAATGGGAACTATGGGATTTTATTGTGATTTTAATGTTTTATTGTGAACCGGCATGAGACATTTTGGGGAATGGCGGTATACAAGTCTAAGAATGAATGAATGAATGAATGAATGAATGAATGAATGAATGAATGAATGAATTTATGTACCACCAACGCCTGGACCAGCTGGCTCATGGTGGTTCGCAACAGAATAAAACAGAATAAAAACATAAGACGGCAAGATTACCATCTCGCTGATAAAACACAGTACAATAATCACATTTAGAAATGGCAAGATGGCAAACATTTCAATCCCCTGATAGAGCCATACTCACTCACCTATTCCCAGCAGTGTCCAACAGATGTAAAGCAGGGGGGACAGGGGAGAGATGCCACAAGGGCATGTGAGGACCCAATCTTATTAGTCTACTGTTCAGCCCAGTGTTCAGCCCAGCCTCAACCAAAAGCCTGATGGAACAGCTCCATCTTTCAGGCCCTGCAGAACCCATAGAGCTCCAACGGGGCCCTCAGCTCTTCTGGGAGCTCATTCCACCAGGTAGGGGCCAGGACTGAAGAAACCCTGGCCCTGGTTGAGGCCAGGAAGGCTTCCCGGGGACCCGGGATCATCAACAGATTCATACCCACAGAGCGCAATGCCCTTCAGGGGACATAAGGAGATAAGCAGTCCCACAGGTAGGCAGGGCCCAGGCTGCGTAGAGTCTCATAAAAAAACTGGTAGAAAAACATAAATGAGCCAAACATGTTGACACTGAGCTGTACCAAAGACTGAACAAAGAGTTTAGACAGAAGATGAAAGAGGAGCAAGAAGCTTACTGGAACAATATTGCAGCAGACCCGGAAGAAGCTGCATCCAGGCATGAATACAGAATCCTATATCAGACTCTTAAATGACTAAGTGGTAAAACTAAGTCGACAAATCATAATATTAAGAAAGAAGATGATAGTTTTGTGAGATCTACTACTGAAAGCCTGCAGCGATGGAAAGAATTCTTCAATCACCACCAAAACTACCACTTATTGAGTTGCCAGAAAATATATTCATCAGCAGTTCGCCAAATATCAATGAACTAAAAAGCACAGTAAAAGCATTGAAGAATGATAAGGCACCTGGATCAGACCAAGTTACTGCTGAAATTATTAGAGCTGGGGGAGACATTCTGCTACAGCAGCTCCACACCCTCTTAACACCCATATGGCACTCAGAATGAATTCCATCAACATGGAAGAAGGCCATCATAGTGCCAATCCTGAAGAAAAGTGACAACCGAGAATGTAAGAATTACCGTAGCATCAGCCTCTTTACAGTTATCAGCAAAGTGTTCATGAAGATCACACAATCAAGGCTACGGGAACATTGTGAACAGACTAGTAGAGAAAAGCAAGCAGGATATAGGCCACATTGGGGCTGTCTTGATAGAATTAGGTACGAAAAGAGAATCGTCATTATCTTTATTGACTTCAAATCCGCTTTTGACTATGTCCACTGGCCTTCTCTATGGAAGGTACTATAAACTGAAAATGTGCCCACCAAAATAATCACACACCTCCAAACAGCATATGATGGTTCAACAAGTGTGAATTCGAAATGAGCTATCAGAGGAGTTCACCATCCAGACTGGAGTGCGCCAAGGAGATGCGGCTTTTCCCCTAATTTTTAACATCATACTTGATGCTATTATGAGAGAAGTATTCAAGAATAGACATGGAGTTCAATATGGCCAAAACAACTTCCTGAGAGATATAATGTTTGCCGATGATAGTGCCATATTTGGCGATACAGATGCAGAGGCAACTGACATCCTCTATGACATTGCCTGCATCGCCCAATCTTACTGCTTAAAAATAAATGTGGACAAAACCAAAGTCGTAACACAGATGGATCACCGACAAATGCATACCTCAATGGAGCCTAAATTGAGCAAGTCAAATAATTTAAATACTTAGGCTCATTGGTGCAAGTAAAGCGTTATCTACCATTGAAGCCCACAATAGGCTTGGCCAAGCAACATCAGCATTCGCCACACTCAAATGGTGCCTCTGGAAGAAGACAAACATCTCTCCTAAGACCAAAGTTCATCTCTTCCAGACACTAATTCTGCCAATCCTCCTATATGGATCAGAGACATGGACTTTACTAATACCTGACATAAACAATCTCAAGACCTTCCAAATGTGATGCCTGCAGCAGATTATGGGTGTCTTTCTATGTGATCATAATTGAAATGAGACAACTCGGACAAAATGTGACAACCAGCTGCAAATTAAAGAACAAATCCAAAAGTCCAGACTGCAATGGTTTGGCCATGTCTGCAGAATGAACACCAGCAGACTGCCTCATAAACTCCTCTGGCGAGAACAAGCAACTGAATGGAAGATCCAATGACTGGCGCCAACGAAAACATGGCTTAAGCAGATCGAGGAAGACATTAGAAACCAGCGACTGACTAGCCACATGGCCAAAACTACTGCCATCAATTGCCAAGAGTGGAAATGTATTATAAACAAGGCAAAGAATCCAGTGATACCTACAACAGCATATCGGCTGAGGGGACAACCTGCTCCGCCAATCACCAGCTGAAGGAAGGAAGGAAGGAAGGAAGGAAGGAAGGAAGGAAGGAAGGAAGGAAGGAAGGAAGGAAGGAAGGAAGGAAGGAAGGAAGGAAGGAAGGAAGGAGACTCTGCTCTGCTTAACAAGTCCTTATGTTCCTTTCTCCAGGCATGGTACCCCCATTGCTACCTGGCCTCAGGCTTTTGGGTGCTGCTACTTTGTTTGTCACTACTTTGGCATGAGTTCCCAGGAAGGTGAGGCAGGTTTCCATCTTGCTTGTCTTTATAGCAAGCTGCAAAACTGGTATGAGCTGACCAATTTTTCAGACTACAGGGTTTCATGAAACCCAGGGGCTTGTTGATGGCCCTGGAAGGGTTTCCTGAATGGATGGGAGTTAATTGATATTAATATATTTTTCAAACTTGTTAAACATTTATTGGGTGATAGGACCTTTGGGTGATAGGTGGGTAGCCATGTTGCTCTGAAGCAGCAGAAAAAAATTAGAGTCCCGTGGCACCTTTAAGACCAAATGTTAATTCAAACTATGAGCTTTTGTGTACATGCACACTTCCTCAGATATAATGTCATGGAATGGAAGTAATCCATAGGTGGAGTGTGCTAATAGATTAACCTATGACCATATATAGTCATGTTGACACCACCCTCCCAAAATGGCCAATGATGGGCCTGGAGGGGGGTGGGAAGGGGAGGGTCCCCATGTGGACATGTACACAGCTATGCTTCTAAATCATATTCTGCATGATTGTGCCACTTCTGGGGTTTCTTGAAGCCCAAGGAATGTTTCAGGGGTTTCTCAGTGGTAAAAAGTTGAGAGAAGTTGAGAAAGGCTGTGTTAAGGTGATCAAATGGACAGCACAGACATGTGAAACACTGCTGAGATGAAGAACAAGTGGAGCCGTGGCTACATGTCAAATGATAGTCAGGCAACACTCCATGGAACACATATATAATGTCACTTATATTTCAGTTCTGACTGTTGATACCCACTTTATATTCAAGCTGGGCTTTGTTGTTGTTAGGTGCGAAGTCATGTCCGACCCATCGCGACCCCATGGACAATGATCCTCCAGGCCTTCCTGTCCTAAGCTGGGCTTAGATCTATTTTAAACCAATGTACGTAACTTAAAAGCTAATGGTTCCCAAGGAAGGTGGCTGTGTTGTCTGTTACAGGTCCTGGGGTTTGGCTCAGAAAAACGCTTTTAGACACTGTGATACAATGCAAGAAATCTGATGGTAATTCCTTTGACACAACGAACCCCACTCAACCTTCCTGCATAAATCCCTAGCAACTGTATTCTTTTTTGGGTATTCCTGGTGGCTCATGACTCCAGCTTAAGGTATGTCTAACAGATCCAATGTGGGAAAAGCTTGACTAAGTCTCTTCTTCATTCTAGGCCTTTCCTAATGCTAGTTTTCGGTCTCTTTCCTAAAATTTGGTGTTCATCATGCTGTGAGGCCATAGATCAGTGACAGAATATCTGCCTTGCATACAGTAGGTTCCACTTTTAATCCTTGTCATTTCCAGTAAAAAGATTAAAGTCGCAGGAAATGTGAAAGATGCTGAGATGCTGGAGAACAGTTGCTGGTCAGAGGAGACTATGTAGACTTTGCTAGACAAATTGTCTGTTTCAGTATAAGGGAACTTTGTGCGTTCCTAGCAATTTGAAGGCATAGCTACGCAGCAAAATTTCAGAGATTTTGTACCAGTTTATTTGTGACCACTAGGGTTGCTAACTCTAGTTTAGGAACTTCCTGGAGATATGGGGGGGGGGGGGTGGAACCTAGGGGTGGAGTTTTGGGAGGAGAGGGACTTCAGTAGGGATGAGATTCCATAAAGTCCACTTTCCAAACCTGCCGTTTCCTCTAGGGGAACTGATCTCTGTAGTCTGGAGATCAGATGTAATTCCAGAAGATCTCCAGATCCCATCTTGATTTTGGTGACACTCATCATGACTTCTAATATTGGAGGCTAGCATCGTTGGACAGTTCCAGAAGATCCTCAGTCAATGAGGATCCACCACCACCACAAACACTATCTTCCAACAAGGCGCGCTTACCCAGTCCACTTGTTCTAGGAGTAGCAACCTTCTACTTCTATGTTTGGGTGGCATCAATGATTGGACTTCTTTGGAAGATTGCCTTTTCCAGGTCACATGGCATCTCTAGGGGTTAGATGCAACCAGCTTTCCCATGGTGAGAAGGGGAGGAGGGCATTCTTTTAACCACTCGGAAAGGTTATACTAAGGATGACAGGATCAACATGGTTGGAAATATAGGTTGCGGGTTATAGAGAGGAAGGCAATCAGACAAGATTGTGTGAAAAAGTTGGCTGGCACAAGAGCAGACTCAGGCATAATACCAGGAATCTGGCATAAAGAATTTCTCTTTCTGTCTCGTTTCTCCGGGGAATGGTAGAAGACAGGAAGGCCTGGGGGATCATTGTCCATAGGGTTGCGATGGGTTGGACACAACTTTGCAACTAACAACATCTCCTTTAAATCTAGCAGTAGAAATTCTGTTGTTATTGTTGAAAGGTCTGTCCCATATTGCAGTATTAGAAATCAATTATAAGAAGAAGAAGAAGAGTTGATGTTTATAGCCCAGTTTTCACTACCCAAAGGAGTCTCAAAACAGCTAGGTGAGACTGAGACAGTTTATGCACTGGATGTTTCATGCCGGGCTGTAGGGTAGAGTTTTAGTCGTGGCAGGTTGCCCCACCTCTTCCTGCACCCACATGGGGGATCATTTGGCCTGGTGCACCTCATCCACCCTCGATTTGTGCTCCTGCATGGGATCTCGGGCAGTGAAGTTCCCAGTGCATAAATGGTCTGAGAGAGCTCTGGCAGGACTGCTCTGTGAGAACAGGTCTATCAGGACTATGACTAGCCCAAAGTCGCCCAGCTGTCTTCATGTGGGGGCAGGGGAAAACAAAACCAGCTCAACAGATGAGAAACTGTTGCTCTTAATAACGACACCAAGCTGGCTTTCTAAGTTTAAATACCTATGTATTTTGAAAACAGATTTGTAAAGCTTTCATACCTTCAGTTTTTGAGACCCCTCACTCTCCTACATTATAACAAAGCCATGCAGTGCATCTCAGGTTCAGAAGAATACAGATATTTCAGTTTCATCAAACGCATTGTTGTTTCCATAGTAATTTTTTAAAAAATATATATATTTCTAGTAGATAATTTTGAGCAAAATTTTGTTTGTAATTCACACAGGACAATGGAACACTGTGCCGACTGATTTCTCTTCCGTTCTATTAATTATCTGGGGAGAAACAATAATATTTTCATTCCACGGGGAAAAGGGGGGGGGAGGATATCTCATGAGGTCAGTCCTAATTTGCAACTTCTGTCAAATCACAGACGCAATAAGACAGCGCTCCCAAATCATGTTTAGACATTGTTTTCCCACTCATTACCTAGCCACAGCATATATTATTCAAACTAAGCAATTATTATCCCATGAAAAATAAATCAGGACGTTCCTGTGGGGTTCATTTGCACCTCCAACCTAGCTAATGTCATACAGTCTATAACTAACTTTGGAGCTGGGGCGGGGAAGGAGGAGTCTTCAGGGAAATCCCTTATTAAAGTAGTTACAATGCTTTGACCAAATTGCTTTAAGCAGCTCCAGCAGTTTGTATAGCAGAGCGTCGGATGGCTGCTGGCATATGATCTCCTGTAAATCAAGGTGATTATCTGCTGTTGTGTCAATGTAAAGCATAATATACACAGGAGGAAGACTCCCTCCGTAGATGGCCTCTGATAACACGCTAGCTTGGGTCGTCCAGATGCCAGATGCACTGGAGGGAGGAGGGGGGGTCCACCATCTGCTATGGCATGTAACAGGCACCCAAGGCCAGATATAATGTGTAAGCAAACTCCGTATTGATAATCGGCACTGCCAAAGAAGGGGGAAGTCGTGCCAGTTGGAAGATCACTTCCCTTGCTGTCAGATGCTTTGGAAACGGGGAGAAGGAGTTTCCTTTGTATTCGACATATTAAATAGCTAGTGCGGCAACGCAAATATTGGATCTGGCATGACGGCTGAGCTATTATACACTGGCTCAAATCACAGGGTTCAAAGCGGGATCAGCACCCAGTCTGCACTTAGTGAATTTCCCGGAAAGAATTCGGTCTAGGATTATAAAACATGAAATGGTCACAGAGAGCCAGTTTGGTGTAGTGGTTAGGAGTGCGGACTTCTAATCTGGCATGCCAGGTTCGATTCTGCACTCCCCCACATGCATCCAGCTGGGTGACCTTGGGCTCGCCACAGCACTGATAAAACTGTTCTGACCGGGCAGTGATATCAGGGCTCTCTCAGCCTCACCCACCCCACAGGGTGTCTGTTGTGGGGAGAGGAAAGGGAAGGCGAATGTAAGCCACTTTGAGACTCCTTCGGGTAGGGAAAAGTGGCATATAAGAACCAACTCTTCTTCTTCTTTTATTTTAAAAAATTTCTTTTTGTATCGGCGGAATGATTTATCGGCTGTGGTCAAAAGAAGCATGGAGCTGCTGATGAGTGTGTCGTCCCGAGGAGCTAGAATGTCTGTGAACATCCCAGTCTCCTACAGAAAATGAATGTATGAATTGACTCAGATCTTAAATCTGATGGGGGAAAATCCTGTGTTGTCCTATGTGTTAATACAATATACCCTATATACTCATGTATAGACCTAGTTTTTCAGTACCTTTCTTCACACTGAAAAAGCCCTCCTCGGCTTATACGCAGGTATATACGGTAATTGAAATAAAAGCCTGCTCCAGCCAGCCAATTGTTGCTCTGGCAGCTTGTAAGACATCAAGGGTTTGACTGAGGGACTCTGATCTTTCCCCCCCCCTTTTGCCTTCACTTCTTCCTCTTCTTAATCGCTTCTTCCAAACTATTCTTTTAGTTTCTTTTTTGTTTCACTTCTTACTCTTCTTAATCACTTAATCACTTCTTCTAAACTATTCTTTTAGTTTCCGTGGGTGAAAAGCGGGGTACAAAAACCAGCAGCTTTTCATCCGGTTGAATTTTCTGTATTTGTTTTTGGGGGAGGGGGAGGATGGATGGGGGAGCATGTGATGATGGAGCATTTCCCGCCCTCAGCTTATATGCGAGTCAATAAGTTTGCCCAGATTTTGTGGTAAAATTAGGTGCCTCGGATTATATACGGGTTGGCTTATATGCGAGTAAAAGCCTGTTTTAAAAACGGGCAGCCACTCCATCTCCCCTGGTGGCCAGGATGCTGGGGATGTGGCAAGGGCAGCACAGAGCATGCCTAGTCACCCCTCCCCCCAGTGTGTGGCCAGTATGTTGTGGAGAGCAACAGGGCCAGTGCAGAGCATGCCCAGTCAGCTCTCCACCCTCC
Source organism: Paroedura picta (assembly GCF_049243985.1). Taxonomy (NCBI): domain Eukaryota; kingdom Metazoa; phylum Chordata; class Lepidosauria; order Squamata; family Gekkonidae; genus Paroedura; species Paroedura picta. Next base: position 170,702,906 of record NC_135369.1, on the reverse strand, counting down.
CATCAGCAGCAGAAGGGCAGGGAGAGTACCAAGGCTCATGTGGAGTGTGCCTATTTGGGCAAGTGCCCTCACCGTGTTGGGGGCATGTCCCCCAGCAAAGACCAATCAGAGGCCCAGCGTGTGATCAGAAACACCTGACACTTTTTATGTGGCATGATTATTGTTCTATATACTATTCTATATTGTTACCTATGTAGACTTTAACTTAATGCACAAGACTTGGAGCTTGGGACATGAGGCTGGGATCCTGAGCCCTTACTTGCAATTCCCCATTCCCGGGCTCATAGCCAGTAATAGAAGAAACTTATGGACCAATAAGGAGCAAGACTTAAGGTCAAATCACGGGCCTCCATTAAGGACCAGTTGCCCTTTCAGTAGGTGGTCCTGGCCTCAAACATAGGCCTGGTAGAAGAATGTGGGGTTACAAGCCCTGCAGAATTGTAATAGCTTAGCCAGGTCCCTAATCTCAGGCCTCACTTTTCTCAACCAATTCAATTCAAGAGCACTTTAAGAACTTCCAAGCTCGACACTTAGATGGAGAAGAAATGGAGATAGTGACAGATTTTATTTTCCTGGGCTCCAAGATCACTGCAGATGGGGACTGCAGCACAGAAATTAAAAGACGCTTGCTCCTGGGGAGGAAAGCTATTGCAAATCTAGACCACATCCTAAAAAGCAGAGACATCACCCTGCCAACAAAAGAATTGAGGCTTTTGAACTCTGGTGCTGGAGAAGACTCTTGCGAGTCCCTTGGACTGCAAGGCGAACAAACTGGTCAGTCCTAGAGGAGATCAGCCCTGACTGCTCCTTAGAAGGCCAGATCCTGAAGATGAAACTCAAATACTTTGGCCACCTCATGAGAAGGAAGGACTCCCTGGAGAAGAGCCTAATGCTGGGATTGATTGAGGGCAAAAGAAGAAGGGGACGACAGAGAATGAGGTGGCTGGATGGAGTCACTGAAGCAGTAGGTGCAAACTTAAATGGACTCCGGGGAATGGTAGAGGAAAGGAAGGCCTGGAGGATCATTGTCCATGGGGTCGCAATGGGTCGGATACGACTTCGCACCTAACAACAACAAGACACAGCTAATAAAGAAGTAGAGAAAAATTAGTGTACTTGAATGGAGCTGTGCACAGTCAAATTAGTAATGACAAATAAATGATAACTTATGTTAGACTACGACCTGGGAGACCCAGGTTCAGATCCTTACTCTGCCATGAAATTGGGTGAGTGACCTTGGGCCTGTAATTCTCTTAGCTTAACCTGCCTCACAGGGTGGTTGTGAATCTATAATAGGAAGTGGGAGCGTTTGGTGTAGAGAGTCAGTTTGGTACAGTGGTTAGAAGTGCAGACTTCTAATCTGGCAAGCCAGGTTCAATTCTGCCCTCCCCCACATGCAGCCAGCTGGGTGACCCTGGGCTCACTACGGCACTGTTAAAGCTGTTCTGACCGAGCAGTGATATCAGGGCTCTCTCAGCCTCCCCCACCTCACAGGGTGTCTGTTGTGGGGAGAGGAAAGGGAAGGCGACTGTAAGCCGCTTTGAGTCTCCTTCGGGTAGAGAAAAGCGACATATAAGAACCAACTCTTCTTCTTCTACATACACAGGAGGTCAGGAAGGCTCCATGGCTTTCTGAAAGCTGTGCAAAACTGAACTATTAATGTGGACTTTTCTACACTGTGGCTTGAGTTGAATTTATTGTGAATGGCCATAGGCCGCAACATTATAAAACATCAACATTATAAAATAAATACAAAATATACAATATAAAGTTCAAAGTTCAGATTAAAACAAATTATTGTAATAAAACAGTGTCAGTGAGACCTACAAAAAAAACCCCATATTTTAATGAAGCTGATATACCTGTTATGAATTTGTTCCCAAATCTTTCACTTGCTTGGCTCATAGCTTCCTAACAACCAAAAGAAAAGTTATGGGAGGGGGGTCATAATTTAAAAAAAGAGGAAAAGGTTGCTAGGATCTTGTCTAGAAATTTTCTACACAGACAATAGTTGCTTGGAAAAATGATCAGGGATTGTGGTCTACGCTATTGTGTATTTCTTGTAAAAACTGAGATTTGACTACAGAATTTTACCTCATTTAATGTGTCTTGTTAATATTTTTCAGTTCTACTTTTAGACTTCTTATTGGCTCTGTTGGGACTTTCGAACTAGATTTGGTCCGAGGTTCCTCCAGAAAATTAGGGCTGCAGCGTGTTTTGAAAGTATGCAGTTATTAGTTACCTTTGTGCATGAGCAGAGATCCAGACTCAGCACTTTGAGGTTTAAAAGAGAGTAATCTTTACTGGAAAAATTATATATGAAAATGTATCATATTCATCTGCTTCAGTCTCCGTACTTAAAAGCTTAAAGATTAGTTACAAAAGCAGCACATTTCAAGCCTCTTGTGGCTAGGCTTCAGGCAGACTATATCTCACACATCAGCAGATAGAGAGAGTTGAGAGCCATAATTGATCCTGCTCCTTGCCGCAGAATACAACTGATCATCTTCCCAAAGAAACAGGAAGTGGGCTGGAGCCCAGCATAAACAAAGAGTTCAACCCAGGTTTGTGGAGGGATTTTTCCACTGCAACCATTAGGTGACCATTAGGTGCACAAGTGAGCACACAGATGAAGTTCAGCTGCTTAAACAGCTTAACAGCCCTTCAAGGCTGACTTGACCAAATTACTTACTGATTGCAATTCCAACAGGTTCCACAGCCCTAATTCCTTTTGCATTGTTTATGGAATGTCCCTTCCATTGATTGTACTGACTCACTCTCTGTGATCCACCTTGAATCCAAGTGAGAAAGGCAGATGGTAACAATGCAGATGCTTTGGAGGAAGGTAGAATAGACAATGTGCTAAACAGAAAGAAATTGTTTGAAGTGACATGAGAGTATGAATGATACAAGGATTTTGGCACTGGCCTTGGATTCATGGCTAACCTATTTTTTTTTCACTACCTTGAAGCATCACTCTCTTTGATCTCACTTACAGCTCAGAATTGTTGCAAGGATGAAATGGACAACCCCCATATTTGCACACAGTTACACATAATTAGTTAGGTCAGAGTATGGACTGGAAGCACATGGCAAGTAATTTAGTTTGCATGACTATCATCCATCCTCGCTGGCTTATTTTCACTGGAGTGCACTATCCAATGCATATCCCCTTGTGCGTATCTCCATCCATGTTCTGCCTGGCTGGCCAACTCAGTTGGGTTATAAGGAGGGATGTATTCCCCCCTCCCCCGGTTTTGCACCATTTTGCAAAAGAGGTCCAAAAAAACATGTCTAAAAGGGAGGTCTGGCATTCTATATTTCTATCTTTATGAGAAAAAAAAAACTTGTATATAAAAAAATAAAATAAAAGGGAGGTCTGCTTAATATGGGACAAAACTGACTTCTGAAATCACCCTACCACACTTCAGCTGTTGCACAGAGAATGTTAACAAGAGCTGATCCCTCTGGACCAGACACTTCAGGTGGATTAGTAAAAATTACAGGCAATCCAAGGCTCTTTGTACCACAGTGGAATATATAAGATCTGTATTGTGCATGATTCAATAGAATATGAAGACTATCCAACATCAGAGGATATGTGACATCATATGTGACATCAGAGGATATGTGTATTTAGCATAGTTAGATTAGGAATGTCCTGATATCTTTCTAATAGTTTCCTGCTGTGTCCTGATTGGCTCATTTGGAGACTTCCTGCTCCTTTGAGCACACTTCCTCCTTGCTTGTCTCCAGAACAGAACAAAGAGACTGAATGAATGCAGAACAACAGTTAGACAGTTGGTTAGGTCTCTCTCTTCTCTGTCTATGCAAAATTTGTTTCTCTTCTTAATAAAAATATTTTATTCTTTTAAGCAGCTTGGTGCTTTGACCCTCTCCTGCATATTTAAACTACCAACATAAATATGGTACACCACGAGTTGCAAACATTTCTGGAATGTCCATTCAGGACAATGGCACAGTGTTAACAGTTCCAGTTTTAGATTGGCCACTTACCTATCCTCACTGTAAATCTTCTCAAGCCTGGGTTCCTGGAGCATGCTCACAGTTCAGTCCCTGTGGTTTTCATTTACTGCCTTTCCTTAGTTACATGGATTCACTTTAGCCTGTAGTATACCAATTCTTTCCGTTTTGCCATGTTGGGGTTAAAATAAAATGGACATCCATTCCAAATTATGCTCCATTACCATTCTTGGTATTCACAGGATCAAAATATTTATTCTATTAATTTATTCATTCATTTTTGAGTTTATAACCCGCCACTCCTACAAGCGGCTTGTGGGGGGTAACAACATTAGGCCCAATAAAGCCCTATTAAAGACCACAATTAAAGCTTCCCATACAAACAACCATACATTCTGGCAGTAGTAAAAATTCCCCCTTCACTCGGTCCCAATCCAACTCCACCTCAGGAGTATGAGGGCTAGCCAGGTGTTCAAGCTCAGCCCGGGGAAGGGACCATGATTTTACTTGCCCTGGCCTCAACCAAAGACCTGGGTAGATTCTGTACACAATAGATAATGCACTTTCAATGCACTTTAGAAGTAGATTTTCCTGTTCCGCATAGGAAAATCCAGCTGCCAAAGCACATTGAAAGTGCATTATCCTATGTGTGCAGACTCTGCCCTGGTAGAACAGCTCCATCAAGGCCCTTAGCTCTTCTGGGAGCTCATTCCACCAGGTCGGGGCCAGAACCAAAAAGGCCCTGGCCGAGGCCAGGCGAACATTTTTTGGGCTGGGAAATACTTTACAAAACAGTTCTTTCCATCTTCTCCCCCCCACCCCCAAATTGGCTTCTTTCTCGGCTCTATACAACCAGCCCACGGATGTCGACTGTCCCTTACCACTATGCGGCTATGCAGCAATTCACAGTGGGGACACTGAAGTTTCTTTTGCATCTCCTGTTCGAGAAACAGCAGATTTGGAATAAGCTTTCCAAGTCTTCGAGGCACGCTCTGTTCTTTGCAATTGAAGTGACTTCAAACACATGTATTCCCCATGACTTATGACCAGCAGCTTGGGGAGGGGATTGGCATAATTAGTAATCACATCCCACTGAGGGTTTGAGGGCTAAGCAGTGTTGCCATCCAGGAGAAACCTAGAGGAAATGTCTGTGTTGGTCTCAACTCATTCCCTATGGCAGGGGCAGTCAACCTGCGGCCCTCCAGATGTCCATGGACTACAATTCCCATGAGCCCCTGCCAGGGCTGGCAGGGGCTCATAGGAATTGTAGTCCATGGACATCTGGAGGGCCGCAGGTTGACTACCCCTTCCCTACGGGTTATTTGTTCACCACAGAATGTCTCCCCAGCTTAATGCGATTTAACACTGCAGCCTTTGCGGCAGGAAGGGGAGCACGGCCGAATGAAAGAAGCTATCTGTGGTCAAGTTAAAAATAGGCACGGTGGTGTCAGAAAATGCCTGTGAAGGAAAGGATGGCTGAATTTGTGACTCAGATTCTCAGTGGGGAACACTAGTCAGAAATAAAAGACAAGGGTTAAATGGGCATTGAGTTTATTTAATATAGATCACTAATATAGAGCAGTAAGAACACCAGAAGAGCCTTGAGGCATCAGACTGGTGGTCCATCTAGTCCAGCAACCTGTTTCGCACAATGGCCAGCCAGCTGCTTGGGAGGCCTAATGAATAGGACATAAAGACCGAGACCTCCTTTTAATGTTGTCTCCCGGCACTGGTATTTAGAGGTTGCCTGAGGGCCATCTTGGTGTAGTAGTTAAGAACAATCTCTAATCTGGAGAATCAGGTTTGATTCTCCACTGTTCCCCACACAGCCTGCTGAGTGGCCTTGGGCCAGTCACAGTTCTCTCAGAGCTCTCTCAGCCTCACCTACTTCACATGGTGTCTCTTGTGGGGAGAGGAAGGAATGCTAAGCTAATTTGAAACTCCTTTGGGTAGTAAAAAGCAGGGTACAAAGAACCAGCTCTTCTTTTTCTTCTCTGAACGTAAAGGTTTCCTTTAGTCTGAAAAAGAGGGCAACACTGGTCACCACAACAAAGAAGAGCCAAATAGGTCAATGGTACAGTGGGAAAGTAAGTAGTTTATTAACATAACACACTCAGCTGCTGTGAGGAAAGCACTGGAGACAATTATACTCTCAGATCCCCTGCCAATGCAATATGTGAATGCATAGGGTTCATTATATCTGTTCCACTATATATTTCTGGTAAGGCCTTTCAGGAGGAGCGTGTGTCACGGCTTAAGTGCCACTCAGCACTTAACACCCACTCAGGGTGGTTGTCCTTCCCCTGAATGCCTCCACCTCCAATCAGCTAGCCTGTCTGTCCAGCAGCCAGCCAATCGCCTTCCGTCCCCCACGCCTGACCACCTCCTCCTCCTTCCACTTCCCTCTGAGGCTCGGTGGCTGCAGATCCCTGCCGCGTGAGAGCAGCCCCTGTTGGTGAGTTTCAGAACAGCTGCCTGCAGACTTTCCAGGTCCTGTGGAGATAGAGAGGCTGCCCACAGAGTTCTTCACCCCCCTAAACTAGCATCCGTTGTATTCCTGAATGCAATGGGCTTGGCGCCCAGTATATATTATTAACAAAGTACTTTCTTTTCCACAGCACTGTGGGCTTCTCTCGCTCTTCTTTATTTTGGATCCATTTGCTTATTTATTTGTTTGATATTTATTTGATTAATTTCTATACCGCCCTCCCATGAGGCTCACCATGGCTAATTGCCACTGTTGGACTACTCTTCCTCGAACCTGTGTCTCCCCCAATTCAAGCCTGTGCACAAAAGCTTATCCCCTCGATAAAACTGTGTTGGTCTTAAAGGTGCCACTGGACTCCCAACCTGATTCAGTTCAAGGCTGGATGAAAGATGTGGGACCGTAAACAAGGGCACCATTCTGACACTGAATTGATTCTCACAATACTATCAAAAGCCTGAGCCATTTCAAATTTTACAGGCCACTATAACTATCTCCTCTTCATTCCCTTTAAAATGCCTTTTCTACAATCCTTCCCCCCCCCTTCACACAACACTTGGATCACTCCATTTTTTATCTCTCTGATCAGCTGTGCGCATCCCATTTTGGAACAGTTATTACGATACACAGTTAGGGCCGGGACAATCAAGTGCTGAAGTTTTTGAAAGACTACACTGCTTCAAGCTGAAGCAAGCTGCATGTTTCAATCGATCCACGTATCGAAAAATTATCCGCAATTGGGCCAAGGTTGGTCTCGGTGTGGACTGACTATGTGTACTTTTTTGAAGGGGACTGTATCCTTTTTTTTCACATTTCTCCGCCTTCCCCTCATTTTAATAAAAATGTCAATTTGTCCTCTTTGTAATGAAAGATATATACCTGATGTGGCGGTAGTTTTTGTCTTTTGTTTTGCCTGTATGTTAAGTTAATCAATGGCCGCTGCGACAACGCTGCCGCCTCTGACCCGCTCCGCGCCAACCAGCCCCCCTAAACATCGCCGGCCACCTTCTACGCCGACGCGGACAAGCCGTCCCCCGCCCCGCCGCTCCGACGACAGCGCGCCACGCCGGACTCGCCGCCCACACGAGACTACATGGCCGCCCGCCGAGGAGATCTGAGGAGCCTGCCCCCCGTGAGTAACACCCCACTAGCCGCCCCCCAGCCCCGCTGCGCCACCAGACCGCTCCATCCCCGTCTGCCGCCTGCCTCCCCGCCCACACAGAACCCTGTAGGAGTCCCCCGGGGGAAGGCTGAGCCCTTCTAGCGCCCATTTTATTTTCATATAAAATGGGCTTTAAATCTAGTAGGTTATAATGCCAGAGTCCACCATCCAAAAGCAGCCATTTTCTCAAGGGGAAGTGATCTCTGTCCCCTGGGAAGTAGTTGAAATCTGAGGAGACTTCCACCCACCACCTGCACATTGGCAACCCTAAGAAAGCTGCACGTTTCAAAAAATCCCCGCATACAGAAAATAAGCATAAAGAAGAGGAGTTGGTTTTTATACCCTCTTTTTCACTGTCTGAAGGAGTCTCAAAGCAGCTGACAATCGCCTTCCCTTCTTCTCCCCACAACAGACACCCTGTGAGGGAGGTGAGGCTGAGAGAGCCCTGATATTACTGAAGAAGAAGAAGAGTTGGTTCTTATATGCCGCTTTTCTCTACCCAAAGGAGTCTCAAAGCGGCTTACAGCCTCCTTTCCCTTCCTCTTCCCACAACAGACACCCTGTGAGGTGGGTGAGGCTGAGAGAGCCCTGATATTACTGCTCCGCCAGAACAGTTTTATCAGTACTGTGGTGAGCGCAAGGTCACCCAGCTGCCTGCATGTGGAGGAGCGGGGAATCAAACCCAGATTGCCAGAGCAGAAGCTACCACTCTTAACCACTACACCATGCTGGCTCTTCACAGTTGAGAGCTCATCATGCGTTGCTTCATAGGTATTTTTTCCTATGTAAAATGAAGGGCTTGGGTTTTTAAAACTATTCTTATGTGGAGAGCATCCCAACAGGTATTCCCCACTGCTACAACCTGTACCCAATTCTGCAGCATAAAATTGCTCTGGCTTCCTTATGGCCTATGGCAGGGGTAGTCAAACTGCGGCCCTCCAGATGTCCATGGACTACAATTCCCAGAAGCCCCTACCTGCATTCGCTGGCAGGGGCTCCTGGGAATTGTAGTCCATGGACATCTGGAGGGCCGCAGTTTGACTACCCCTGGCCTATGGAGTAAGAAAGACTAGCCATCCGTCAATATGATTATTGCTCTGCTTTAAAAAGAGACTGGGATTTTTCTTTGCGGGGACAGCACAACAACCACCCCAAAGACGAGGTCTTCCCAAGATCCCGACTGCAATCTCCTATTGTTCTGCTCACATTCCTAATGTAAGAAAGGAACTCATCATTCCAGAAATCTAAACCGATTGCGTGAGCCCTAGGAATAACCCAAGGCACGGAACGGTAGAGGGAAGGGGTGGAGTGGGGGAGAAAAGAGAGATAGAAAATCTCTCTCATTACTTTGCTGTAAAAATCCTAATTAGTCCCCAAAGGGTTTCTCCCCCCCCTCCCCATTATTAAAAAATCAGGTAGAGAAGGAACGGAAAGTTTTTTTGCCAGCCAGACAATGCGAAAAGTAGGACAGTGAGAAGAAAGAAGCGCAAATGAGGCTGGCTCTTTATTCTAACCGGTGAAATATTTATAAATCCGGAGAGAGAGTCTTCCCTAAAACAGGTACATAATACATAGTGTAATACGTTTCCCTAATTGAATTTATCCTTGTAAAATAATACAATTACAGCACGCCTTCGGTACAGGAGGGGGAAAAATGCATCATTAGCGAGATCGTTAATATTTCAGAACAATGTTTATATATTGCAACTGTAATAATGACTGCAATATCCAGAGGGAACGGGCCCTTCATAATGCAGGCGACGGAATCTCCAGGGCAGACATCAAACTTCATACAGGGGTAAGCTTTATTCGTTTAATGACTTTTGTCTTGACGCATCAGCATGCTTATGACAATGCGTATTTACTCAGCCAAAGTTTTGCCATCAGGCCCAATGCAGGCTTTTAAATGACTACATCGATCGCATGAGGTGACAAAGGAGGATGTGGAAATTTCTCATTCCTATGACTTCAGCTCAAATACCTCCGTTTGGATTCGGATTTTACAAAGTCAATCTGTGTTTCTTGGGTTTTTGGGGGCCCCAATAATTCTGATAAAATAACAGATCTCTAACATTAAACCTTAAAAGACGATGCAGTAAAAATGCTACACTCAATATGCCGGCAACTTTGGAAAACTCAACAGTGGCCACAGGATTGGAAAAGGTCAGTTTACATTCCAGTCCCAAAGAAGGGCAATGTCAAAGAATGTTCAAACTGCCGCACCATTGCACTCATTTCTTATGCTAGCAAAGTTATGCTCAAAATCATACAAGCTAGGCTCCAGCAATATGTGGACCGTGAATATGTGGACCGTGAACTTCCAGAAGTACAGACAGGATTTCGAAGAGGCAGAGGAACTAGAGATCAAATTGCCAACATACACTGAATCATGGAGAAAGCTAGGGAGTTCCAGAAGAACGTCTACTTCTGCTTCACTGACTATGCTATTTTCTCCAGGCCAGGCTGGATTTTGGAGATTTTTTGTGGGGGGGGGGGATCACTTGGGCATGAACCTGGGGTCGCTGTGGGTCGACAGATAGATGTGAGTTCCTGCATTGTGCAGGGGTTGGACTAGATGACCCTGGAAGTCCCTTCCATCTCTATGATTCTAAGAGAACGGAGCCATTTTTTGCCCATTTTCATTTACATTATTATTATTTCAAACCTTTTTTGCTCATTTTCATTGTGGATCTTCCCAATTTGTTCCACCTGTGGCAATTTTTGAAGAATCTGTAAACTGCTCCGCGGTTATAAATAAAAGAGTAAGGGCAAGTTGGGAGGAGTTAGGGCAGGCTCTGTCCGGGATAAAAACACGGAGGGGCGAATCAGGAGCCGCGAAGCGCGCCTCCCCATTGCCTCCTTGGCCGCCATTGACTATGCATCACTGCAGGGAAAGAAGCAGGGACGCCACATCGAAGACGCGGCGTCCCTGCTCCTTTCCAGCTGCACAACCTCCCAACTTGCCGGCAAAGGGCCTGGGACACCGCGCCCCTTTGCCGCCGCTGCCCGGAGCTTCCCCGTCACCACGGCCGCTTCCCGCCCGCTGCCGCTCCCACGCGCGCCTCCCCCAGCATCGCAGCCCTTCCCCCACGAACCCGCCTGCCGCCGTCGCCCCGTGGAGACCCACGCCGAGCAGCTCCGCTGCCACCGCTGTCTCTCACCTGCCACTGCCCATCGCAAGCATGGGCCCATGCAGCCTGCGCCGCCGCTGCTGAGCTGCCGCCGCCCCTCCAACGCCGTTGCCAGCGGCCACACCGCCCGCTGAACTGCAGCCCCACGATTCCCGCCCGCTGAGGAGCCGCCCGCGGCGAAGACAGGTAGGCCGCTTCCAGCCCCGGCCCTGCTGGAGCCTTCGCCCATCCGGGGGGGGGGGGGGCAAAGGCTTCTGCCGCCCCACGGCCGCAGCAGCCTTTGGGAGTCGGGGGGGAGGCTGCGCCCATCTAGCACCCATTTTATTTAAAAATAAAATGGGCTTTAGATCTAGGTTATAATAAAACTGATGGGAAGAAAAAAAACACATCCATTTAACAAGAATTTAGGAGACAGAAGAGGATTCCTGTGTTTTACTTGCACAACGAATGTGAAGTGAACATGGGGAGTATTCATGTTGAAATGAGGGATGGGCCCTAACTGGCTCACTAAGCAAAATTTTGGTTGGTTCATGGTTCGCAAAGATAAATTTTTGACAGGTCAGCTGGCATGAACTTTCCATGAGTTTTCCAGCTCATTGTGGCAGATCATGAATGGATACATTTCCAGACAGACTGTCTCTATTCAATCTACATGTTTAGCCAGCTTCAAAGTAATGGGGGGTTGGAACTTGGAGGGCATGTAGGACATGCAACTGTGTGTGTGTGTGTGTGTGTGTGTGACTTTGAAAAGTGATCATTTCCCTAGAAAGCATTTTTCTATGAATACCATCGGAGGGGTAAACCCCATAAATCCAATCCTCATCAGACTTGTAAAGCAGGTAGAGGAGAATCAGCCAGAGATCCCCAGGAAGCTTAGTGTTTCTAAGAAAGGATATTCTACTGAGTCACGAACCTCACAAACCAAACCAGTTTGTTTACCATCTAAATGTTCATGACCATTCGTGGTTCGAACCACATTTTCCAGGTCCCAGGTCCCAAGACCTAGTTGACATGATGGAATTGTGAAATGTGATCATATCTCAGGGACATTGAGAATATGGAACCAAGTAAGTTTAACTTTCCACGGTACCAAAGACCTGGGGGACAAGAGATGGAACATGGGTACTACTCTAAGCATGCCATCAACTGCAGAAGGGCAGAAAAAGATGTCCTGGGGGGTTGGTTAGGGTATGACAGGAACAGATAGGATGAAGAATAAGCAGAGCTAGTTCACGAGGGAGAAAGACCTACTGAAATACAGGGTAACATGAAATAGGCAGGTCCAGTAGGAGGAGAAGAAACGGGTCCAAATGAAGGAGGTAGGGATAGAGTACCAGGCTGAGGCTGCTAGGAACTGGGAAGAAATGTAGCCAACAAGGTCTGAGTTCTTTACAGCAGTGGTCCCCAACCTCCGGTCCGGGGACCGGTACCAGTCCATGGATCAGTTGGTACGGGGCCGCGACTCCTCCTCGTCCTCCTCCCTGGCTGCCCTGCCACTCTGCCTCCGGCTCACCTTTGGTGCTCTCTGGCAGCCGCCATGGCTGGGGCTCCCCCTCGGCGTGGCACTGCGCTGCTGCTGCTGGCAGCGCCAACAGCAGACGGTGAGAAGTCAGTGGCGCCGGTGGGAAAGCAAGTGGAGAAGGGGCTCAGGCAGCAACATGCCTCGGCAAAAGACTACCCCCGCCCCCGGGCCTCAGTAAAATTGTCAAGCGTTGACCAGTCCCCGGTGATAAAAAGGTTGGGGACCACTGCTTTACAGTAGGTAGAGACCCGGGCAGGAAAGGTGGTATTTCATGGCCAAGAGGCAATAATTACCATTGGCCAGGCCTGGGCAGCCTAGCTATTGCTAGTATTAACCTTACCAGAAGATGAGGTGGCCAGAGCTAAGAGATACCAAGACCAGGTAAAGGACCTCAGCAGAGTCTAAGATTCTGGGTGGAAGCAAGTGGAGGTAATTAGAGACAAACCAACCAGGATGTAGGGAGACCACCTTGGAATTGCAGAGTGGAACTGAGCTAAGCAATAAAATGGGCACCTTTGGCATCTCATGAGTGGTGATTCTTCTTTGATCACGTGGATACACCATGGTATATCCCTGGTGGTATGGGGAACCTGGCCGGGGGGGGGGGGGGCTTCGCAGTAAGCCACAACCACCTGCATCCTAAGGAGAGCAGCAATTCCTGAAACTGCCTTGTACCTTCCAAAAGCACATAATGAAATCCAGCCACAAAGAAAAAGTGTCCAGTATTAAGTCTGGTCTAGAGTTGCCATGGACCTCCCTGCTGTTCACAGTGTGAGACGGAGCCTTACTTCATCTCAGCCGCATCTTCTACAAAGGAAGTGTGAAGCGCACGGGCCGACCCTGATTCACTTCATCCTCTTTTCTCTGGAAGTATAAAGTTCAGAGTCACCCAGGGCATGAGGATGCATGCTCTAATCAGATTGATTAATTGCCATAGATATTCATAAGCTCTGCAGGAGCCATTTCAGCTTGTACAGGACAATTGATGTCGCTGTGTTGAATTCATTATGCATCTTCCATTTAGAGATCACCCTTCCCAAGCGCAGCAAAACTCTTTCAAAGAGATTCATTAGTCTGCTTGCCAGTTTTGCCATCCAAATTTAAGCTACTGTTTATCATCACTCTTTACCCCTGAGCGGAAAGTGGCAGCCACAGAGCGAGCACTGGGTATTGTGAAAAAGCACTCCCTGACATGGCACACAAATTCATTTACTTGCATTTATGATGAAGATTTTATTTTATTTTTTTTCTGGTGTGGAGCAGTGCTTAGACTATGAGATTGTGATGATTGCGTGTTTTGAGTGCCATCAAGTTGTGACTGACTTATGGCGACCTCCAAATGTCCTCCAGAATGTCCTATCATCAACAGCCTTGCTCAAGTCTTGCAAAGAGGAACCAGTGTGGTATAGTGGTTAAGAGTGGTGACTTCTAATTTGGCGAGCTGGGTTTGATCCCCCGCTCCTCCACATGCAGCCAGCTGGGTGGCCTTGGGCTAGTCACAGATCTAATAGTGCTGTTCTGACTGTAAGACAGAGGTAGTCAACCTGTGGTCCTCCATATGTTCATGGACTACAATTCCCATGAGCAAACGCTGGCAGGGGCTCATGGGAATTGTAGTCCATGAACATCTGGAGGATCACAGGTTGACTACCCCTGCTGTAAGAGCTCTCTCAGCCTCACCTGGCTCACAGGGTGTCTGTTATGGGGAGAGGAAGGGAAGGCGACTGTAAGCCACTTTGAGACTCCCTCCTTAAGACATGCTGTGTATCTGTGTAGAGAATAAAATCAGTTATTGTAAAAAAAAGGTTAAGGTGTTTGGTTTCCCTCTAGCAGGCATGAAGAAGAAGAAGAAGAAGTCTCAAAGTGGCTTACAATCACCTTCCCTTTCCTCTCCCCACAACAGACACCCTGTGAGGGAGGTGAGGCTGAGAGAGCCCTGATATCACTGCTCGGTCAGAACAGCTTTATCAGTGCCGTGGTGAGCCCAAGGTTACCCAGCTGGCTGCATGTTGGGGAGTGCAGAATCGAACCTGGCATGCCAGATTACAAGGGGGATACGCTTCTAGGTAACACTGTGTGTGAACGAGACCTTGGGGTACTTGTGGATTGTAAACTAAACATGAGCAGGCAGTGTGATGTGAGCAGGCAGGTGTGAGCAGGCAGGTAAAAAAGGTGAATGCCATTTTGGGCTGTATCAACAGGGGCATCACATCAAAATCACAAGATGTCATAGTCCCATTGTATATGGCACTGGTCAGACCACACCTGGAGTACTATGTGCAGTTCTGGAGGCCTCACTTCAAGAAGGACGTAGATAAAATTGAAAGGGTACAGAGGAGAGCGACGAAGATGATCTGGGGCCAAGGGACCAAGCCTTATGAAGATAGGTTGAGGGACTTGGGAATGTTCAGCCTGGAGAAAAGGACGTTGAGAGGGGACATGATAGCCCTCTTTAAGTATTTGAAAGGTTGTCACTTGGAGGAGGGCAGGATGCTGTTTCTGTTGGCTGCAGAGGAGAGGACACGCAGTAATGGGTTTAAACTTCAAGTACAACGATATAGGCTAGATATCAGGAAAAAAAATTTCACAGTCAGAGTAGTTCAGCAGTGGAATAGGCTGCCTAAGGAGGTGGTGAGCTCCCCCTCACTGGCAGTCTTCAAGCAAAGGTTGGATACACACTTTTCTTGGATGCTTTAGGATGCTTAGGGCTGATCCTGCGTTGAGCAGGGGGTTGGACTAGATGGCCTGTATGGCCCCTTCCAATTCTATGATTCTATGATTCTAAGTCCGCACTCCTAACCACTACACCACACTGGCTCCTGTTTGCAAGACTTGAGCAGGGCTGTTAATGATAGGACATTCAGGAGGACATTTGGAGGTCGCCATAACTCAGTCATGTCGGCACAAAATTTTGCTCTCTGCAGAGAGACTTGAGGCTTGTCACCCATGAGAAGCTCTTGGGTCCAATCCACTTCAGTTTGGTGTGACCTCCCTTCTAAAAGGGGGCAGATAAGCTTGCTAGGAGCTGCGGTATACGGGGGCAACAAAACAAGATGTGTTCCATAGATTCAACTGCCATTAGCGTACGGGGGCACAATCTCTCTGAGTATTCTTTTAGATCTGCCCTCCAGAAGGGCTGTGGACCTGGTCGAACATCTTGCTAATGTTAGTGCTCTCCTGTGTATGTTGATGTCAACTGATGAGAGGGTAGACAGCTGGTTTTAATATGTATCTCGCATATGGTAATGAGAGAAAGACTGGAGTATTTTCTAAGTCCATTTGTTTTTCTGTCTCTTGTATTTTTTGCTTGAGAACTCACTTTGCCTGATCTTCATCCAGTCTGGGTAGATCATTTGGGAAGAACCCCAGGCTTGCAAGTTTGGTCACGGTGGTTTTACGTTAAATTGATTGGAATGGGTCTTGAAGGATCAGAGGAAAAAGCTCTGAGATTTATTTTGAGCCACGGATATAGAGGTACATGAGACTGATCCTTGCCTCGACTCTTAACGTGCTGGTTTTTAGTTATATTATTATTATTATTATTATTATTATTATTATTATTATTATTATTATTATTACCATATTTGCCGGTGTATAAGACGACTAGGCATATAAGACGACCCCCCACGCAATTTGATTTCCACTCAAAATATAGAGTTTGTTACATTACAGTACAGTACTATGGGCCATTATGGGCAGCTATGTCTATCCCAACTGAAGTGCACCCGGCGTATAGGATGACCCCCCCCCCCCACTTGGAGGCATGTTTTTCAGGGGGGAAAAGTAGTCTTATACGCCAGCAAATACTGTATATTTATTTCCCGCCTCTCCCTATAGGCTCCCTATAGGCTCGGGTCACAACATATCATGACATTCGAGACACATCTCGACGTTTGGAGAACACCTCTCAGGACTCACTTTGGTGGAATAAGACAGGCCGCGGAAGGTCCAAAATGAGTTCCATATAGCAGTTGTGCCATAGATTTGGCCTGAAATAGCTTCAGAGCTTCTGAAACAGAGTGGCCTCCCCTAGTACGGCAGAACTTAATTACGTTACAAGCTGATTTTCCTCCTTCCTCCACAGCATAGGCACCATGGGCTGTCCTGGCACCTGAGGCTTGGAAAATTACCCCCAGGTACTTGAACTTTCCTTCAGGCAGTGAAAAGCAGGTATAAAATCCAACCCTTCTTCGTCAAACTGAGGACTGTGGCTTCCTTGATTGAGTCAATCCGTCTCATGCTGGGTCTTCTTCTTTTCCTGCTGTCTTCAACTTTGCCTAGCATTGTTATTTTTTTCCCAGCGAATCTCGTCATCTAATAATGTGACCAAACTACAATAGCCTTAGTTTAGTCATTTTAGCTTCTACGGAGAATTCAAGCTTGATTTGATCTAGAACTCCCTTATTTATCTTTCTGGTGGTCCTCAGCATCCGCAAAACTCTCCTCTGACACCATAATTTCAAATCAATCTGCTTTCTTCCTGCTAGCTTTCTTCACTGCCTAACTTTCACACCCATATACAGTAAAGGCATGCACTGAATAGTTCTTGGCAACCAGAGACCCATCACTATTCCTGCCTACATGATTATATCATGCATGCAAAGTAGGGGTGCCAGATCCAGGTTGGAAACTCCTGGGGATTTGGTGGGGGTGGGGAGCCTAGGGACCTCAGTGAGCCACAAAGCCATAAAAATCCATCCTCTAAATCAGTGGTCCCCAACCCCCAGTCCGGAGACCGGTACCGGTCCATGGAAAAGTCAGTACCGGGCCGCAACTCCTCCTCGTCCTCCTCCCTGGCTGCTGCCTCGGGGGCTGCCCTGCCACTATGCAGCCTTTGGTGCTCTCCTTTGGTGCTCTCACCTTTGGTGCTCTCCAGCAGCCGCCATGGCTGGGGCTCCCCCTTGGCATGGCATTGCACAGCTGCTGCTGGCAGCTCCCCCCAGTGGTTGGCAAGAAGTTAGGGGCGCCGGCGGGAAAGCAAGTGGACCAGGGGCTCAGGCGGGGGCGACATCACTTGGCAAAAGACTCCCCCCCCCAGGCCTCAGTAAAATTGTCAAGCGTTGACCGGTCCCCGGTGATGAAAAGGTTGGGGACCACTGCTCTAAATGAGCCATTTTCTCTAGGAGAACTGATCTCTGTAGTCTGGAGATGAGCTGTAATTCTGGTGTATCTCGAAGGTCCTACCTGGAGGATGCCATCCCTGATAAATAGCTATGGGGACAAACTAGAGTTATACCTCTGAGACAAGTGCCATATTTTGGAGACAAAGTTTTCATTCCAGTAACTTCTATTTATTCCTTTATCCAAGGTAGTATATACCTTTCTAATCGTCACCCAAGATCTATTGATCAGAGGAGCTCTGAAATGGAACGGAAGCTAGTACAGGCAGACTTTCACACTGCAAAAGCTCTTTCTGAAACTTTGACAATCTTGCAAGTGAAACTTCTTAAAAATCTGAAGCTCAGGAATGATTTTAAAAAAATGTGTTATAACTTGCGCTACTTAGACTACACAGCTTGGATTCTCTTTCTCTGCACATATTCCATATGAAACAAACAGCGTTCAATTGGGATGACCCACTGAGTTTCACAGCGGGAAGCGTGCCTTAGATTAAAAGGATGCATTATCATAGGTGTGCTTGGGACCATAAAACCTAAGAGAACTAAGTACCGTACCAAGATATTGAAAGGGCTGTTTATTGGCCTTATCGTTTACAAACAGGTGAGCAGGGAGAATATGTTTCCAGGCTCTCCAAATTAATTTTCAGCAGTGATTTCACTCGCGCTGGGTGATAAGTGTACTTGTACAGAATTACAACGCACGCAAAAAGTTAACTGTCTGAAAGTAGGAATCTAACAGGTACAGACTAGGTGTCTGAATGCGGATTTCTTGTGATTCCAGCTGATTTCTAACTTTAATTAAGAAGTTGGACACTATTATTATTATTATTGTTGTTGTTGTTGTTATTATTTATTACCCTCTACTCCCTGATGGCTTGTGGCGAGTAACATACATCTGCATAAAACCCCCATAAAACCCCAATTAAAACCCCAGACATAAAATCACAATCACTAATCAAATCAAATTGGAATGAGCTCCCGGAGGAGATCAGGGCCCTGACGGAACTAAAATAGTTCCTCAGGGCCTGCAAAAGGGAGCTCTTCCGCCAGGCATTTGGTTGAGACCAGGCATAAGCAACAACACCTGAAAGGCTCTGATCCCTCCCTCCCAGAACTCCAGCAGTGCGCTCTGCTCCTGGACCTGTTTGCACTGTTTGTACTCTTTGCATTGTTTTCACTGAATGATCAGTTATTACAGTATTTGCTGGCGTATAAGACTACTTCCCCCCCCCCTGAAAAACATGCCCCCAAGTGGGGGGGTCGTCCTATAAGCAGGGTGCACTTCAGTTGGGATAGACATAGCTGCCCATAGTACTGTAATGTAATGCAACAAACTCTATGTTTTGAGTGGAAATATTGGGGGGTCATCTTATACGCCGGCAAATACGGTAGTATTAATGTTATGGTTATTTATATGTTATGGAGTGTTTCTTGCATTGTTTATACGTTTTATGTAAACTGCCCTGAAAGTCCAGGGAGGGCGGTATATGAAAGAAAGAAAGAAAGAAAGAAAGAAAGAAAGAAAGAAAGAAAGAAAGAAAGAAAGAAAGAAAGGAAGGAAGGAAGGAAGGAAGGAAGGAAGGAAGGAAGGAAGGAAGGAAGGAAGGAAGGAAGGAAGGAAGGAAGGATACGGTGGAAAAACAAAAACCCTCACTATTCTCAGTACCCCCAGTAACAACTCATAGCGGAGTGGCTTTGAGGGAGAAGGTTGCAATGTCACTTGCAAACCATCACAAAACTTCCTGGAAGGGGGGCTATATAGATCTCCCTGGCCATACCAGCCTCAACCACAGACCTGGTGGAAGAGCTCCTGACCCCAACTGATACCAAGACTTGTGAGGTATTCGAGGGAAAGTTACAAAGGGTATCAAGCCACTCTCTCTCTGTCAGATACACACGCACACACACACAAACACAAGGTTAGATAGACTATGATAATGACGTCAGCAGAATTACCATTTTGGAGTCTTGGCTTGAAGATAGCCTGGCATGATCCAAGCTGGGGAGCCATTTGAATGCATTTTCCCCAACCATCTAGGATTCTTTTCTACTTAAAAAAAGCTACATTAGTCATTAGGGCAAATCAGGATTTGAATTAATTAGCTACAACTTAAATGCATGAGGGTTTCACATTACACCTGATCTGAGCCACTGCGGATTAAAAGGCTTACGTGTCCCTCGTTTCGACATCATAGCTCTATCGGTAGTGTGGAAGATTAGAAGGAACTTATTTATTTCATTTATCACTCTGCTTTCTCCCTAATGGGGAGCCCAAGCCGCTTTTATTGTTCTCGCCTTCGTTTTATGCTCGCAAGAACTCTGTGAGATGGGTTAGGCTGGCAGTGTGCGCTGGCCCTAGGTCACCCGGGGTGCTTCCGTGGCAGAAGGGGGGGGGATTCGAACCTGGTTCTCCCGGATCTTAGTCTGGCACCCTAACCCCTACACTGCGCTGCGGGGGGACCACCGGATTAGAACTGTTTAGGTTCACAACCTGCGCTCAGCCACGAAGCTCACTATCTGACCTTGGGCCGGTCTTTTTCTTTCTCTGCCTCACAGCATTATATAGATAGATAATGACAATTATTTCGGAGGATTAGCTTTCAGGAGGTGGGGTGAAAGCGTCCGCACAATGAAACCGTTGAGCCATTTAGATGGGCTTCCTCAGCCTTATGGCATTTTGTTCCACCTGCAACAGAGATGGGTCAGAGCTGTCATTGAAATAGGCACTCTGCCTCCTGCCTTTTAGGTAGCCATGGGTGCAACAAGTCCATGGGGAAGCATGCTTGTATGATGGGTATTTATTGCTGAACCTGCAGCTTGCAGTGAAATGGCAATGCATTTAAGCTGTGGTTCTGGGAGGAAAGCAAAGGGAATTGTGTTCAGCAGTCTCTAGAAGCCTCTTAGAGCTGATTCCACCCTCTGGTAGAGTGGAGTCAGGGCAGGCAAAGCTAATATGGAACTCGCAGGTTGACATACCAGTTCTAGATGGGCAACTGTGCTAGTTTGTTGTAATAAGCAGAAGTCCTGCAGCACCTTAACTTGACTTCAGTCCTTTGAAAAAAAATAGAGGGTGGTGTGTTTCTTAACATCCAGTCTAGTAAAGCTCGTGAAACTATTTTATGACGTTTTTTTGCCAGTGTTAATACAAGTTAATACAAAGGCATACGCCTGGCTCCAAAATGCCTTGCAGATGTTTGAGACGGCCAGCTTTTGGGCTTCAAAACGGAAAACAGAGCCCCTCCCAAGTGCCTGCTCAGAACATAAGTGGTGTGATGGGATTTTTGTTTTTGTTTTTTGCTGTGAAGTCACCGTTGACTTAGGTGACCCTGTAGGGTTTTCAAGCCAAGAGACATCTGAAGGTGGTTTGCCATAAGCTGCCTTCATGTCAGCCCTGCTTAGCTTCTGAGATCTGACGAGATTGGGTTATCTAGATCAGGGCTACACTGAGACTAATGTGACAGGCCCAAGGTCACACAGTGAAGAGCCACTAGTGTGGATTTGACCCTGGATATCCTAGAACCTAGTCCGAAACATTAAACTACCTTGTGATGGAACGGCATGTTGGAATTTGAAATTTTTTACTAGCATGATTATATATACAAAGTTAAATAAAAGATGTTTTTCCCACTGTACGTGCTTCTACAAGGTTTCTACAAGACGGCGGGAAGTCAGGGGTGCCGGCGGGAAAGCAAGTGGAGAAAAGGCTCAGGTGGCGGTGACGTCCCTCGGCAAAAGACTACACCCCCCCCCAGGCCTCAGTAAAATTGTCTAGAATGCATAGAACGCAAAAATAGTATTGCAATATATATTTTTTAATTTCAACCTAAGTACAATTTGCCAGGTACCCCCAGATGGTCCCTCCAAAAGTGGGACAATCTGGTCACCTTATGGCACCTTTAGAATACACCTTTGTGTCTGTTTTAAACCTTGCAGTTGGCTGTCTGTTGTGTTGCAAACGGAGACGTCTCCGTTGAGAAGCTCGTCCGGAGCCTTTTTAGTATATAAATGAATAGGAAAATAGCTTTCATTATTCCTTGCCCTTTACACGACGCTGGAGGAAAGATCATAAATAAGTTACAAAGTGTAATTTTCACAGAAGGTGCCTCTAGCACTTCTTATTTGGAGTCCCAGCCATCAAAGGCTACTTGATAATGGTGCCTAAGTTGAGGGCAGAGGGTTCCTTCATGTACATACATGAAGTGAACCCTACCATGGCTCCTGGTTATATGGGAGGAGGGAATCAGCTTAGAAATCTTTTCATAGCTGAAAGCTTTGTTTTCTAAAACTGACTCTACGCCGTTTGCATTCTTTTCTGAATGTTCTAGAAACCCAAGAAGTCACAACAGTACTGAGCCATGAGTTACTCCTTGGTCCGGAAATAATGTAAAACCATGTTTTGTAGTTCATGAAATCAGGATTTAGTCGTTGAGGGCCACTCAAATGCTGTTTCTCCCTGACTACTACTACTACTACTACTACTACATTGATTGCCCACTGCTATCAGCCGAGCCATCTCGCGGTGGGATACATGATTTAAGACCACACATAAAATACATTAAAAATCACGAATCCCCCTGTTTAAAGCATATATATCCCAGTGGCGAAAAATATTGATTTCATTACCTTCATCTTTTCTTCATGGTCACACAAGTCCTAGTTTCGCCTCATAAAACCTGGGTGTAGTCTGCACAGAGTTTTTTACGCACTCCCAACTCGAATAAATCCCTCCCATCTACACTGAATTCGATTTCCATTTTGATTTGGGGCGCTTTAAATTTTCCCTCTGCAACATGCATGATTGATTTGGAGTGACCCTGCCTTTCCTGCGCGATATCCAGAAGTGGATATAAGGCTTGTTATTTGAAAAATTGCCCTCAGTAAGTGTGCAGATTTCTGCTTTTTGTGAATTCACTTCCTTTTCCGTGTCTCGTAGCAAAGCAGTCTTCTCTGATTGGCCAGGGCATCGGTTCAAAGTCTTCCTGGTTCCTGGTTGCAAGGCTTGACTTAAAGTGCGCTCCAAAAGCCCTAACTTCTCTCAGCAGACATTTGCCTCTTGGATTTCTCCCCCTCCTCTGCTGTCTCCAGTCCTCTCCACCACTACCCCTCTCGTTCAAGAAAAGAAAGAAGCTCCTGCTGCACTTGGTCCCCCTCCCGACTCCCTAGTGAAGTGCAGAACACTTTCTGTTTCAATTGAGGAGGGGGATAGAGGAAGACCTGAGTTCAAATCCATCTGAATTTAGCAGGATCCACAACGGAAAAAACAAAGTAAGTGCGGAATCAGCCCTGATCCCATCACCTTTACTGTCTTCTCGTGGCCAGTAAGCATGAGACAGTGGCATTGGGAAACATGTCCAGGCCAAGCCAAAATGTCCTCTCATTTGTACATCATGCAAAGCCACTGCTCAGAGTGAGATTCGTAAAGTTCTGGTTTCAGATCCTGTTTTGACAGACCCTAACTAACTGTTAGTGTTAGTGGAGTGGCCCATGTTGAGTCACACCAAGCATAGCTGTTTAATTAATTTCATGTTTGAACTGAGTCAATACCAGACAAAGGTTGAATGGCTTGGGAAATTGAGTCTCAGGTTGAGCAGGTTCAAAGCTCTGAGCAAAATGTAGAGAAAGGGAGGCATGGCCAAATGGAGAATAGAATTATTGACTTCAGCAGTACTTCTTGATGCATTTAACTAAAAGAACAGGAATGAATTTAAATAGTGACAAGGGAATGGAGTCTTTTCAATGTGAAATGCATGCTCTTTGAGGGAGCCTGTAGCCCTGGCTTACACTTAATGAATTTATTATGGAATTTATATGCTGCCTCTTTAGAGGCCTCCTCAAAGCTGTTCCACAACAAGCACAATACCACAACACTAACAATATAAATTAATAGCATTAATACAAGCCACTATTCACAAGTCGTAGCCATATAAACAACCAGTGAGAAGCCTTACTCTTCCATAAAAAGCTGGTTTTCTTATGCCCTGCTTTTCACTACCCAAAGGAGTCCCAAAGCAACTTAGCCTCTTTTCTCTACCCGAAGGAGTCTCAAAGTGGCTTAGCTTCCTTTTCCTCTCCCCATGGCCTATTATGCACGGCCGCTGAAACGGTGGCATGGAGAACGAGGAGGAGGAAGAAGCGAAGCAAACCGATTATGCACGGGACGGAACACAACGGCGGCAAAACCCAGAGTATCCGATTATGCACGCAGATACTCCGGAGCTGCTTCTGGTTGCGCCCTGGTCCCAGGAAGCTCCACTTTCTTCCGCATCTCGCTAATGTGGCTTTTTCGGCGGCATACGTTGACTCTGCACCCGGTTGCCACCTGCAGCGTGCATAATTGGTGATTTTAGCTGCCGCCATTCCACCCCGAATGCAGACTTTCCACTCCGTGCATAATGGACCCATAACAGACACCCTGTGAGGTAGGTGGGGCTGAGGGAGCCCTGAAATTTCTGCTCACTCAGAACAGCTTTATAAGGCTGTGGAGAGCCCCAGGTTACCCAGCTGGCTGCATGTGGGGGAGTGCAGAATCAAACCCGGCTCATCAGATTAGAGATCCACACTCCTAACCACTACACCAAGCTAGCTCTCTTATGAACACTCTCCCCTTCTTCTCCCCACACCAGACACCCTGTAAGGTAGGTAGAGCTGAAAGAGATCTGACAGAACTGCTCTGTGAGAACAGCCTTCAAGAAAACTGTGAGTAGCCCAAGGTCAACCAGATGTGGAGGAGTGGAGAATCATATCTGGGCATCCAGATTAGAGTCTGTCGCTCTGAAACCTAACACCATGCTGGTTCACCGAGGAAGGCAATGGCAAATCACCTCTGCTCCCTGTGACAACTGCTACTGTAAAAGAACTTGTTTGCATGAGGAGGACAGTATGATGTTCCTTTGAAACAAACTTCTAAGCATTCAGAGAACGATAATACAATGGGCTGTGTCCTACCACTGCGCTCAACAAAGTCTGAAGCCTTTTCCCGGCCGAAGGAGACTTCCATCCATTTGAGCAGCTCTTCCTCCAATGGCAGAACCATTTACATTAGAGAAAAGCTTCAGCTGCATAAACGTCGTCCAGCCTTCGTTGGATACGTAACTATAGAAAGTAAATAATAAATTTTACAGCAATTATAGAATTACTGCAAGCAGTTTATAGAATAACAGCAAATTAGGGGAAATAATTAGACTACATTGACAATAGACTGTTAAGCTGTTTAATAGGCTTTCTGACTCCTTGGAGAATCTTGGGAACTGCCAATTCTGGGAGGAGAAGAACAGATACAAAGAATTGGCAGAATTCTCTGATTACATTTCCCAGGATTCTCCAGGAATGGCCAGGTCTCTGACATTTCTAACATAAAACTGATACAGCTTTGAGGATGAAGGAACATATAGTTATTTTTCTGGCAGCTTATTCTACAAAGCTCTATAATACAATCTTTATTACAATTATCCTAAATGTAGGCTAAGCTTTGCTTCTATTTGCGCAACCATCAACTTTCTTACTGAAGTCTGTTTGTGAAATTTATTTGGCCTAACGCTTGGGGTAGAAAGTGTGGCTGTTCATATATGGTAGTTTAAGAAATAAGCTATAGAAAGAGAAATCAAATCAAGGGTAGATTTGCTGCCTAGAAGAGAGAAGAAGAAAACAGAAAGTAAACCGAGCAAAAAAGAAGAAAAAAAAGAAAAATTAGAAGTGCGATCCTATGCAAGGTTGCTGCACTCGAAGCCTACTGAAATCCCTGGGCGTACACAGGAGTAACTGCATAGGATTGCACTGTAAACAGAACACAAGGTGACAGGTGAGCTAAGAACAAAGGCAGAGAAGTGTAGACAAAGAACGAGAGACGACAGGAAGGATCATTTGGTTGGCAACAAGGCCAGGGAGAACAGGCTTCCTGTCAATGGACAGAGAGAAGCTGCAACATGTAAAGTTAGGTGGCTTTCACCGAGTATCTCATACCATTGAAAATTTGCACTAGTGTGTTACCATCTGAACATATCATTCTGCTGCTAAACCCACAAGACAGCCTAACTGATCCTGACCTCCAGATGCCTCCTGCTTCATGTATTCTTTGCCAGTGTGGTTTGCTGTGTTCCCAACTCATACAAAACCATCTGAATATTCTTTTTTACATTTATGGAGCTTGCTGGGTGGTGGTTTCAGCGCTGAGGGCCTCTTGTTTACTGGATTGCACAACACCGAGCGGAGTGCTGAATATTTATTTTCTTGCATTCTCCCCTTTCTTCCCTATTCATTATCTCGCTGCAAAATTCCAATCTGCCGCCGAAGCTGAGAGTTCCTCTTCTCCTTCTGATGTTGCTCATTTTTGGTCTTCAGACTCCCCAGGGCCGAGGGATTTGCATACGGCTGGCGGTTTGTTTATGTGCTCCTTGGGTTTTTAGATGATGCTGTAATTTGAGTTTGTTTGCAGGTACTTGCATGCAGAGGGGAATTGGTTAACATCTAAGCCTGGGTCTAATAAATAGAGATGAATGAGGACATGTGTAGCCATGTGCACCTCAGGCTTTCTGAACCAGGAAAAATAATTAACCAAGCGTCCAATGCTCATGTGCCTTGAGGAGGAGAAATCTCTAGGAATGTGAAGTAACAGATCTGGAAGCCACAAAGGAGGTCTAGGCAAGCTGGGGGGAAGCCAATTCCCCTTTTCACTTCTAATGATACTCATTTTCGGGCTAATTATACGGGTTTCTCCCCCCCTTCTGATCTTAATCATAGCTAGCATGCTGTGAAGAAAATAATGTCTCTGGAATAATATACAAATGCATATATGGCAGGAAGAGAAGAATGAGGCTTCTAGAAGGGCCCATTGTTGAGCACTACAAAGCAATATAAATAACAACGGTGCGGTTCATCGAATCCAGGGTTTCGTAAAGGCCCTAGATGGGTTTCCTGAATGGGTGGGAGTTAATTATTTATATAAAAATTTGAAATTGGTTAAACATTTATCGGGTGATATGACAATAGATGGTCATATCAAACCGCCCCCCCTCCCAAAATGACCAATGATGGGACCTGGAGGGGGGGGAAGGGGAGGGACCCCAGGTGGGCATGTGCACAGCTATGCTTCCTAACCATATTCTGCACCATCATGCCACTTCTGGGGTTTCTCGAAGCCTGAAGCATGTTCAGATGATGCCCCCCCCCCAAAAAACAACAACAACAACAAAACAAAAAAGGATCCCTGGTCAGTCTGGCCTGGAGGAAATTTGCTTTCTTACCCCAAATTGGCGATCAGCATTTTCCTGGGCATTCAAGTAAGGGCCACAAGAGCACAATTCAGACACAATCTCTTCTGCCCAATCTGCCTAAATTTAAAGAATCGTCATTTTGTAGGTAACAGATAGTACAGTTTCATTTCTTCCAATGATGAGGCTTTTTTCATCTGTGTGGTAGAAGTTGGCTTGGTCTTTAGTGTCACAGTTGGTTAGGTCAGGTAGTTTAAGTGGCACGCCTTTCTAAATCTACGTGAAGATGCGCATGGGAGTTATAACCTCAATAACAGGCTTAAGTGCTAAAAAGTAAGACTATATAATCACATTTTAGTTAAGCATTTAAGGAAACCTCACAGGTAAGAGCAGCTCAGCAATGGAATCACTGATCTAGCCAAATGCCTCCAGGATGGGAATGTGCCTCCCAACGACAGACACCCGGAACAAAACGTACACTATTGCTTGCACTCAATATGTTCAAACATCTGCTGGTTCAGCTCACATCTTGCCACTGGTTGCTGTTTATAAGTGAGTTGTTTACAAATGAATTCATCAACCTCCGTTGGAATGATTAAATTCCCGGACTACTTTTTTTTTGCAGCTGTCACTCATAACTGCTTCCCCTCTTGCTAAATGGCTCATACACAGAAAGGGAGGGAGAGTCTGTTGTTGTTGTTTTTAGTTAAAACTTACTGCTTAGATGTCTATGTGAGCCTCCGGTTCTGCCTGCCCGCAATATAGCTAAACTTGAAATTAATTCTAGTAATCGCACGGTGAACAGCTGCCGCTGACTGCATAGGCACAAAACCAGACAAGGCAATGCATCTGTCATCAGTCATTTATTGAATGCCACCAACTGTGCAGGTCTCAAAAGGAGATAAACTGAAAGTGATCCCGTACTTCAGGGGTAGTCAACCTGTGGCCTTCCATATGTTCATGGACTACAATTCCCAGCAAATGCTGGCAGGGGCTCATGGGAACTGTAGTCCACGAACATCTGGAGGACCGCAGGTTGACTACCCCTGCCGTACTTGGCAATAAAGCTAACTTTAAAGGTCCAACCACAATCTCAGAAGATACATACTTTTCCCTTGGTACCTGAGAACATTTAGCCAACTTTCTTATTTGTTACTGTGTTATGTATGATGGCACCCCGCATCACTGTACTGGCACCCACTGCAACTTACCATGGCATCTACCATCAGCCTAAGCTTAAACCAAGCCAGACACCATGCACTCTGTCAGTCAGATCACAGGCCGGGCCAGACTCCATTTTACAGTTCAGCTTGACTGAAGACATTTTCGCAGATGCAACCTACAACGTGCTCTACATTCCTTCCTCTCCCACTCCGTTGTATTGCTGATCAAGTGGCCAGCAGAGTCTGTTTAGCCTAGGGTTATCTTGCCCAAGTTCTTTGTCTTCACACCTGTGGGGAATTCTTCTCACGTCAGGGGGAATCTTCTTATCCAGCTACATAACTAGTTTCTAGAGGCCCCTGAAACCTTCCCATTGTGCTGAGATGGTTTGTGTTCTTCAGAGCCATCAATGGCCATCCTGAGCCATCATCTACCCATCAGCACCTATCTCTCTATTGTCTCAACCTTGAGACAACCCATATTGTGTGCGTGCCGTTTCCAGCATGTCCACCACAGTATAAAAATCCCTGCCTTAGCAAGCCAAATTACCATCTGGACATCCACCAACCTCCCCCTTGCCACTCTGGACCCCCAGATCCATCTGGATTGCTCGTCACTTTGCTGGTTCATCATGTTGCTTTGCTTTGCCTCCCTGCTTTCTTCAGGATTGGTAAATATCTCTTTCCATTGGTCTGCTTTCTTGCACTCTATTCATTTCCCCTCTTTGCTTCCCATCTCTGTTAGTCTGCCTGTTATATGTTAGTCTCTGGTCTCATTTTATTTATTTTCTGCTAAATAAAGACTGCTTATTTTTTTATTTTACTTTTGGTTGTCTGCCTCTTCTGGTAAACATAAGCAATTTGGTTCTTCGCTAAGGTTACCTGACCTCTTGCAAGCCATTCCCCATTTAACACATGTCTCCTGACGTTCATTTCCGGTAACAACTGAAAGTTACTATCCAAACACAACATGGTCACTTAATTATGGTCCTGAGTGGGCAGAAGGGGGGGGGGGATGTAAGCATTGCAGATAAAATAAAGTTTGCTTAGGTACAAACTGGCTTGATAAGAATTTCAAGAAAACCCATCATGGCAATCCAATCAGTTGCTCACCTCACAAGTATTCAAGGATGATGGATCCAGATGTGTTTGCCAGGAGATGGTGTTCATGATCAAGTTCTCAACTTCCCAAATTCCATATGATTATCAATAAGCATTAGCAGGTTGATGGTGTGTTCATCTTGCATGGCCTAAGAGCACTGTGAAATATCAGAAACTGAAGATAAATAAATAAGCCCACATATCCTGAACATTGTCCTCTGGGGCAGTGGTCCCCAACCTTTTTAACACCGGGGACCAGTCAACACTTGACAATTTTACTGAGGCTCGGGGGGGGGTAGTCTTTTGCCGAGGGACGTCACCATCGCCTGAGCCCCTGCTCCACTTGCTTTCCTGCTGGTGCCCCTGATTTCCCGCTGCCCGCTGGGGGGGCACTGCCAGCAGCAGCTGCACAGTGCCACGCTGACGGGGAGCCCCAACCATGGCGACCACTGGAGAGCACCAAAGGTGAGCCAGTGGCAGAGTAGCAGGGCAGCCCCCGAGGCAGCAGCCGGGGAGGAGGACAAGGAGGAGCCGCGGCCCGATACCAAATGGTCTCCGGACCGGTACTGGTCCCTGGACCGGGGGTCGGGGACCACTGCTCTAGAATACAGGACCAAATGCTGAGTCAGCTCATAAGGCTTTTAATGCTGCCTAATAGGATTTCCTGTTCAGTGACACAGTTCAATCTGCAGTTCTTGTAATAAGCATACTTCCTTGGTGGCATAAGCAGGAAGGGCACTGGGCCAGTTTGAGCAGTAAAGTAGATTTTTGAATGGTGTAGACAGATTTATAGCTTTGGCAACTTCATATATCGTGGGCTTCCCAGACGTGTTTTTCATTTGAAACCATGACAAGAGAGGCATCAGTTGAGGAGGGTGTCTGTGTCACCTTGGAATATGGATGAATCTTGTCCAAGCAATTTAAAATGTTTGAAAATAGAATCTCTATTAAATGGCAAAAAAAAAGTCAGATGTCGAAGTTTTCATTGAAACAGACTTGCTGGCAATGTTCATTTGTGTCTATAGTATTTCTGCACTTCTGACTTCTAATTCCTCTTCACAGTTCCTCCATTGGAGGCATTGCCAGACACAGCTTCGGAGGAGAACATGCCTCTCCAATGGCCTCTGTCCAACCATCTGTGCACAGAGTGCAGAAATTTTCTGACTTTCTATTCTGCAGGCCCTTTGAACGCCAGAAATGTGAGTTGTGGGATCCATACAGGGGAATACCTGGACAGATCAAGGTGTTAGAATGAGGGGAGACAGGAATGATGTCAGCACTCCTCTTTCTACATAGCAAATTTCACTGAGAAGTCAGATGAGGTTTGAGGAATGAAGAGGAATGGGAAAACACAATGTGTGTGTTCCCCCCACCCCTCTGCATGTTTGGTTGAATGCAATCTGTAAAAAAGAGAGTTCCATTCTATAGTCAGCTTGGGATGTTGTGGTGTAAGGGTAATCCTTCTAACTAAAGGGGAAGTCTTCAAATGAGTGTTTGATGTCATCAGACATGAAATAAGGAACAGAAGCAACATGATCTCATTGGGCAATGATGATGATTCAGTAGAGAAGAAAGAGACGTTGAGTAGCAACTCATAATAAGACTTGTAAGTCCCCTAAAGCCGTGGTCCCAAACCACCAGTCCGGTGACTGGTCTCGGTCCGTGGATCAGTCGGTACCGGGCTGCGGCTCCTCCAGGGCCAAGCGTTGTGTCATGCGTTGTCCGGTCCCTGGTGATAGGAAGGGTGGGGACCACTGTTCTAGAGAGCCAGCTTGGTGTAGTGGTTATGAGTGCGGACTTCTCATCTGCTTGCACAGGGGATACCTTTACCTTTATACCTATGCCCCAATGGAAATGGTTATTAAGAATTAAGTTCACAGTCAGTCAGATCTTAAGAGAAAATGGATATAATATGCTATTAGGAATAAGGTAAGGTCAAGGTATCCCCTGTGCAAGCACCGAGTCATGTCTGACTCTTGGGGTGATGCCCTCTAGTGTTTTCATGGCAGACTCAATACGGGGTGGTTTGCCAGTGCCTTCCCCAGTCATTACCGTTTACCCCCCAGCAAGCTGGGTACTCATTTTACCGACCTCGGAAGAATGGAAGGCTGAGTCAACCTTGAGGCGGCTGCTGGGATCGAACTCCCAGCCTCATGGGCAGAGCTTTCAGACAGCATGTCTGCTGCACAAGAGGCTATTAGGAATATTTCCTATCAAATTACCAAAAGTATTGGAAGAGGTATTTGAATATATGGTGACACTGGCTAGAACCAGAAACTGCCTTCCCATTATATGTTGTCAAATGACATTATTGTCATTGCTGTTTTCAGGGTGAATCCTCTTCTTCCCATTCCACTGAGCAAACTTGAAGCATTCCTACAGCCTAACGAGCCTTCCTCCAACAAGTGGCTCTTTTGCTGGAGCTCCCTGAAGGATGGTTGGATTTAACCCAGCATTGTTATTATTAAAAATAATTTTGCATATCTGCTTCCACATATTCTTGTTTCCTCTTGGTAGAAAATGACTTTTTGATTCAGCACAATACTTCAAGACATCAATATATCAAGTAGGAAACATTATATGCTTCAACATCAGCTTTACAGCAAACAATCATAAATCAAAGAAGGAAACACTAACTCTTACCCAACGTGTGAAATTAGCTCATATAATTCTGGATAAGATTCAAAGTGCAAGAGAAAAGCCTGTCTGCATTTGGGCTTCCCTCCCCTTATTTCCCAGGATAAAATTATATATATACTTAGCCCCAAATTAGACCCCATTAGTTCCTGCTTTAAAAAAAAAATGAAAACTGTTTTTTTGGGGACTCCTTGCTGCGGGGCACGTGAGAGGGCAATTTGGGTCTGTGCCCAAAGAGGTGAATTTCAGTGTGGAAATGGACAAAAAAAACTCAATCCTTTAAAAATGCAAACCTAATTTGTATCCCTAATGCAGAAAAAGCCTCAGAGACCCAGGTTCAGATCCCCACTTTGCCAAGGAAGCTTGCTAGGTGATCTTGGGCCACACACACACTTTCAGCCTAACCTACCCCACATGTTTTTTGTTAGAATAAAGTCAAAGATAGAGGAACAATATAAGCCGCTTTGGGCCCCCATTGGGAGGAAAGTGAAATAAATTAAGGTTACATATATGTGTGAGATTCCTGTTAGGTTAAATCATATTTGCATTTGCTAATTTATGCAATTAAACTCAGAAATAAACTCAGAAACGGCCTGTGGAATTTCATACTTTTCACCCATGCTGTGCATTAGATTCATCCTGCTGCCAAGACTGATCTATGGTATTCTTCTGCCATAGATTTTTTTTTGCCTGTCTTAAAATGTGTTTGGCCATTTTTAGTCATGCTTGTTTATACTGCAAGCACAAAGAATGTTAGGTGGGCTAAACTAAGGAGCTAAACTGTGTGTGTGTGTGGGGGGGGGATGGATGTCATAGGTTTTCTACCAGTCCCCAGGTATAAAAACATATGAAAATACAAAAATGTAATAGATAGACAGACTGACAGATGTTTATATCTGAAAGGCAACCATCTCTCTTGATATGCATTGCTTCCTTTTCCTACAAAATAATAAAAGCCATAACCAGGAATGAGTCATGCCAACTTGTATGGTGCTATTCACGCGGAAGTTCCACACAGTAACTGATTCATAGATTCATAGAATCATTGAGTTGGAAGGCACCTGTAAAGTCATCTAGTCCAACCCCATTTCCAAGCATAAAATATAACTGATGAAGTGGCCCTCATACTTCAAGTGATTGAGACGGTGGTTCCAATTCTCAAAGTGTTCCAAAGGCTTAAGCTTCATAAATTCCAATTATGCAATAAAGGACAATGTTTTATAGGCTAATCTGTTGCTAAGATAGATCAATATTGCACTCGATCTTATTTTGTTCAATAAGACTAAGTCAACAACAACAACAATTATTATTTTTCCTGTCCTTATTTTATGTGTGGCTAATAAAAAGGCTGATAGGTTGTTTGATTTGTTAGTGAAACAACACAAAAACGGTTGTCCATAAATTCAGGTTTTGCACCCAGAGGGGACTACAGTATTTTGTGACAGTTCTGGTTCATTTGCAGAGTAAGAGCAAGGACCAATTCTAATACTAATTTTAGCAACTGTGATAGGATCTCCAGAACACACTTTGGGGATTGCAGAATGTAACACATGGTAGCTCTGAGAGTTTCCTGGCTCAGCTGTTATTCTGTTCGGCCCAAGGATAAAGGACTTGGATGAAAGTAACATCTGTGCCAAAGGATGGTGTGACGGAACCCATAAAAAGAGAAGAAAATAATAATAAAGGCAAGGTTTATTTGTTTCTATGAAGATACCGGCCAATGAAGGGTTAATTCTAGGCAGTCAGTGCACTGCACTGACAGGTTAAGACGAGGCAAGGCAAGAATGGAAGATAGTTTCCCCACAAGATTGTCGTAGAGTATGTAGAATGCATAATCAATCTGTGAGAATCTGGCCCTCACTGGCTGCTACCACGGCAGGGGCCACCCGAGGGATGGGCAGGGATATGACTGGCAAGGCCTGGCAGTGAGCCCTGCTCGCTCTGCTGCCTCCTTCTCTGTCACCATTGGGCATATCTCTGCCAGTTGCCGCCCTGCCTCTTATGCCACACTCAGGGGGGCGGTCACAGACATCACACCTATGACTATTTATGTTTCACTGGGTACAGCATAAGATGTGTTCCACATCAAAAAAGGAGGGAAAAGCTAGTCATAGGGGATCTAGTCTGAAAAGGAGACCGAGGAGAGCCTGTCATCTGAATAATATGCAAGCAGGAGAGCTTGAGGGAAAAGAATTCAGTGAAGATTGCCCCCCTTGGAATTCTGATATGATAAGGATCCATTATTCACTATAAAAGGTAAAGGTGAAGGTATCCCCTGTGCAAGCAACGAGTCATGTCTGACCCTTGGGGTGACGCCCTCTAGCGTTTTCATGGCAGACTCAATATGGGGTGGTTTGCCAGTGCCTTCCCCAGTCATTACCGTTTACCCCCCAGCAAGCTGGGTACTCATTTTACCGACCTCGGAAGGATGGAAGGCTGAGTCAACCTTGAGCTGGCTGCTGGGATTGAACTCCCAGCCTCATGGGCAAAGCTTTCAGACGGCTGCCTTACCACTCTGCGCCACAAGAGGCTCTTATTATTCACTATGGGAGGGAGCTATTTCTGGAGGAGCAGAAGTTGTTGTTTTTCAAGTAAATGACACCAAATCGCAGGGAACATAGTCCTGTTTGTCCACTAAAGAATCCCCCCCCCAAGATTCAAGTAGATAGAATCAAGCAATTCAATTCTGATGTTATCCGTTCAGTCATGTCTGACCCTCAGCAATTCTATAGAAAAGTCTTTGCCATGCATCCCTGTCTCTGACTGCTTCTTTTAGTTGGTTCACGGTCATCCCTGTATCAGCTTCGATCATGTTGAGCCAGTGGATCCTTTGGTGACCATGTATCCTTTTGCCACTGACCATGCCGAGTATTAATGATTTTTCTAGCAAGTTTGATCGCATGATGTGTCCAAAGTAAGTGAGCTTTAGCCGAATTAACTTCTCTTCTAATGACACAGTTGGTTTTCTCCTCTCTAAAACTGTCTTGTTGGTAACTCTGGCTGCCCATGGTATTCGCAGCATTCGTCTCCAACACCATAATTCGAAGGCATCTATTCTCCTCCTGTCTTCCTTCTTCAGCGTCCAGCTTTTGCATCCATAGGTTGTTATGGGGAAGACAACGGTGTTGACTACCGGCACTTTGTATTAAGGCTGATATCCTTACTCTTCCATATCCGGTTCATGCCTAACATTGCGTTCCGGCCCAGTGTTATTTACCATTTGATTTCATGGCTGCATCCACCACCTTGATTGATCATAGATCATAATCAAATTCTGCAGGTCCCTGAAAAAGGTACCCCACTTTCTCCATTGGAAAATACGCTATTTTCAGGGCAAATACACAAAAGTAACTACTAGCCAAAAGCCTCCAAATACAAACAGAATTAACAAGCCCAACATAACCAATGTCAAAGCACAGGAGAACCCAACACAACCAATGTTAAACTAGAGACTCCAATCCAATTTAAGCAAGAGACAATGCCATAAGCAAAACCTCTCCTATAAAACCAAAGAACAGCCCTGGGAACCTTAAAATGCCAGCCCAAAATATTCTCAGATTTTTTAGGACCTGATTATCAGTATTCCAAAATCTGGATATCAGTTTAGAGATAACCAACTATATCCAAAAGATACCAATATGATGTTTTTCAGATACATGTGCATGCCAGAAATATCTGAATGCACTTCTCTAGGACTGTTACCTGGATCATAGATAGATCACCTGTTGCATCATGATCACCTAAAGAGTTACTATTGGGGGGCTGGTTTTAAAAAGGACCTGCTGCTAGTGTGCACAGGCAATGTTGTCCCTTTCCACCTCCCTCCTTCAAATTGGAGCCAGCCCAGGATCTTCAGAGCAGCAGGAACTGAGAGTTCCTAGGCAGGTCTGCAAGTGATGGGGAGAGACATCCCCAGATTACAAATATCCTGGGGCCTCTTTCTCCTGCTAGGCAGTTTAAATTGTACCACAGGAGAAGCCCTCCCAGGTGTATTGCAGGGAAAGACTCCCACACACACACACTGCATGCAAGTCCTGGGGCCAGCTTCTCCACCACTGCAGTGGAAAGTGTGCTGCAAGAGAAGTCAAACTAGTCATGGCTTAAAAAAAAACATTCTTCTTCTTGTGCCTATTGGACCCCCCAAAATTCTGGATTTCTGAATACCAAACTGTTATTGAAATGTAGAATTTTACAGAAATACCAAGAAAGAAAGAAAGAAAGAAAGAAAGAAAGAAAGAAAGAAAGAAAGAAAGAAAGAAAGAAAGAAAGAAA
Source organism: Paroedura picta (assembly GCF_049243985.1). Lineage (NCBI taxonomy): Eukaryota > Metazoa > Chordata > Lepidosauria > Squamata > Gekkonidae > Paroedura > Paroedura picta. The sequence continues at coordinate 170,667,126 of NC_135369.1, read as the reverse complement.
GAAAGAAAGAAAGAAAGAAAGAAAGGTGGAAAAGACCCAAAGAAATCCAGCAGTACCGCTAAGACAAACAAAATTTTATTCCAGCTATAAGCACAGAACACAAACTTTGTTCTGATATTTCCTTGAAGTGCCTTCCCACTTCCATCATCTGTACTCATAAGCACTGGGATGGTATTTAGGGACACAACACACAGTCACTGTCATCTGGCAATAGAGGCATTGATCATTTGCTGATGGGCCACATGAGAGCCCTGGATGGGCCAGTTCTGGCCCCTGAGCCGCATGTTTGCCACTCATGCCCTCGAATGTCACCATGAGTTGCCTTCAACTTGGCATCATTGCACACACAGACATGCATGCTCTTCTCTCAGTAAAATACCTAAGGAATCTTGAGAAATACTAAAAAGTTCTGAATAGTCTCAGGCCGTTTCCATACATCACATAACTAGTCTGAGGAAGACCACCTGCACTCAAAAGATCACACCTTGAATAAATCATTGTTGGTCTTAAAGATGCCATTGGACTCAAATTTTATAGAGTATATAGAATTCACCTGTTCTTTTGAATATTCCTTTCCTCAAAGTTATAATATTGCCTTCATCATCTTCAGCATCTCCTTCTATACAACCTGATTTGAGTGTCTAAAGTTAGATGATGCAGTATTATTTCTTCCAAAGAGAGCAAAAGATAAATAGCACGCAGCTGTCGAGCCTGGGATCCTCACCTACAAAGCTCCTGATTGCATGAATATATTTTTCTATATATCTCAATATCGTATTCACATATTGCAAACTGTACTTTCCAGAAGCCACGAACACGAAGCCATAAGAATTTTCATAAGTCACTTCCTGCAGTTGAAACAGACATTAGTGGAACATTCAGGAACCAGACAGTTACAAACGTAAGAAGAATGCCTGTTTCTGAAATTATCCTCATCCAAGCATCTTGGATTTCGATGTTTCAGTTTATATAGTCTGACGTACAGCTGACACATAAGCCTCCATTGTTTTCTTTTCTCCTCTCTGAATTGGGCGCAGAATGCTTTGTGCTCATGGTGCACGGCCATATTCACGTCTTCTGATTTACACGTAGGGCTCCCACTACGAAATGAACACAGAGCAAACATCTGGGACAAAAAAGAATGGTGAAAACAAAACAGGAAAAGGCAAAGAAAGCAACCCCAACCTGTAAAACCAAAGAGGCTGAGAAGTCATTACCATAAAAGTCATTACCATAAAAAATCTATTAAATACACAGCTTATTACATTGTGCTAAAGGTCAATTAAAAACAATGCATTAAAATCTTGGTAGAAAATATACACGAATGCTATGAGTAGCTCAAAATATGCCTAGATAATAAAACGACCTATAACAAAATGACCTTCTTTTGATATGCACATAGTCACACAGAGATATTTGACTTAAGTTCAGAAAAAGGTTACAGAATGGCATTAAAAAAAATCGAGCTGGTGATCATGAATTCTGTCCATCACAATATAGACCCAGGGTGTTTATTGGCAGCTCTGTGTAATACAGACTTTTATTTAACCTTCCTGGCTATAAAAAGAGTTTTGTTTGTTTGTTTAGGAGTATTTATATATGGATAGATCTATAATCAACCTCTGAAGAGGATCCATTTGGATCAAAACACATCAGGTTGTTTTGTTATCCTTATCCATGGTTCCTCTATATATTTGGGAAACAGCCTGGGGGTAGAACAGTCTGGGGTGTCCGAGTTGCTGGCTGCACCCTTATTGGCCCTGCCCCTACAGCTCCCACCCTCCCTCCCTGGACACTAGCCACGTTCTTCTCAGCCCTGCCAGACCGAACACGAGCCCTCATTCCCTCCTATTGCTCCTACTGCGAGGGAGGCAGAGAGAGACACAAAAAGAGCTGCCCCAAGCTACTGATCAGCCCTGCTTCCCTCCTAAGAATGAGCCCTGATTACCTGCTAGGGCTCCTGCTGCCACGGAGAGAGAGACAAAGAGAGAGCCGCCCCTGCTGTGATGGAGGAAGAGAGAGACAGAGATAGAGAGCTGCCCCAAAAACTGCACACCAGCCCTGCTATCCTCCTACAAACCAGCCCTGATTACCTGCTATGCCTCCTGCAGTGAGGCACGAAGGGAATGAGAGACAGAGAGAGATCTGCACCTCCTGGTGTCCCCTGGGTCCTAGCGCCCATGGCATTCCTGGTTGCAATGGGCTTTCTTGCTAGTCTGGGTATATTTTGTGTTACTCATAGCATTCTGGTATATCTTCTAGTGAGATTTTAATGCATTGCTTTAAATTGACTTTTAGCCCAATAAAGAATGAATCAGGGGAAATCCATTCAATCCTAATAAGAAGAGGTGTGTTTAATCAAGCTGATTGTGGGGATCCCCAAACACAGAACAGGTATAAGAAATAAACATGCGATCAGACCGGTTCATGTGGCTGAGTAGATTCATGGGCTGATCTGGAATTCTAGCATGATGTAAATTGTGCTCCTTAGGCAAGGCTGTGTCCATTGTTTCACCCAAGGAACAACAAATGGGCACGTCAGACAAGTCTTTTAAATTGTGACGCTCTGGAACTCTGTGCCTAGAGAAGTTTATCAACACACCAACATACTAATCGCAGACAGGAAGTCAAAACATAATGATGCATCTGAACTGAAACAAATACGGAACCCAAAGAAGGGAAGATAAGCAAATTCTGACTCGATTCTATTGTGATCACCGTGGCTGAATTTGGCACTATAAGCCACAAGTTGTGACAGCCTATGCACAATGCACTAAGCATTGCAGGTGTTGCATGGCATTACAGGAAAGTAGATGGGAGCCCAGCCGATTGCAAACCAATTTATTTTAGAACACAGTTGACTTGATCACCTTCCCATTTTATAACAAACAATTTCTTCAGCCGAAAGATCCTATCAATCATGGCATGGTTTGGATGCTTATTTAGCAAGCTTGTAATTAAGAGCTGCTAAAAATATCATGCATGAATATATGGTTGTTTCCTTCCCTTATTTTTTTTTTATAAGACAACCTATTTCCTTTGCAGAGAAGAGATGAGGCCCATCAATCAAACAGTTGGTTACTGAAGTCATTATGACTAAAAATTAAGACAATTATACACAAATGAATATTAATGATGCTTCCAGTCCGAATTAGGGGGTAGTTAATATTTTTACCCCCAAAAAATGTACAGAACTACTTTGTCTTTCATCGTTATTAGAAAGCAAGAAGCTAAAAGGGCACACCTTTTGCATTTAAAATAACCCAGTGGATTTAAATTTTAATAACATGACTTACACTAAACTTTACATACACAGAGGTTTGATGTGTTAATCATGATTGCTCACTTGGACCGTTTACGCACTGGGAACTTCACTGCCCAAGCTCCTGTGCAGGAGCACAAATTGGGGGGGGGGGGATGAGGTTGTTGTTTTTATGTGCGAAGTCGTGTCCGACCCATCGCGACCCCATGGACAATGATCCTCCAGGCCTTCCTGTCCTCTACCATTCCCCGGAGTCCATTTAAGTTTGCAGGGGATGAAGTGCACCAGGCCAAATGCTCCCCCCATGTGGGTGCGGGAAGAGGTGGGGCAACCTGCCATGATGAAAACTCCAGCCTGCATCTTGGCATGAAACCTCCAGTGCATAAACGGTCTTGGAAAATGATCCTACATTGCCTACATCCAAACTGTGCTCTAATGGGAAGCAGTCCTTTTCCAAGGCTTGAGCATTTTGGGAAAGTCATTTCTATCCAAAGATTTATCAGAAAAACAGAGAATTTACCATGGAAAACTGAAATGATGCACTTATTTCCATAAGAAGAGCCCTATTGGTCCATCTATTCTAGTTGACGGCCAACCAGTTCCCCTGGAGGGCCAGCAACAGGACTGAGCAGCCTTTCTCAACTGTTTTACCATTGAAAAACTCCTGAAACATTCTTCAGGCTTCCAGAAACCCCAGAAGTGGGATCTCCAGGTCCCAGCTGGAGGCTGGCATCCCTGTTCGGGGATGTCAGACTCCAGAGGGCATCTGGAAAATCGCCAGAATGAAAGCACTCCGACTGCAGAGATCAGTTCACCTGGAGGAAACAGCTGCTGGAGTGGCGAGGACCTTTCTGGCCCTATGGACAGAATCATTAGACATTGATTAGCTGATAGGTCCCCAGAAATAATGGAGCTGGTGGCCGAATTCCTGGCGACCGTGATTCATAGGGACAGTCGGCTAGGCAAGAATCAGTTCTAGGCCAGGGGCATCTACAGTTGGTGGAAATTACTGATTGCTGGGCATTCTAGAGGAATCTATTGTTGGTTGCTGCTTATTTTATTTCTCTTATTTGTTTTATTTAGACTATAATTTTTACCAATTAATTATGAATTACCCCTATCTTTATGATGTTTTTATATGCCATTAAAGGTTTTTTGAAATTTGAAATTTTGCAAAAGATGGTTGGGAAGCAGAGCTAGGGACACACCCATCCTGGGCCCCTCCTCTTCCCACCCCTTCCAGGCCCATTAGTGGCCCAGTCATATATGGTCATATCACCCAATATTTTATATATATATATATATATATATATATATATATATATATATATATATATATATATATATATATATATATATATATATATAATATTGGGTGATATGACCATATATATATATATATATATATTCCAGGGCTGTCAAGGCACCCCAGGGTTTCATGAAACCCTGGTTGAGGAAGCCTGGATTAGAGGCTTTCCTCTATGTAGTCTCCTGACACTGGGATTCAGAGCCTGCCTGCCTCTGAACGCGGAGGTTCCCTTTAGTTCCCATGGCTATTGACCCTTGCAGGCCTTCCCACCATGAATCCATCTAATCCCCTTTTAGAACTGTCCTATGGCCATCACTACATACTCAAGCAGCAAATTCCACATCTTAATAATCACTACAAAAAGAGCCTTTTGTGGCGCAGAGTGATAAGTGGCTGAAAGGCTGTCTGAAAGCTATGCCCATGAGGTTGGGAGTTCGATCCCCAGACTGCACTGTAATGTAATGACTAGTAGATTGTAAAGTAATTTGGAATGGTAGACTGGAATGCATTCTCTCTGGTCTGGGGACAGGGGAATTTTCCACACAGTATGACAGCTCTACACACCTAATTGCTCCATTTCAAAGAAGATCCTGTTAAGACCACATTCATGCTTGAAAGGAGGGGGATAGAGCATAATGGGAGGGTCCTACTTAATTACTCTCAGCATTCCACAATTAAGAAAAATACTCTATGCAGATCCATGCTAAAGGTCAGGGGACGACCTCAAAGTTGGGGACAAAGTGTGGCTTTCTAATTTACTGCTCATCCTCTATCTCAGGGGTAGTCAACCTGTGGTCCTCCAGATATCCATGGACTACAATTCCCATGAGCCCCTGCCAGCGCTTGCTGGCAGGGGCTCATGGGAATTGTAGTCCATGGACATCTGGAGGACCACAGGTTGACTACCCCTGCTCTATCTAGATGTGTGGACTGGTAACTTCCATTTCATTGTATCTGAAGAAGTGTGTATGCTCACAAAACGTATACCTTAAATAAAACTATTCTTAATGGGCTAGATTCTGCAGACCAACACAGCCACCCACCTGAATCCATCCATAACCCAGGAAGAGAACTTATTTCACCCACTGCACAGCTATGCAAGGTGGTCAGGGTGAGTGAGTGAAATCAGGGACTTTGCTCAGAAGCGACTGCAGCTAGTGAAACTTGATATATTCCCCACAAAGTTCATGGCATCTGTATAAAAGTCAGGGTATCATGAAAAAAAATCTGCATTTTACACTATAGAGTTGCTAATATAGGTCAAACTATTAGGAATTAAATGATTTCCACATTCTCTGCCACCGTTCACTTCTCTCCCTTTTATTGAGCAAGTAATTTCAACAAACAGAATGAAAAGGTTAAAAGAACATAAAGTAAGGGGGAGGATTTTAAAAAAAACCTCAGTATTACTTGTGAGAAGCATAGTCAGATTGAGATATGCTTAGAAATCCAAATAAATCTTACTGCAGTTCAATTAATGCCTCCTAATTATAAAGATACAAGAAGGTGACCCACAAAGATTTGTGGGGGGACATCTCATTTTCCCTTCTCTTACCATTTCTTCTTTCTTTTCCATGAAAGTCTCCATAGCTTCTTCCCTTTTCTTGCTTCCTTTTCTCTTTCCCCCTTCCCAACCAATGTACATTTATGTGCCCCTGTCTTCAGCTATCCCTCCCCCTTGCAATCTCTATGGTAAAAAAAAAACATGGATTGGTTGCACAGTGCTGGCTGCTGGGCTGTGCCTAGTTGCATAGTGGATAATTTACAAAAACTGGTTAGAGGGCACCTCACTGTCCTCGGGATACCCCTTTCCATACTGTTTCCTCTTTCCCATTTCCTGGTAGCTCCATATCTTGATATTTCCCTGTTTCTTCCCCCCCACTAACCAAGCTACCTTTTATCAGCCTCTCATCTTCAACTATATTCATTATTTATTTCATTTATAACATGCTTTTCTCTATCATTGGGACCCAGAATGTCTTCTCTTTTCCATTTTATCACTGCAACAACCTAGTTAAGTAGGCTAGACTCAGAATGTGTAACTAGCCCATAGTCATCCAGTTAGCTACCATGGAAGAGTGGTGATTTTGAACCCAGGTCTCCCAGATTTGTTCACTGGCTTTCATTGGGTTGCTGCTCTTCAGCAATAGCAAGTCCTGGATGTATCCTGCAAGTTGCATGATTTCAAGTTACTCAGTGGCTGCTGCTACATCTGGCTCTGACAAGTCCTCCCTCAAACACCCAAAACGCCCAGGAAAGAGCTCTCCTCATGCCTTTTATTGACAGAAACCAAGCTTTGAAGGCTAGAGATACAGGTGTGGTTGCCTAGCAATGGTCAGGGAGGAGATTCCTTTATTAAAGCTACAGGCACTGCTTTGATTAGTAGAGACTTTTTCAGATAGTAGAAATATCTGTTTCATCTATTCATGGCTCCAGTCTTTGAATATAAGTATTCCCAGATTTGGCCACATTGTTGCCCAAAGAGGCAGTTTCCTAATTAGTTGGGAGAATTAGCTTTAAGGAGACAGAGAAAGAGAGACATAACTGGGATTCTCTACCTATGAATACCAATATTTTTTTCCACTAAGAGAATCTTTAAACAGCCCCGTGGCGCTCCGCGCCACGGACTGAATAAAGCAGTAAGGGCAGTGTGGGAGGAGTTAGGGCGGGCCCTGTCTGGGATAAAAACTCGGAGGGGCCATCCCGCCCAAAGCTTCACCCGCCCAGACAGCCACGGGTGAGGGGTGAGCTGTGCCACCTTCTCCCGGCCGGCGGAGCAGCCTCGCCGCGTCGTAGATGCGGCAAGGCCGCTCCGCCGGCCGGGAGAAGGCTCGAGAGAGCCTCAGGTGGGGGGTGGGACTTGCAGCCTTCTCCCGGCCGGCGGAGCAGCCTTGCCGCGTCTATGACGCGGCGAGGCTGCTCTGCCAGCCGGGAGAAGGCTCAAGAGAGCCTCGGGTGGGGGGTGGGCCTGCTCTCAGGCCATCTAGGGCTCATTTCATTACAAAGTGAAATGGGCTTTAGATCTAGTTCTTAAATAAACCAGGCAGATGTTCAGCTGGAAAAATTTTCTTTCTTTCTTTCTTTTTTTAAAGAAAACAGAAATGGACAGAAATTCATGTGTACACACGTAGACTAAAAACTAAGCTAACAATGAGGAAATCAGGGCAGGAAGAAGTAAAGCTTTCTTAGCAAAAGATGATAATCATTAAGCTTGAAGATGGCCATGGAAACAGCAAGTTAAAGAGCAAAAGAAGCTAGTGCTTTGTGAAAGAAGAGAGTCCAACAAAGTTGGGCTGTATATGGTGGCCCAACACACACACACAAACACAAACTGCTGGGAAACAGAATACTTCAGATATAGGGCAAAACATGCCCTCTGGTGGTAGGATGTATTTGCCAGAAAAGCAATAACTTAATGAGCTTTCCTGAGGCAAACAATGGTATGTGAGAGATTTGATTACAACTAATTGGTTGGAAGGACTAATGGTTTAGATTAATATAATTGTTCCTTAATTAAGGTAAATGAGTGCAGGGAAGTGAGGTTGGGTGTAGATATGATTAGTTCAAGGGTGAGTTTTTGGGAGACCAATTCTCCTAAATTATGCATCTCTCTTGGGTATGGAGGGGATTATTGACAGTCAGTACTCTTGTAAACTACTTGACCAGGCTTGTTCTTGACTGACATCCATTTTGGACTAGGTAGGCAATCATGCACTTATGATTTTGAGTTGATATTTTAAGAAGGGTGTAATTGGTTATTCTAGTTATAAACTGCCCTTCAGCAAAAGGAGGGGTCTGGCTGGTAACCACATTGATAATTAAATATATTGATACAGATCTCAATCTGGCAAAACAAAAATGCCAGAGTATAAGGGTAGATTAAAATGGGTGTTGGTCTGAAGTAGCACAATAAAATCAGAGTCCAGTAGCACCTTCCTCAGAAGAGTGCTTGCACTCGAAAGCTCAGGCCTTGAATAAATCTTTGTTGATCTTAAAGGAGCTACTGGATTCTGATTTTAGAGCAGTGGTTCTCAACCTGGGGGGTCAGGACCCCTTTGGGGGTCAAACAACACTTTCACAGGGGTCACAGCAGTGTGAGCAGCTTGCCCGGGGGGGGGGCACCACTGTTGCCACTCCTCCTGAAGACGCCCGTCAATTTATATACAATCATGAACAATGGATCTTCATGTCTTTGGTCAGTTTCGGTGTAATTTCTGTGAAAGAACACTTGCATAATTCTATGGTTAGGGGTCACCACAACATGAGGAACTGCATTAAAGGGTCATGGCATTAAGAAAGTTGAGAACCACTGTTTTAGAGTATAAGGGTGATTTCTTTCCATTGCTTTCTTTATGGAATTGTCCTACATGGAGGACATATTTTGCCATTGACTTAAACCAGTCTTACAATCGTTCCCCCTTAAGGAACTCTCAGGAATCATAGAATCATAGAGTTGGAAGGGGCCATACAGGCCATCTAGTCCAACCCCCTGCTCAACGCAGGATTAGCCCAAAGCGTCCTAAAGCATCCAAGAGGAATGATCTCAGCATGTGCACGAAAGAGTCTAGAACTCTAACAATGAATGCCGAACACTCCCGCTACATTAAAGGTTCCAGGATCCTTTCGGTGAAACCTTGTCAGTTAAACTGGTATACAGCTGATATATACCAATATGTGCAAAGTACCCTCAAGGTCACAGATGACTTATGGGAGCCTCGTGGGATTTTTTGATGTTCAGAAATTGTGTGCCCTACCTTATGACCTCATATTCCTTGGAGGTATCCCATCCAAACAGTAGCCATGGCAGACCCTGTTTAGCTTCTGAGATCTAATCAAGCTAGCCTAGGATATCTAGGGCACGGCTATATGCCGGAAGAAAAAAAGCAGCTGAGACTTACCATGGCTGTTTGTTGACACCCGTGGAAGGCTGGCTGGAGGCAAATGCAACCACCCCAGCAGGCTGCTGGCTGGGCGCACTGGGCAAGGTGGGACTCATGGCGCCTATAAAAGGCTCCACGTGTGCAGGTCCCGGGCCTCTTGCCCAGGATGCTGTGGAGAGTAGCTTCCCTCCAACCCACCCGTTGTTAATGGGAATACAGCCTTGCTCTGTGTCACGAGGGGTTGTTTCACAGTCAATAATTCATCACAGCTGTAGGTTTGCATGGGACGGAGCCTGTCGACAGGGAATCCCATGGGCGACTGGACTCCCTGGGTTTTGGGCATCCCTATGATGCGGCATGTAAACAAGCGTGGCTGACCCTGCTGGGCGACCAGGGGCTCGTTTCCCAGGTGGCCGGGGGATAGCCAAATGAGGTGGGCGTCCATTGGCTCCCCCACATAGGTCGCTTCCTGTAGGGCAGATTTTAGAAGGCAAGGGGATCTGCTCTCCCGGCTGGGAATGGTGCTCTGGACTCTGCGGGTTTTGGTGCCGTCTGCTGTCTGCTAGGTCAGGCTCCCTCTCCCATGCTGCGCCAACTCTCCTGTGGGGAGGCAATAAAGCTGTGGCCATGTTTATACCCAACATTGTGGTGTCACATCTTATTTCAGCCTTAATGCCCTTCTGCAAGTCAACAGGCGATAGCCTCAAATGTAGCAATTTTTATTCAGAGTTCTTGTACTGGGGATTGGGGAGAAAAACCCAAATCCAGGGAGAACGGCAAACACTTAAGCATGTTACAAATGTGGCGCAAGAGTTAACTTTGCTGTAAGTATAGATCAGGCAGCTGCCGCATCCGCTGCCCAATGAGCTGAAAATGGGGCAATAAAGTACAGCCAGCCACTGCTCCCAAGGGCAACCAAAGGGCATGCAGCTTCATGCTCTAAATTAAGCAAGATCTCTCCGGGTCAGTGACACCAATAGTGTGCATTACAGCCAATCAAAACATCACAAAAATAGTAAGTGCAAAACTTTGGAATCCTCCGGAACTGTTAATCATTAGACTCATTGCCAAGTACAAAACAGGGTAAAGAGAGACATATGAGGTTTCAGGGCATGCTGGCCGAGCCCAAAGTCTACTTTTTAGCTTTCAAAAGAAACGGTGATCAGGAAGTGTTGCAGACTTAATTGGGTCACATGTTGGTAAGTGCAGATCAGAGTTCAAATTGCACCAGAGGCTCCTAGGATGCAGAAGCAAATATGATTTTTTTTTTGTCCTTTGGAAAATATAAATGCAAGCAGATTAACAGAATCCTGTGCAGTCCTGGCAGAGGCAACTAGTTATCCAGTTTGCACAATGCTCTCCATCACCACCTGGTGGCCAAACCCCCTACAAAAAAAAATCAACACAGAAAGAATTTGCGGCAGGGCGATGGGGTTTCTCCCTGCAAGATGGCAGTGGTAATTAAAAGCAATTATTCTTGTACACAAATCAGTTTGGCTCATGTCTTGCTTGCAAGTCATGAGCAGGGAAGCAGTAATTTGTCAAAGCTGTTCAGATATGTCCACAGTTAAATACATTTGTTCGAATAATTACGCATTTCTCTGGGCCAAAATGCAAGATACATGTGACAAAATTAGAGTCATGGGTGCCCTCCTCAACTTTCAGAATCAGAATCACACACAGCTGGAAGAGACCACAAAGGGCCACCCAGTCCAGCCCCCCCACCTTCTCGGACACTTCAAAATCATACACTCAGTTATATATTCTGTTGGAATTGCAATCAGAAAGTAATTGGGCGAAGTCAGCCTTGAAGGACTGTTGTTAAGCTGTTTATGCAGCTGAACTGTGCCTGTGTGCTCATTAGGGGCATGAAGTGGTCATTGGTGAGGTTGCAGGGAATTCTGAGCCGTGTGCTCTGGGGATTCCTTTGTTTAAGGTGGGCTCCCACCCACTTCCTGCTTCTTCAGGAAGTGCAGCAAAGAATCTTTTGCAGAAGCAAGCGTACTCTGTTAGGCACCATCTGCTGATTTGTGGGCCTGATCTGCTAGCAGCCTAGCCACAAGAGGTTTGCAATGTGCTGCTTTTGTAACTAGTCTAAGCTTTTGTACTTCTTCAGTAGGGAGACTGAAACAGATGAATATGATATATTTTCATGTGTAATCCTTCCAATAAAGATTACTCTCTTTTGAAGCAGGTGAATATGATATATTTTCATATGTAATCTTTCCAATAAAGATTACTCTCTTTTAAACCTCAAAGTGCTGTGAGTCTGGATCTGTGCCTTATCCACAAAGGCAATTAATAGCTGTATCCTTTCAAAACACTCTGTTACTTTGCAGCTCTTTTTCTCTGGAGGGACTCAGGACCAAACCAAGTCCAAAACTCCCAACACTTTTATATGGGACTAACTTTGAAAAACCGCTCCATCACTCCATGTGGCTCCAAATACTATGAGGGGGGAAACAAGGGATTCAGGTGTCCTTCTTGCACCATTTCAGCCAGCAAAAATGGCTACAGTTTTACTTTCATGGGCTCCATGAGTCCATCCCAGGGAACATGGGATTCTGAGGAAGGGGGAAACAAGTGCTCCCACAGCCATTCCCACCACAGCGGGGAAGCCTGCAGCCCTTCTCCCACGTCAGTATTTGGAGCCATGTGGAATCAGAGTTAGTCCTTCAGTTAGCCTTTCAAGGTTAGTCCCTGTGGGAATGTATAACCGTGAATCAGGACAGGCATCCGTGACCTGACTTCTGTCACATGTAATGTGTATTTTGGGCCTTAAATGGTTAGGCATTCTTGACACTGCTGTCCTTCCACCTGCCATTGTGTCTGACTTTAAAAGGACACATAGTAAAAGGGGGAGGGGATTAGTCTGATATTTTAAGTTGAAACTTAGTGTCGATATGTGCTTTTGGGGTCTGCCCATAAACCCAGCTATGCCTTTTGCAATCCATTCTTCACCCTTATTCAGCCAGCTGCCTAACAGGTGACTGGGGGTTAGAGCACCATACAAAGAGTCTCTGGCACTAACAGCTGATTGGCTGTCACTCCTGCACAGGAGGTTAATGAGATCAGATTGCATCTTGTGTGTGTGTGTGTGTTGTGTTTTCTTTTTAAATCTTGGAATTGCCAACTGACCTGAGCCACAAGGGAAAAGAAGGGAAGAAATATTCAAAGACATAAAGGCGTGAGAAAACCCTGCACAAAAGGCATCTCGATGCAATCGAACATAAAAATCGCACGAAGGCTGTTGTTGTTGTTGTTTTAAATGGTGCTTTTAACAAATGGCAAGTGCTCACAGATAACAAAGGACAAAAAATTATGGACTGAAAAGCCAAGGGAAAATCAAAAAACAACAGAGGAATGGAACAGTTGGAATCCACTTGTCCCTGCACAGGATTCAAAGGGCCTTGTGCACTTGTAACTAAAATTAAATATTTCCCATCCTGTTACTGAAAGAGTCGAGTGGGCACCACGTAGCCAGTTTTTAACGTGAAAAAGGTCGTTGAGGTTTCTTCCCCCTTCTTCTTTACATGTTATAACCCTTTTTTCCCCCTACCCACAATAACATTATATTTATGTCTGACAATGCATTGTTTTTAACAATGTTTCATTATCTTAATATTTTCATGTAGCAATACTCTTGTATTTTTTCATGAAAACCTATTTATTAACCTCTATCATTGATTGTTGCAGTTTCTGCGGATGTATTATTTATATGGGTCAATTGACCGAATAAACATACTGACTGACTGAATGTGAAAAAGGGGTAACCCAAACCCTTTGGCTTCCTGATAGGACAGACTTGATGAAGCTTCAATGCCTTTCTCAAATTCTCGGTCGATATAAGGCCCGTCCAAACCTTTGCCACATTTCACAGGCAGGCATCCCTTCAGTAACACAGAGCATATGCATTCTTTGCCCTTAAAAACAATAGTTTAAAATTCTTTTTTTCAAGCTCACTGGATAAAAGGCGCCAGACAAATAGGAGTCAATTCTTACTATTAATAGCTGGAAGTCAATACTCCAGCTGAAAGGCTGCCACGTTGATAAAAGAAAATAGGTGATGTTTGTTGCCGGTGGCTCTATGAAAAGTTGTGTGTCTCCAAATCTGAAGAAAGTTATTTTGTTGTGTGAAGACGGAATGTGCTCTCTGTGGGGAAAAGGGGTAGGGGGGAGAAAGACCTCCAGCGAAACTGAGATTCCCCCTGCCTGGCTCAGAAAAGAACACGATTCTGCAACAACTGAGAATAGCTTCTCAGAGATACCAGGTGAAGATGCAAAGCCTTTGTAAACAGCCTTGAGATGGCCATGGCTAGGGTTCCAGTTCTCGGTCAGAGCAGCTTTATCAGTGCTGTGGCGAGCCCAAAGTCACCCAGCTGGCTGTATGTGGAGGAGTGGGAAATCAAACCCAGCTCGCCAGAATATACATCTTGACAACTTATAGTGCCCATGAGATTACATCTCTGAGTTCTTGAACAACTCAAATTGTATAATTAGGTCAAAGAATGACAACTTCTCTTCCTACCCTATCATCATACCTTAGTACTTCTGCAGCTACTCCTGTACCAGGGGATGACAGTAGACTGTAAGGACATCACTGAGGTAAGGAAGAAAAGTACCTGCTTTGCATTCAGAAAATTCCAGGTACAATCTTTAGCACCTCTGGTTAAAAGGATCAGGTAGTAGGTGATGTGCAAGAACTCCACCTGCAACCATAGCAAGCCTTGACTTGAAATCCCTGGGAGCATGGTGGGGGGATGTGGAGAATGCTGGATGCAACTACCTATTTCGGAACAGGAAGTAACATAGAGATGTGAACATTCCTAGAGCGCCCGTATGCCACTTCCTGTTTCAAAACAGGAAGTGATGCTCCAACAGTCCCCATCTCCCACTGCTCTATTTACTGAAGGAGAAAGACACAAATTGTTGTCAGGAGATCCCTGCCAAAGCTTGGTAAATGGTAACAACCCTAAAAAGCAACCCTTCATACCATCACTCGTAAACTACCCAGGCCGCTTATGAACTTTCCATGATACATCAGAGTTCCTTGGTAGAGACTCAGTGATCAGTACAGACACAGTTTGCATAGCTGCTAAAGATAAAAAGTATTGCTAGGGAAGATACAGGTTGTACAACTGTCAACAGGGCAGTTTTGTTTGCTTAACTCTGGCTTGTGAAGGCTGCTATATCATATGTTACCCAATAGCAGGCAGCAAACAGAAGGCTGTTGTGAAGTAACCCAATAATCCATCCAACCAGCAAAAGTAATTTAACTAAGATGGAGTGAGGGCTTACTATGGAACAATCTATCACTAATGACTGGAACAGGTGCACAAAGTGTCTTAATAAATCAGTAACCTGAAAAGCACATAAATTACTTTGAAGGTTAATGTATTTTCCTCCTTGTTTCCCAAACATCTTGAAGGTATTTTCATGAATATTTCACACACTGCACAGAAAATCTCTGTCGAATACGCTCAAGGTGCTCAATAAGGGAAGGGATATAAAGAATGATACTCAACAAAGTGAAGATCATTACAAGCCGATGCCTTGCAGATCTTCCCAGCAGTGAAACCTACTGAACTATCAACTTTTAAGAGGACTGGGAGTCGCATTATTAACTCCATTAAAAACCAGCTGTTTCCCCCACTGGGAAAAAGTATTTAAAACATTTAGCTCATCAGTACCCATAAGTTCTCCCCATAGGACAGCTAGCAGCTCTCCAGGGCTACTTCAGTGTGGGAAAATGGCAGAAGGCACAACGGTTAGTTCCTTGTCTCCCCATGGTCTCTGGTTCCGGTTCAAAATCAGGATCCTGGTACATCTGGAAATTAAGTTTCCACACAGAACTGCCGGCATACAAGGTGGGACCGATAAACAACGTATCATGAAGTTAGGTCCTCCTCACCACAACTTAGAATTACAGTGAAGACAAAATAGCTGAAGGGGAAGACCTGTACACTGCTGGCAGAGTTGAAAGAATTAAAAAATATATTATTAAGATAAGAAGAGAAACTATGTAAAGAAGAGAGGGGAGAGGGATACCTGTTGTGGAGGGAATGCAGAGGGGAAGTGTGCTCAAAGGAACAGGAAGTCTCCAACTGAGCCAATCAGGACACAGGAGGAGAATATGTGAAAAATATCAGGAAGTCCCTAATTTAAATATGCTGCCTAGACATCTCTTCTGATACCAACTACAGGATACTCTTCACCAGCTTTTGAATCATGTTCACTACAGATCTTCCATATTCCAACACTCCTTCTCAAGCTCGAGTACATATTCTTCTGTAAAGTCTCCCAAGACACTTCTTAGAAAAGTCAACTGCATTATGCTGCTCTCCTGCATGGAGGTGGGTCTATGAATGCCCATGTTTGGTCCCCAATCAGAGCTCCAATTTCCTCTTCTACAACCTTCTTCCACTCTTCTACTTAGTTGTGGAACCAACTCTTCTTCTTCTTCTTCCTCTTCTTCTTTCTTCTTTAGCATCCTCCCATGTGGAAGGTTCTGCCACAGCCTCTGATTTGGCTAGATAGGAGAGTCTTCTTTGTGGTACTCCCTTATTTGCTCTATTTATTCACTGCATACCCTTCTGGTTTTTGGGATTCTGCTGGTGCTTCTGCAGTTGCGTTGCTTCTGGCTGTATTCTGTTTTCATCCATCAGTGTAGATTCCTTGATGTTTACTGTTTATGTGTTTGTAGGTTTTTCCTTCTTGTCAATGTAGACTGTGTTAAAGATCAATATAGCTTCAATTCTTGGATTAAAGATCCTGTATCCTTTACATGCAAGAGCCTCTTGTGGCGCAGAGTGGTAAGGCAGCAACATGCTGTCTGAATCTGTCTGCCCATGAGGTTGGGAGTTCAATCCCAGCAGCCGGCTCAAGGTTGACTCAGCCTTCCATCCTTCCGAGGTCGGTAAAATGAGTACCCAGCTTGCTGGGGGGTAAATGGTAATGACTGGGGAAGGCACTGGCAAACCACCCCGTATTGAGTCTGCCATGAAAACGCTAGAGGGCGTCACCCCAAGAGTCAGACATGACTCGGTGCTTGCACAGGGGATACCTTTACCTTTACCTTATCCTTTACATGAAGCTGGAAGTTCGATCCCAGCAGCCAGCTCAAGGTTGACTCAGCCTTCCATCCTTCCGAGGTCGGTAAAATGAGTACCCAGCTTGCTGGGGCTAAAACGGTAATGACTGGGGAAGGGAATGGCAAACCATCCTGTACTGAGTCTGCCAAGAAAACGCTAGAGGGCATGACCCCAAGGGTCAGACAGGAGATACCTATACCTTTATCCTTTACATCCTAAGGCATATCCTATGCCTTGCTCAATTCTATGTCCATCTTGCTTTGTTTCTAGTTGGGAATGTAGGCATGGGCTTTTGACCAAAACGTATTCAAATAGTTCATGCATGGTTTGTGTCCATGCTATAGTTCATGTGGCATCTTTCTGCAACCTTTAGTGGGTAACCTGTTTTGCAGGTAAATAGCAGAGTTAATTGCTTCCCCCCAATATTTTTCATGTAGCTGTGCTTCTAGGATCATGCATCTGCACATCTTGGTTAGGGAGCAATTTTTTCTTTCTGCTTTGCCATTATTTTCTGAACTGTATGGAACAGTGAACTGATCATCTACTCCTTCTTCAGCTAAGTACTCCTTTATGTCACAACTCACATATTCTCCATTGTCTACGCCAGCCTTTCCCAACTTTTTTACCATTGAGAAACCTTCAGGCTTTGAGAACCCCAGAAGTGGCACAATCATGCAGAATACAGTTGGGAAGCATAGCTGTGTACATGCCCACCCGGAACCCCTCCTCTTCCCACCCCCCCAGGCCCATCTTTAGCCATTTGGGGAAGGGGGGCACGTCAACATGACTACATATGGTTATATCACCCAATAAATGCTTAAGAAATCTAAAAAAATAATTAAATCCTACCCATTCAGGAAACCCTTCCAGGGCCATCATGAAATCCCAAGCTTTCATGAAAGTCTAGTTGTAAAAGCCTGGTTCATGCGAATGGTCAATGCATTTATCTGGAACCTGTTATCATTCCAACATATGCCTTGAACTTCTCCAGTACTTGGTTTTTCCCACTAGGGGTTGCAGTTTTTATTGGGCCACCTATATCACCATGAATTATACCGTGAGTGTGCCATGCCCAACTTGTCTCATGGCTGTACTGAAGCTAGGCCTTGTCCCTTTAGCTTGAACTACACTTCTCTGGTACTTCCTGTATGATACTCTTAATATGCTGTTGGGCCCTAACATCTATTGGGCCCTCCAGACCCACCCCAGACCCTCCACCAGAATGCCCAACAAGAACAGCTAGGATGAGCCAGAATTTAAGGACTGGACAACTGTCAATTATGGTTTGAAACTTTGAATGTTTTAATGGGAATGGTTGAACATTTAAAATGATTAATTTTTAATATAGTGATTATTTTTGTATGTGTATGCATTATCTATTGTATATGCATTATCATGTTTACTGCCCTGAGCCGACTGGAAAGCGGTATACAAATCTAATAAATAATAATCACGCATGCTTCACATCTTGCATATTTCAACATACACTGCCCTGTAAATAAAAATGTAACACATTTTGGGGGATAAAATAAACATAGGAGTTCAAAGTCTACTAATTATACTCATCACTATATGAAATGCTAGTGACAGAGCATCTGCTTGGCTTGCAGAAGGCCCCAGGTTCAATATTCAGCTACTCTGAGCAGACTGTACTGACTTTGATGGACCATGGGTCTGATTCTGCATAAGACAGTGTCACATGCTCATGTGCTACTGGCCATGCTTAACTAAATTATAGTTCCCATAATGTTATCTCCCTGAATAGCAAGGGAACCCAACAGAAGAGTAAAGGAGAAAGGTGTATGTTTCCATTTATACTGCTAAGACAGAATACCTGGTAGAGGGGAAATATCACCATTTTCAATATCTCTTCTCTTACTGTCATGCTATGATAAATTCAATATTGGATAAGGAAATTTCCCTTGTTCAGCAAAAAAAACCCAAAAGATGATTTTCTGGAAGTAAACTAATCTCTTGCAGCCACTAACGTTAATGTACAATTGTACTAAAATATATACCGTATTTGCTGGCGTATAAGACGACTGGGCGTATAAGATGACCCCCCAACATTTCCACTCAAAATATACAGTTTGTCACATTACATTACAGTAATGGGCAGCTATGTCTATCCCAACTGAAGAGCACCCGGCGTATAGGACGACCCCCCCCCCACTTGGAGGCATGTTTTTCAGCGGGAAAATGTAGTCTTATACGCCAGCAAATACTGTATATATATATATATTAAAAATAACGTTCTTCTCGATTGTACAGCACCAGTATTTTCCTGGTAAACCTCATGGTGGGATTGCCCTGCCATCCTGTGAGTTTTCTGAAAAGGCTCTGCTTCCCTTCCACATTTTTTTTGAAGCAGGTCCTAAATTTGGAGCAGAGTAAACCTAAACAGCAGGCTCTTAACATAACGAAACTATCAATAAAACAATCCGTTTATCCAGCCACACGGGGGAAAAAAGACATTAAAAGAACATTAAAGTTGTGGTGCAAAACAATAGAAGTGAACAAAAATTAGCTAAGAGCAGCACTTACCGTATGTTTTACAATGCAACATCGCTCTGAAGTAAATGTTAAAAGTAGCTAAGGAGAAACCCCGTCATGCCTAGGTGAAAAGTGCCATAGAGTCATTCTTCTTGCCTAACTTAAAAGCATTCTTTTATGTCACCGTTTTTTCTTTTTAGCATCATTTGATAGATTCCGTCCCCTGTAAGTATAGTAAACTGAATTGAGATGAACTGACATTTTGTGAAGGCAAGGAAATGATATATCTAGGTAACTAAATTTCAACCCACAGCTCTCCTCTCCTCTTCTCTGATCATCGCAATATAACTTAAACTAGAGGCAAAGCCCTGTGCACCCAGGAATGCACCAGGCGCTAGGATGCATGCCTGGATTGTGGCCTTGGTGGGTGCTGGCCACATGGCAAAAACATAAATCATGGTTTTGACTTCCTCCTCCTCCTTCTTGCCACTTGATCTTAAGATTCAGTGTGGTGTAGTGGTTAAAGAGTGGCTGGATCTGATAACTCCTCCATGTGCAACCAGGTGGGTTGGCAACCTCCAAGGGAGCTGAGAAAAGGAATCAATAATTGGCTTTGCAATGAATAAATACATTTTGAATAAATACATTTTATTGCACAGCTAATTATCAATTTGTTTCATGGCTTCTACTTCATGGGATCAACAGGTTTTTGAACCTCATGGGGAGGCCTGGAGATCTTCAGGAGCTACAACTGGTCTCCAGGCAGCAGACCCCATGGAGAAAACAGGTGCATTTGAATGTAAGCCTCCTTCCCACTCACCCCACCCTGGATGCAGAGAGAGCAGGGGAAATCCCTCAACCAGCAGTTGCTAATCTGTGGCCTGGTGCAGGTCCTGCCAGGGGAATTTCACACATACAAACATGCACATCATCTCCAGAGTATAAAGATCAGCTCTGCAGGGGAAAAGGGCTGCTGTGGAGGGGAGACTGTGAGGCATTGCGCCATCTTGAGGGCCCAGCTCCAAACCTCCAGGAATATTCCCACGCCAGGGGTTGCTAACTTCCAGGTGAGGCCTGGAGATCCCCAGGAATTAGAGTTCATGGGCAAAGCATATAGATCATCTCCCCTGGCAAAAAGGGCAGCTGGGGAGGGGGGACTCTGTGGACTTGGACCCAACTGAGGTTCAGGGATGCCACTCTCCAGGTGGGACCTGGGGATCCCTTGGAACCATAGCTCTTCTCCAGATCACAGTGGTGAGTTCCCCTTGAAAACATGGCTGCTTTGGAGAGGGAATTACAGGTGAGATGTGGAGATCTAATTACAAAAGGTATTATCTGCAAAAGGCAGTCATCCCAGAGAAGGACTGGGCTGCATGGCATAGAATTGGAGGCACCATCATCCAGAAGGGGCCTGAGGATCCTCAGGTGACAAAATTGGCTGTTCTGAGGGGGGAACTCCAGAGGACCAGACTCCAGCGGGGTCTCTGCCCACCAAAAACCGTGTCTACTTCCAGCCCCGAAGCCAAAGCCTCCAGGTATTTTCCAACCCAGAGCTGGCAACCCTCCCAAAAAACTTTCTGACCATGGAGGAGGGACTGGGGGAGGGAGGGAGAGATGCATGGCAGTTCACAAGTAGCCTACAGCCTTTCTTCACCTAACTGACCTCATAGGACTGATATGGTAGTAAAAGAAAGAGAATGATAGCATAGTGGTTAGAGCACTGTTTCTCAACTTTTTAACCATTGAGAAACTTCTGAAATATTCTTCAACCTTTGAGAAACCCAAGTGGTGTGATCGTGTAGAACAGCGGTCCCCAACCTTTTTACAGTTGAGGACCGCCTCCGGGGGTGGGGAAGAGCCGGGGGCCCGGGCGCCGTACATGCACATTTCCGCCACCAGGGGGCGCTAACGTGTACACACAGAATTGCCACGCATGCACGTTTCTGCCACCAGGGGCACTAACATGTGTGTGCGGCAGCTCTGCGCATGCACGTTTGGGTCCCTGGCGTGCTGGCGGCTGTGCCTGCCTCTTCCCATGTCTCTCGCAGCAAGAAGCTAGCCAGACCGCGAGCAAAGCGGCCATTTTGAGGGCTGCTTCACACGCAGCCTGGTGAGCTTCTCGTTGCGGGGAGGGGAGAGGCAGGCACGTCCACTGGCAGCCCGTTACTGAAGACTTCGCAGCCCGGTACCAGGCCGCAGACCGGGGGTTGTTGACCCCCGGTGTAGAATATGAATGGGAAGCATAGCTGTGGACACACCCATCTGGAGCCACTCTTTTAACCACCCCCTCAAGGTCTATTAATGACCATTCAGGGAGGGGAAGGGCAGGTTGACTTGACCATATAAGATTATATCACCTGATAATGGTTTGACACATTTAAATATATATACAAATTAATTAACTTTCGCCCATTCAGGAAACCTTTCCAGGGCCATCAAGAAACCTTGGGTTTTGCGAAACCCTGGTTGAGAAAGCATGGCTTAGATCAGGGGTGGTCAGACTATGGCCCTCCAGATGTCCATGGACTACAATTCCCGTGATCCCCTGCCAGCATCTGATGGCAAGGGATCATGGGAATCATAGTCCATGGACATCTGGAGGGCCACAGTTTGACCACCCCTGGGTTAGATTATCAGACTAGGGCCTGGAACAAGCAGGTTCGAATCCCTCAAACGTGGAAGCTTGCCAAGTGACCTTAAGCTCATTAAAGTCTCTCAGCCAAATCTACCCTCTCTGGCTGTTGTGAAGATTATGGGGAGGAGGGGAGTGAAATGATGTGAAAAGCCACTTTGTGTCCCAGATCAGGGAGAAAATCAGGGTACATTAAAAAAAAAAAGCACCTTGGAGGAACAGCAGTATGAAAATGTATAAACTAAATAAGACCCTTTCCCCAGAGAAATGCTCTTCTGTTCACAGAAGCAAATAATAGAATTCCAGTAGACAAGACATCCTATCGTGTGTAAAAATATTTCATAAATACACAATTAAAAAGTCCTTCCAGAGAGGCAGAGAGTATCATTCCTACTGCTAAACTAATTGGTCACTTTCACATTTTACAGCTCTGGCCTGAAGATATTTGCGATTGACCTTTCTGGCTGTTTTAGCAAATAATGCCATTTGGTATGTAACGGACATACCCACGTCTGTCAGCAGAGCACAGATTATGTCCTAATTAGACCAAATCCTGTAACGAATCAACAGCTCAGGCAGAAATACCTTTCTGCGGCCATTCTAACTATCTTTCTGGAGCCATCTCTGGGGCCACACAAAGAACACAAGCAGCATAATCTAATACAGGATTTCTTAACCAGGGTTTTGTGAGACCCTGGGGTTTCTTGATGGTCCTGGAAAGGTTCCCTGAATGGGTGGAAGTTGATTAACTTTGTTCTGGCCCCAACCTGGTGGAATGAGCTCCCAGGGGAGCTACGGGCCCTACGGGAGCTTACAGCATTCGGCAGGGCCTGTAAAATGGAGCTCTTCCGCCGGGTTTACGGTTGAGGCTGGGGCCGGCAAAGTAGATCTATGCCCCCCATCCAGGTATGAGTATTGCATCTACCCCCTTCCCCCCCTCTAATAGCAGGGGGGTGGGGAGGGGTTTCCATCATGTTGGTGATTATGTTTTATTTGGGGGTTTTTAACGGGGGTTTTATGACTTGTAACCCGCCACGAGTCGGCTCAGAAGTGGCAGGAAATAAATCAAAAACAATAATAACAATATATATTTTTAAAATTTGTTAAACATTTATTGGGTGATATGACGAAATATGGTCATGCTGATCCTTCCCCCACTTCCCCCAAATGGCCAATGATGGGATGGGAAGGGGAGGGGCCCCAGGTGGGCGTGTATACAGCTATGCTTCCCAACCATATTCTGCACAATTGCACCACTTCTGCGCTTTCTTGAACTCTGAAGAGTGTTTCGGGGGTTTCTCAATGGTAAAAAAAAAAATTGAAAAAGGCTGATCTAATAGAAGATCAATCTATCTCCCGCCAACAAAGTAATGTTTGGAACTAGATGCTTGTAAGTGCCTTCATAGGAGAAGGAAAGGTGAAGACTGGGGGAGGGGAAACCTTTGGGGCCACTGTATATATCTGCAGGTATCATTATTTTAATTAAATATATCCTGCTTTTCTTCCTTCTTGGGACTCAAAGTGACTTAGCCCACTTTTCTCCATGCCCCAGCCTTATTAAGGAAAGTTTTCAAAAGATTCTCCTGAAATCAAACCAGGGGAAGCCTTCTCCAGTGGTGATCGAAGAAGTCTACTCCAAGTACAGGGTCTCCCAGAAGCCAGGCAGTCTCAGAGCAGCAATGGTGTAGCCACCGCTTCAGCCAGCCACATGTCTCCTCTCCACCAGACTCAGCAAAGCAATGAAATCAGAGCCTTGCTTTTATGTCCTCTGACCATGCACAGAAGGATTTCTAAAAAAAATTACCTTCTATAATAGGCCGAAGAGCTGTTTTCCACCATATTTGTTCCTCTGTCAGCTAAAACTCCTCCCCATGCCTCCTTCCCTCCCCCCGTTAACTTAGAATCATAGCATAATAGAGTTGGAAGGTACCTATTGAGTCATCTAGTCCAATCCCCTGCACAGTGCAGCACATTCACAACCCTCATCCACTGTAACCTGCCACCCCCTTGAACCTTCACAGAATCAGCCTCTCCATCAGATGGCTATCCAGCCTCTGTTTAAAAATTTCCAAAGGTGGAGAACCAACCACCACCCAAGGAAGCCTCTTCCACTGAGAAACCACTCTAACTGTCAGGAACTTCTTCCAGAGGTTTAGGCAGAATTTCTTTTGAATTACGAGGCAAGCGAAAACAACTCTGCTCCATCTTTTATATGGCAGCCTTTTAAATACTTGAAGATGGTTATCAGATCCCCTCTCAGTCGTCTCCTCTCCAGGCTAAACAGACCAAGCTCCCCCTACCTTTCCTTATATGTCTTGGTTTGAAGCCTGCAAAAAACTTTAGAAGCTTTCAGACCACACTGCAATTGCATTGCAAAATACATTCAAATGACTGGCTCTAGCTTTCACTAGAGGGCTTCTGTAATTGGTCCCCCTGCGACCCTGGAAACCAGCTGGAGAAGAGATACAGAGAGAGAGCAGAGTGCTATCTGCACTCATTTTCACCCCCCTTCTCTCGAGCCTACCAAATTCTGATAAATCTGAACCCAGATCTTGCAACATATGTGCAGCATTCCCTTTTCCTGACTCAAAACAGCTTTCATTCAGTTGCTGTCTCCTGCCCTTGAATCATTTCAGTTGTCTCCTTCCTGCTTGATTGAGGAGGTGGCACCCACGTGAATTCTCACCTCCCTTGCTGGCCAGCTCTAAAGCTAGAGTGCGGGAGGAGGTAGAAGCAGGGGTTGCGTGAAGCTCCAGCTGGCACTGAAGGAGCATGAGGCTGGAGAGGGCTTTATTTCCAGACTTTTGTCCCCCTATTCTATAGCCAGAGCAAGCAGGGGGAGGGGAGTGCCAGAGGAGCACGAGATGGCTTGATGAGTTTTGTTTTCCTGACTGGCAGCCAGGTGAGCAGGGGAGGAGGGGGATTGGAGGTAGCAACTTAAGGGACATCAATGGAGGCACAGCTAGGAGGAGGAGGGGGGCAGAAAGAAAATCCAAAAAGGCAAACGCCTGCATGTGGAAGAGTGGGCTTTTAGAGCATTTTTTCCAATTAAGTGGGTAATATCCACTCTCATATTTCCCATGGAAAAGGTGGACTGACTCTACAGTGGAGCCAGGACTTTGCAAATGGAATAGTAAACCCGATTGACATCAGACTGGAAATTGGATCAGGTACAGATTGCTTTTTTTAAATCCGAGCTGATAGAGGATAAAAAGTCCAGTGCAGTTAAGACCCATTTAAAGTTTCCTTTTAAAGTTTAAACAGTTTGAATGAGCCGAATTGTGAATCAGACTTCTCTGATTTGGCTCGTTTAAATTGATGGGATGAAGAATTTGGCTCTGATAAGCACCAAAAGTACTTGAAACGGCATAGATTCAAATATTTTCGAGCTTATCCAAGTTAAAAACCCATCCCTAGATTAAGTTTTATGTATTCATTTTTTTTTTATTGTGAATGCAAGGGAGGGAAAGTATGCTCAAAGGAGCTAGGAGTCTCCAAATGAGCCAATCAGGACATAGGAGATTATTATATAATTCCTGATCTAACTAGAATCATAGAATCATTTACAGCCTTGGCATCATAGAATCATAGAGTTGGAAGGGGCCATACAGGCCATCTAGTCCAGCCCCCTGCTCAACGCAGGATCAGCCCTAAGCATCCTAAAGCATCCAAGAAAAGTGTGTATCCAACCTTTGCTTGAAGACTGCCAGTGAGGGGGAGTTCACCACCTCCTTAGGCAGCCTATTCCACAGCTGAACTACTATGACTGTGAAAAATTTTTTCTTGATATCTAGCCTATATCATTGTACTTGAAGTTTAAACCCATTACTGCGTGTCCTCTCCTCTGCAGCCAACGGAAACAGCATCCTGCCCTCCTCCAAGTGACAACCTGTCAAATACTTAAAGAGGGCTATCATGTCCCCTCTCAACCTCCTTTTCTCCAGGCTGAACATTCCCAAGTCCCTCAACTTATCTTCATAGGGCTTGGTGCCTTGGCCCCAGATCATCTTCGTCACTCTCCTCTGTACCCTTTCAATTTTATCTACGTCCTTCTTGAAGTGAGGCCTCCAGAACTGCACACAGTACTCCAGGTGTGGTCAGACCAGTGGCGTATACAATGGGACTATGACATCTTGTGTTTTTGATGTGATGCCTCTGTTAATACAGCCCAAAATGGCATTCACCTTTTTTACCGCTACATCACACTGCCTGCTCATGTTTAGTTTACAATCCAAGGTCTCGTTCACACACAGTGTTACCTAGAAGCGTATCCCCCATCCAGTAGGCATGCTTTGCATTTTTCTGACCCAGGTGCAGAACTTTACACTTATCTTTATTAAATTGCATCTTGTTCTCATTTGCCCATTTTCCATTGTGTTCAGATCTCGTTGAACTCTGTATCTATCTTCCAGAGTATTTGCCAGTCCTCCCAATTTGGTGTCATCTGCAAACCTGATGAGTAGTCCCTCCACCCCCTCATCTAGATAATGAATAAATACGTTAAAAAGTACCGGGCCGAGCACCGAGCCCTGAGGTACCCCGCTACTCACCTCTCTCCAGTCTGATGAAACACCATTGACAACAACTCTTTGAGTGCGGTTCTCTAACCAATGTCCTATCCACCTGACTATCTGAAAATCCAGATTGTGGTCCTTCAACTTATCCATCAGAACATCATGGGGAACCTTGTCAAAAGCTTTACTAAAATCCAGGTAAATGACATCAACCGAATTTCCCCGATCCAGCAAACCTGTTACTTGGTCAAAAAAGGAAACCAGGTTGGTCTGGCAAGACCACCTACCGACCACCTGGAGAAAGGGAGAGACGAGGCTTCATCTAAGAGCTGGGTCTTGGACTGCCGGTACAGGAGAGGAGCAGCAGAGGAAGGGTTCTCCAGAGACACCTGGTAAAATCCATCTTTGTTGCTGAGGACAAAGGGACAGAACACCGGCTTCTGCCAAGGAATTATATCAAGAGGACTGTGCTGGTCTCCAATACTGTGATAGGAGAGAAGCCAGCTTAGGGATGGGGGTTAGCTTTAGATTAGGTTATTGGGTGAAGGGATCAGGAGAGCCCTGATTTAGGTGGGATGCCGAGCCTGAATACAGAAAGGGAATATCCAGTTGTTGTGGATTAGGTTAGGGAGGGGGGGTTAGACAAGATGGTGGGGTAGGGGGATAGTTGATGCAGCTGGGTTGATTGTAGTTAGGCTAAGGATTAGAGGATTTGGCTTACCTACTGCTGGATCAACTTCCACCATCAAGTCATAAGTGGGAGTAGGTGGAAGGGGGGCCTTGGGGGAAATCCTTCCCAGGGAGGGGATTCCGGTGATTCTGGGCTAAGGGAGATATAGCGATAGGAGTAGGTTCACTAACAGGGGAGCAGTGATGAACACATGTCCAAGAGGGCCACAGTCATGAGTTACCCACGGCCATGGGCCTGGTCAATATTAGTGCTGCCCTTCAAATCTTCATCCCATTCGCAGATCTGTGGTGGAGAGGGCTAGGATGGAGCTGACATTGATGCTTTGTAACGCCAAGTCTATTAACAACAAATCTTTGACCTTGCAAGAGTATCTTGCAAGGCAAGAGGTATGTGTGACCAAGACCTGGGTGTGGGAAGGTGAAATTGTTGCCCTGAAAGATCTGACCCTACCTGGGTTCTCAGTCCTTCATCAGTCTCATGTCCAGGGTAGGGGTGGGGGGTGGCAATCCTTCTCGAGGAAGCTTACTCCTACAGGGTTCTCACTGTGCCATCAATCCTGGGGGTGGAATACGTCAGCCTAGGGTGTGATTCAGTCGAGAACTTGGCCATCTGGTTGGTGTATCATTCGCCTACTGCACCACCACATACCCTGTCATGCCTGCTGGAGAAGGTGGCCACCTGGGTATTGCCATTTTCCAGGCTTATAATCCTGGGTGACTTGAATGTCCACACAGATCAGTCATCCCTGGGACTTGGCTTGGACCTGGTGTTGGCCATGGTGACACTGGGGTACTTACAATTTGTTGCCAGCCCCATTCATCAGGCTGGCCATACCTTTTACTTGGTTTTGTACTCTACCTTTCTCTACCCAATGAATTCTCAAAATAGCTTACAATTATCTTTCCTCCCCACAACAGGATCCTCGTGAGGTAGGATGGGCTGAAAGAGATCTGAAAGAACTGTGATTCATCCCAGGTGACCCAGCAGGCCACATATGGAGGTGGAGTGAGGATTCAAACCCAGTTCTCCAGATTAGAGGTGGTCTTAATGGAAGAACAATTTGATTTTTAGGAAGGACTGGAAGAAGACTTCAAATTCCAGCTAAAAGGGAAGATGAGGTGTAAATACTTTGAATACACACACACACATTGGGAAGGAGACAAAGAGTGACTAGCCAAAGTGATCATCTATACCAGAGCGGGGATCACAGTGGATCTCCCTGATCTTCTACATCATGCCTGAATATCATTTTTTAAAACAATCAGAACATCATGGATTCTACTGGCATTCTTTGGGAGTATGGGAATATTCACCTCCAATACATCCGCCTGTAATTTTAAAAACTGCAACAACAAAATTGTTCATTTGTGAGTCATATTGACAAGGTGGCAGGAGGAGAAGGGTGGGAGTGTATGTATTCCCAATGTAAATCCTTCAGTTCTTTTTCTCCCTCCCCATCCCTCTGAAGAAAACAGGAGACAAAACCAGATTTGTATTTTTCATCTTCTGCTGTTTGCAAAATATCAATATGCAGTTTGCTGGGTTTTGTTTGCCACTAGCAACCAAAAATAAAGGGTTATTATGTGAACACACCCGATTTTTCCATTTACTCCCCTGGCCCCTTCCACTCTCTCTAGACTACTCTCCTTGAAGCTACCGGCATTCCTCTGGCAAAAGAAAAGAAGTAGAAAAAAAAAGGTAGGCTTCCAATGTCTAGAGATAAACCCTTTAATCTTTCACGCCTGAAGGTAAAGGAGAAAAAAAAAAGGAAGAAATAGACTGAACAGTTTACTCTAGAATTAGTTTTGCTGACGTAGCTCTTCTGGTTGTTCATACTGAAAAGGAACACAGGAAACAGTTGTGCAACTTATTTTAATGTAGCAGCCGCAAACATCATTCTTACTGTCAGGACAACAAAAAATTGCTTCCTACCAATCTCTTCACTACCCTTTTCTTTGTGCTTCAATGGTCCTCTATTATAGAACGAGCCCTTGCTGGATTTTCTTTTATAGTCCTTCAAAGTACTCTTTCGTATTTGCTAATGATACTCAGTGTGATGCAAAGATCATCAGCTACCCTAAATGGGTGTCCTCTGAACGGCATGAAAAAAAGGCTCAATGCGGATGAACATCAGCCCAAATATTTCACTGCCTCCTTATATGGTCAAATTGTTCCTAGTATATGGAGAGATCCAACCTAAAACTGCTGCCCTATGACCTGTTACGCATGGCAGCAACTGCGTTGGGCCACTGCTGGAACGTTGTGGCAGAGCAGCATACTCCACCGTTATTGTGTTCCCATGGGGGATAGATTTCAGCAGCGCAAGCTGGTGCGCCACTTTCTGCATCCCCGTGGGGGACACATTTTGGCGATGCACCAGCTCCACACCAAAATGGGTCCCCCTGGGGAATGCATCCGTAGCGGAAAGGTTCTGCTGCATGGGTGGGGGAGCGGGGGGGGAGTTATTTTATAGAACGGTGGGATTGCATGAGAACACAATTCCACCTTCTTGCAAAATAGCAAAACCAAACCCCCATTTGACCCCACAGCGTCATGAAACGCCGCAGTGCTGCATGGTCCCCTCCTGGCCACTGTTGCACAGCTGTGTGCATGGGCATGGTCCAGCCTGGCCTATGATGACTGTGGCAAAAAATGGGAACACTGAAAAATCAGGATTCCTTTGTTGTGGGCCATTGGAGGCCCTACAGCAGTCCAGGGCCAGGAGGGGAACTAGTTGGTGGCAACGTTGCTCTTAAGCAGGGATTAGTCCCACTGCCATGCCGCCGCCAGCCTGGCCTTTCCTCCCTGTGTGTAATTGGTCTACATCAGGCTTCTGCTATTAGAGGTTGTTCTGGGGTCCAGGATGGAGTCTCTGTATTACTGCCTCCCCCACTTCTGGGGCCAAGCAAGGAACAGCCCTTACCCCATGCAAGATGAGGTAGAGCCTCCAACAAAAGCTTGCTGCCTGAGTGCTAGGCAGAGCAGGAATTAATGGTCACTGCCACAAGTAGCGGTGGCAGCACCCTCCAACCAGTTGGGGGAGCCCTCCCTCAGCATGGATCCCAGGGCATATGGCCCTTTTGTCCATTGGGTAAGATTGCCTCTATTTGCAGCTTTTTGCTCAGAGGCCAGGTGTGACAGGCAGCAATGCTCTGATTGGTCAGCAACAGTGGAGAGAGAAGTCCTAAGAGAGCATTGTGCTGAAGGTATTTTCATTCTGACAGAGACCTGCTTTGAGAGAAGACCATTCTGTGCCTTAGCACATAATAACTACTCTGGTCAGAAAGCATGGTTTTGACAAAAGAGTCTACCTAAGCTGAAAGCAGTTCTGAACTGACAGGAGAATTGGGAATAATTCTTGGCTAGGTAATTTGGATAGTGGACTGAGACTCTCAGTCAGGCTGGGGGGGTGGGGATATATCTTGTAAGGAGATTAGGAAGTACCCTGCCCAGTTAAACAGGGAAATGAGCTCTGGTGTGAAAGGATACTGGTCTAGACACCACAGGAGTTACAGAGAAGGGGAGACAGGGTCCTGACACAGGGTACCAGCCTTCTGAAAAGCAGAGAAATTTAATGAAACTCAAGAAGAATGCTGAAGTCTTTGGGAAGACATAGATACAAGAGCCCCTTTCACTATTAAAAACTTAGAAATGGAGGAAATATGCTTCAATAACACTTAATAGCCTGAATTTAAGAACTAAAGACAACTGCTGATTTTTATCTCTAGGTTTTCAACTCCTCATTCCACCTGACCTTTCCCTGTGTGTTGAATAAAATCTTTGATTCTGTTTGACTTTTACAAAATCTCAAGAGCCATTGTAAAGGGGTTTGGGTAAAGAGGGCTTGTACACATTCCCATCACATTCCAGGACTGAGTTAAAAGTCAAATTAACTTTCAGACACAGGGAGGGCACAGCCATCTTTATTAATCCTCATTAAAAAAAAAACATGTTGCAGTAATCCAAATGTGAACCATGTACAGATTTATGTAACTCTCTAAAACAATAGGGCTTGCTGTGCCTGTGTGTATAACTATGGTTTAGTCTAAGATGTCATGTGTGCCAGTTGGGTGTAGTGGTTAACAGTGGTGGCTTCTAATCTGGAGAGCCAGATTTGATTCCTCACTCCTCCACACGCAGCCAGCTGGGTGACATTGGGCTCACCACAGCCCTTTTAGAAGCTGTTCTCACAGAGCAGTCCTGTCAGAGCTCTCTCAGTCTCACTTAGCTCACAGGGTGTCTGTTGTGGCGAGAGAAAGAGCTTTGTGGCTTTGAGACTCCTTTCGGTAATGAAAAGTGGGCTATAAAAACCACCACTTCTAATAAAGGCTCTCAACCGCCAGAGCTGCCTGCAGGGATTTTATGGAATATTAATCAATATGCTGATTTTCAATAATGGTAAACTGTATATTTGAGTTGTATAAACGGGCTTTCTTATACTGGCATTTTGTTGATTTTCTGCCTTGAATTTTTTAACATTTTGTCTCTTTAATTGTAACGGGTTGCTGATAGTTGTGGTAAATGACTAACAATGATGGATTCTTAGCCAAAGATCATAAGCTATTATAACTGCCATCAATGTATCCAGAGTACATTTGATCATAGTCACATTTCTATTCCTGTGTTTAGAAACTCACTATGTTCTATAGATATTGCTATTAATGCATCACAGCTCGAGTACACCGAAGCTCCTTCTCCCAAGACTTCCAGCACTTTATCCTTTAATGAGCAAGAATCTGAAGGCCAGGTGCAGGCTGGGTTTATGGTGCAAATGGAGGGGGAATTATATCTGTCCATCCCATGCCGTTGCCATAGTGGAAATAGTGGAAACCGCCCTGAGCCTCCGGGGAGGGTGGTATAGAAGTATGATTAATAAATAAATAAAATAATAAATAATAAACCTTGGAGTACGATTGCCTAAAAGCCATATGGCAGCTCTCCAGGACTTTCCAAGTTGGGAAAGTGATACATAGAAGGCTTAAAGCTAGAATTGCCAGCACTGCTTCAGCAAATGCTGGAACATTTTAAGTGTTGAGCCTGGAGAGTGTGGAGCTTACGGAGGATGTGACATCACTTCCTGGTGATGCTTAGGAATTTCCCGATAAAGACCACAGAGACATGGGGAAATTCTTACAGCATCACTATGGAAGTCATTGGCCTGCCATTTCTTTCTCTCCCTCTTCATTTTCTCAACTGGCAAGTCAAAACCCACTTCTAGACACAGACAGACTTCGGTGAAGAAGTACACAAGAGATATTTTGTCCTTTAAAGTTTGGTGCCTTGCCGCCAGAAAGTGGGCTGAGTTTCGTTACATTTCTCTTGCTAGATGCACCGTGACAATATGATGTTCTGCACAGCTTTCCTGATAATTTAATTGGTCTGATTTTAATTGCCTTTGTGCATTCAAAATTCCTGATAAGCTAAACTGGAGCATATAGGCTGCAAAATGTCTAGGAAATGAATTGAAATTAGTACTGACAAGTAGAGATCTGTGAGAAATTCATGGTCAATTCCCTCACTCATTCCTGTTTTGTCCCCTGGCTTCTGATACCCACACCCAACCACTTTTGTCTCATCCCACTTCCACCTCCTGTATTTTTCCACCCACACCATTCTTTTTCTCCCCGCCTTACCCTCATCATGGATCCCCACCTCCTCCTTGAACTTCCACTGCCCCCTTTCTCCCGTCTGACCTCTCTGTCATCTCTTTCCCTTATTCATTGCTCGGACTGCCCATCTATCCTCACCATTGTTACTCATTCCTGAAATGTCATAGAATCATTGTTTACAGAAAGAATGAAAATAAAATGTGGAAAAAATATATGGTAAGCTTAATGAGTATGTCATTATTATTTTTTGTTCAGAAATGTCATATTTTATCAAGGTATAATCTCCATTTTTTCATATTCAGTTTGTTTAACTGGCCATCAAGGCCATCTACGGGGAATTAGATAAGTTAAGGTGCCCTAGCAGGGATCTATTAGAACCAGTGGGGAGTAAGGTCGTGAGAACCCCCTCGAAGCGGGATCTGACTAGGCCCTAGCCTGCTGGTGAAATAGGACTGCTGGCTTGCAGAGATAAGGTTAGGGTGGGTTTAGTGGGTGGAATTGGGTTGGGGGGGCTAGGGTGGGACATTTCAGTGCGACCTAGGAGTATTAGTGCTAGGGTTCTAGGGCAGCTAGTTAGCTGAGGGTTTGTTCCCCTGGGAGTATGATTGGAGGGGTACCGCCATGAGGGGCGGCCCAAGTTGGGGCTGAAATCTCGTCCATAATGTGTCGAGGGCGATATGGCTGGGGGAGGAGGTTAGACAAGAGAAGGTCAGAGAGCACTTGTGTTAGTCCTTGGGCCAAGCCGTGGTTACACGGCAGACGCCCGAGGCGTGCTCGCGGCCCTTCTAACCTCCGTCCCATCCCCAGATATACGGGGGAGGAGGTAAGGGTGGACCTAGTCTTGGTCCTGTGCAATGCAAGGTCAATCAACAACAAGGCCTCGACTCTGCAACAATTTTTCGCGGAGTCTGGGGCCGACCTTGCGTGCGTGACTGAGACCTGGGCGAGGGGTGGCGAAACGGTCGCCTTAAAGGAACTTGCCCCCCCAGGGTTTGCGGTCCTGCACCAATCCCGGGTCCATAGGAGGGGAGGGGGGGTGGCAATCTTGGTCCAGGAGGATTTCTCCTACAGGGCTCTCCCGGCCTCAAACATCAGGGGAGTGCAGTGCGTCGGTATTGGGTTGGACTCGGTCGAGAGCTTGGCCATCTGATTGGTATACCGTCCGCCCAACGCCCAACCAGATGTCCTGCCGAGCCTGCTGGAGGCGGCGGCCGTCTGGGCCTTGCAGTACCCCAGGCTTATAATCTTGGGGGACTTCAATGTCCATGCGGACGCGCTGCCCCCAGGACTTGGCTCGGACCTAGTGTCGGCCATGGCGACGCTGGGGCTCTCGCAATTTGTTGCTGGGCCCACCCATCAGGCCGGCCACACCCTCGACCTGATCTTTGGGGCAGGGATAGAGGTGGTTCTGGATACAGCTTTGGCCGTACCATGGTCAGACCATTATGCCCTGCGGGCTTGGATCAAGACCCCACCCCCTCCCCAGTTGGGCGGCAGGCACATTTTTGCCCGCCCAAGGAGACTCATGGATCCAATTGGTTTCCAGAATGCTCTGCGGGACCCGAAACCTCCCAGCATCTCGTTAGCGGCCATGGTGGAGGACTGGCAGTCTCGCCTGTCGGCTGCCATAGACGAGATT
The DNA here is from genome assembly GCF_049243985.1 of Paroedura picta. NCBI lineage: Eukaryota > Metazoa > Chordata > Lepidosauria > Squamata > Gekkonidae > Paroedura > Paroedura picta. Next base: position 170,633,006 of record NC_135369.1, on the reverse strand, counting down.
GCTCCTAGACGTCTTCTCTGCCCTCGACTCAAACGGGCACCCTGGTATACTGGGGAGCTCCGGGAGAAGAGGGAATTGAGACGACTAGAGCGAGTGTGGCGGAAGGTCCGTGACGAGGCTACAAGAACATCTCATCGCACGTTTATGAGGGCGTATGAGATGGCAGTGAAAGCGGCTAAACGTGACTTCTTTGCCGCGGAAATTGCATCCGCTAGCTCTCGCCCAGCTCAACTATTTAGGGTTGTTAGATCTCTTACCGCCCTGGAAGATGGGCACCAAAATAGTAGGAATTTGACCATCAGCTGTGAGGCATTTGCGAGCCATTTCGCAGATAAAGTCTTGTCGCTCCGCCACTCCCTTCCAGCTACAGTTAATAAAGTTAATGAAATAGAGGCCCGTTGGCTGCCTTTGGAGGTAATGTTTGATGGCTTCAGGCGGCTCTCTTTATCCGAAGTGGACTGGTTGCTGGGGAGGATGAGGGCAACCACCTGCCCCCTTGATCCCTGTCCGTCTTGGCTCCTTAAGGGGAGGGATGGACGGATAGGTGAGCAGCTCGGGGATATTGTTAACTGCTCTCTCCAGTTGGGGGAGTTTCCTGAGGTGCTGAAGGAGGCGATGGTGTGCCCTCTCCTCAAGAAGCCATCCCTGGACCCACATGACCCTGCAAGCTACCGCCTAGTAGCGCATTTAGCGTTCCTGGGTAAGGTGGTGGAAAGGGCTGCAGCGGACTAGCTCCTAGCGTTCCTGGAAGATACTTCGGCACTCGATCCATACCAGTCTGGCTTCCGCCCTGGTCATGGGGTGGAGACTGTGTTGGTCTCCTTCCTCCAAAACCGGACACAGAGGGTAGCCGTGGGAGAGGAAGTATCGGGCCCTTACTGGCTCCCTTGTGGGGGTCCCACAGGGCTCGGTGCTCTCTCCTACATTATTTAACATCTTTATGGCTCAACTGGTACGGAGCTATGGGCTGGGTTGCCACCAGTATGCTGATGACACCCAGCTCTTTCTCCTCATGGATGGCCACCCGGACTCCCCCCCAGATCCATTTGCCAAATGTTTGGAAGCCGTAGCTGGACGGCTCGAGCAGAGTCGCCTGAAACTCAACCCCTCCAAGACAGAGGTTCTGTGGTTGGGCCGTAGGGGGGCAGATCAGGAAGCGCACTTACCCTTTCTGGCCGGGACGCAACTTAATATCGCATCTCAGGCCTGGAATTTAGGGGTGACCATTGATGCCTCACTAACACTCGAGGCACAGGTTAAACAGGTAGCTAGCCGGGCATTTTTCCATCTTCGCCAGGCTCGGCTACTAGCGCCCTATCTGTCCTCCGAACACCTGGCCACAGTGATCCATGCGACGGTCACCTCTAGACTAGATTTCTGTAACTCGCTCTACACCGGCCTGCCTCTGGGCTTGATCTGGAAACTGCAACTCGTCCAAAATGCGGCTGCTAGAGTCCTCACAGCTACACCATGGAGGGCTCACATCCAGCCAGTTCTGAGGCAGCTGCATTGGTTACCGGTCGCCTTCCGGATCAGGTTCAAGGTTTTGGTTTTGACCTTCAAGGCCATCCGTTGTCTAGGCCCAGCATATATGAGGGACCGCCTTTTGCCCTATATCCCCCGCAGGGCTTTACGCTCTGTGGGGGCTAACCTACTGGTCGTTCCCGGCCGCAAGGAAGCCCGCCTGGCCTCGACTAGGGCCAGGGCCTTTTCAGTCCTGGCCCCAACCTGGTGGAATGAGTTCCCGGAAGAGCTGAGGGCCCTGTGGGAATTACCAGCATTCCGCAGGGCCTGTAAGATGGAGCTCTTCCGCCAGGCTTATAACTGAGGCCGGGCGGAAAGAAGATCAGCCCCCCCCCTCACAAACTGGCGGTAGAGAGCGTCACCCCCCTCTGTAGTTGAGGATGCGGAGAGCAAATGAGTAGATTATGCCATCGCTGTTGCCATTACTGTAAATTATCGGTTTTTATTGTCATTTTATGGTTTTAGGGGACGGGGTTATGTAAGCCGCCTCGAGCCTTCGGGGGGAGGCGGGGTATAAATATAAATATAATAATAAATAATAATATTGTTTATTGTATAAAAAGGATTGTTTAAGCAGGATTGTTTAAAAAGACATACCAAAGCAGGAGCCTGTGGTGGGTCTTTTGCTTTGTTTGGTTCTCATCTCCGGGTTGGGGGTAGGGGTCATTAAGGATGTGCCACAGTCCTGTCTTGAACTTGGGACTCGTCATGCTCTCTTTCCAAATCAGGAAATACCCTCTGTGAGCCTAACTAGCAGGTAGTTCTGTTGAATGTTGCAGGAGACTGCCACTTTGCTATATAAAAAAACCTATATATCCCTTATTTCCCAGGCTGAATGTACTCTCTGAACCCAGAACCCTGATGAAAGAGTTTAAATATGCAAGAATGCTACACACCAAGCTGCTTAAAGGAATAAAATAGTTCTACTGTGAACAGAAAGAACGTTGTGGATAAGTGAGGGAAGCAATAGTCCTAACTAACTGTCTAACCGTTGTCTGCAGTTCATCCTGTCCTGTTCTGCAGGCAAGCAGGGAGGAAGTATGCTCAAAGGAACAGGAAGTCACCAATGAGGATCCTCGAGAAGAGTATATGAAAAAGTCCAGGAACTGCCTAATGCAACTATGCTAAGCACAAATCTCATTCAATGCCCCCTGCAGGACACTTTTCATATTCTATTGAGTCATGCACACTATAGATCTTGCATGTTCCAAGAATTTCCCCACTTTTAAAAAGGCAAGTTTTCTTGGACAAAGGAGAGCTAGGATCAATTCCCTTGGATTTGGTCTCTCTGAAGATGTTCTGAGGATTCTTTTAGAAAACTCAGAAAACATAAATACATGATAAAAGCAAGTTGTGGGGAGGTCACCAGTCACCAAGAACAGGATGGATTGATTCCATTCTTCCTATGACAGCTGTAACAAGATGAACATGGCACATGAATGGGGCCATTTCATCACCACTTTACCTCGTGATATATTGCTCCTCAAAATCATCACAAGACTTTCAACAATAGACTCTCCAGCAGTCTTATCATTGGTAATCCCGCACCATATCATTTACTGAACGGACATTTACAGCCTTGGCATCATAGAATCATAGAGTTGGAAGGGGCCATACAGGCCATCTAGTCCAGCCCCCTGCTCAACGCAGGATCAGCCCTAAGCATCCTAAAGCATCCAAGAAAAGTGTGTATCCAACCTTTGCTTGAAGACTGCCAGTGAGGGGGAGCTCACCACCTCCTTAGGCAGCCTATTCCACTGCTGAACTACTCTGACTGTGAAAATGTTTTTCCTGATATCTAGCCTATATCGTTGTACTTGAAGTTTAAACCCATTACTGGTGTCCTCTCCTCTGCAGCCAATGGAAACAGCATCCTGCCCTCCTCCAAGTGACAACCTTTCATCATAACACCATCACCATTTTCTTCTCCAGAAAAAGCTAACAGAAGTAAAAATAGAAAAACTTTGGTTAATCTTTCTCTTGAGGAACCCAGATTATGCTGGGGCATGAAGAAGATATGATCACGACTCATGAAACTGCCTTCTGCTGAATCAGACCATCAAAGTCAATAGCATCTACTCAGACAGCAGCAGGTCTCCCAGAACTCAGACAGAGGAGTTTCACCTTACCTACTACCAAATCCTTTAATTGGAGACACCAGAAAGGGAATCTAAGACCTTCTGCATGCCATGCAGATGTTCTATCAATGAGCCATGGCCTCTGTGTTGAGATATGAAATTACCCTCTTTACATCAAATTGCTGGATATCTGCAGGAATACGTTTACCTGTTCCATTCGCAGGTTCTGCCCCATATAGAAGTATATTAAAATCTTTTTTTTTTGTTAACCCAAGTTCCTTTTGTGACCTTCCAAACATCCTCAACTAGAAAATCATAACTCAACTATATTAGAGTTATTCTGAACAATGGCTATCAATACATCTCCACAGCTGCTTTCACAGTCCCTGATTGCCCCCCCCCTTCAGTCTCCCATCCTCTCTTATCTTTGCATATCTAATTTAGATAATCTGCCCTCTGAGGAGATACTTGGAAAACTCTATGTTTGGTAGTTTGTACAGCACACATTGGCTGTACATTCTTTGAAACCAGAAGTTCACAACTAAGTAATAGTTTATATAATTACCTTGGTATAGTGGTTAGGAGGGAAGACTTCTAATCTGTCAAGCTGGGTTTGAGTCCTCGCTCCTCCACATGCAGCCAGCTGGGTGACCTTGGGCTCTCCACAACACTGCTAAAACTGTTCAGACTGAGCAGTAATCTCAGGGCTCTCTCAGCCTCACCTCCCTCACAGGGTATCTGTTGTTTGGGTATAGTTGCTTTGAGACTCCTTCGGGTAGAGAAAAGCAGCATTTAAGAACCAACTCTTCTTCTTCTTCTTCTATATTACTTAGTGTCCAACTATAAATCAATATGATGGGAAATGGTTAAAAGTTGAATTACTGGCACAGGAGTAGTTTTGAACATCACTAGGTTCTCATGGGGCAATTTAGCGCAGCTTTTTAGAAAGTTTATTCTGATCCTTCTACATCTCTCTACATGCCTTTTGTAAGGCTACACAACTTAGTTTTCCTTCGTTGCGCTACTATTGCAGAGAAAACCTCTTAGGTCCTTCTGAAGCCTTCTTGACTTGGAGCCAACTTCCTACCAAGACAAAGGAGAAAACATACCAAATTCTTTCAAGCAAAAGGTCTAAGGCACATTTTGTTCCCTTTGAAATGTGCTTTTATGAAAATGCACAGAGTGAAAACATCAATTGCTCGGGTTTTGACTCAGTAACTCCAAATTAGTATTCACGATGCTCTCTCTGACAAATGGGGTTATTATCAGCACATGCTGTAAACATAAATCAGATGGATATCAATAAAATTGTATTTTTTGTTTGGTTCTGCCCTTGTTTACAGATTCTCTCTCCTCTTTTTCAGAAACCCATAAATACCTAGGATGCTTTGAAGAGCATGCCACTCAGGTTATTAGCTTTCTTAGGCTAGGAGTGGTAACACTGATCATTTTTTGACAATGTATGCCGACAACAAAGGTGTCCTATTGATTAAACTTTTGTTGCTCTTACTTTCCTTTATGCCTTTCATCTCTTTGCCTCAAGACAAATGTAACCATGAAAGCACCTTATTCAAGCAACTGATGTGTACAGCATGTAAGACCGGTGGTAGCTCATGAGGCAAATAACAGGAAGTTAAAAAAATGCTCCATTGCTGAACTAATCAAGATAGAGGGGTCTTCTAGCATCCTTTCCAAAAGACTTTCTAAGATGGTTGCGAATTTCCTGCATTCTGCAGGCAGTTGGACTAGATGACCCTGGAGGTCCTTCCCAACTCTATGATTCTGATTCCATGAATCTAAAAGCATGGATGCTGCTAATGGAGGATCATGCAAGCATCAGCTGGGCCACAGTGCTAACATACCACAGTGGATGCGTCTTCCAAGGCCATTGCTAGGGTCGTGTATTGGATTAAGCCTTAGACAAAGTTCTGGGAGTCCCACGTTCCAATTTTCATTCTGCCATGGAAGCTCAGAGACTGAACTTGGAACAGCTACTTTCTCAGTCAATCCTATCTCACAGGTCTGTTGTGTGAATAAGATGAAGCCAAGGAGAATGACATTGTAAGCCACTCTTGAGTTCCCCATGAAGAAGAAAAGGTAAAGGTAAAGGTATCCCCTGTGCAAGTACCGAGTCATGTCTGACCCTTGGGGTGGTGCCCTCCAGCGTTTTCATGGCAGACTCAATACAGGGTGGTTTGCCAGTGCCTTCCCCAGTCATTACTGTTTTACCCCCCAGCAAGCTGGGTACTCATTTGACCAACCTCAGAAGGATGGAAGGCTGAGTCAACCTTGAGCTGGCTGCTGGGATCGAACTCCCTACCTCATGGACAGACAGCTTCAGACAGCATTTCTGCCGCTTACTACTCCGCGCCACAAGAAGGAGAAAACTAGGGTACAAATCCCTAAATAAATTAGTCATAATCCCTTCTGAACATGTATCTTTAACTGCATTTAATCTTATGCATGGGACTAATTGATATTATCTTCTGGTGGAAATTGGTAAGGTTTGTGCTGGTCTATGACCGTAATAAAGATTGATTGATATCTAAATAAATGCCCACTCAACTGTCAAATTCCCAAACACTGCTGCGCTGGCGGTCCCTTTGCCATTCACACCTTTCACTAAGGTCGCCAGGGCTCCATCTGATGTGACCCATTTCTGGGAAACCTTTTACCTCCATCATACCTCTTCACAAGCAGAGTATGAAAGTAATACATTCAGGAGAGAGGAAATCATTCCCACAATGCCAGAAAAAACATCGCTAAAAGTCAGCAGGGTGAAAATCCATCTCAGAACCACGGCTGCTTGTCACCTGAAGTAAAATTTTCAGGGCTTGCGTGACTACCTGAACCCAATCAAAATATTACTGTTGTTAGTCCAGCTGTGTTATGTATCACCCAAAGAGAGTGGATGTTTCGGTTGGGCTCTAGGTCAAGGATCTCCAAGCTTTTTCAGCCTGTGCCCACCTTTGCACAGTGTGGTGTGTGCAGCCATAAAACGGCTGCCACAAAATGGCCGCTACAGGAGTTGGAGCCAGTCGGAGTGTGCATTGAGAGAGAGAAATCGTTATGATTCCAGCTCTGGTCTTGGAGGGAACATTATCATCTCAAGATTCACATTTGTGTGATTTCCAAATTTGGATCTTTATTTCCGACAGGAAAGTGACACCGTTCCTGTAAGTAAGTCTATGACCTTGCCATTCCTCCTCTCTGACGGAGATCCAGAGGAGAAACCATTATAGTCGCCAGAGTCCTAATTAAGATGTTTTTATATTATGCTGCCTATTTTGTATTCTATATATTACAGCTCATTTTATCATTTTAAGATCTGTTCGGTTATGTAACCCCATGGCCTATTTTATTATCTCATTGCGTTTTTAAGTCCTATTTCTATATGTTTCACACTTGTTTTATGCCAATAAAAGGTTACTGACTGACTGACATAGTTCTGGGGAAACTGTTTATAAAGATTAAAAATTAGATGATACTAAAATGAGTACACAGCTTGCTGGGGGATAAACGGTCATGACTGGGGAAGGCACTGGCAAACCACCCTGTATTGAGTCTGCCATGAAAACACTAGAGGGCGTCAACCCAAGGGTCAGACAAGACCCGGTGCTTGCACCGGGGATACCTTTACCTTTACCTGCATTTTTGGGAATAACGACAATTTCTTACCTTCCCACTGAAAACTCTATATTGGTCATCCTTTCTTTGGCATGTTTGTTTCCTTTCACAAAGTAAAAGCATCCTCCTTTCCAGTGTGCAATACACATACAGATCAATATATTCCCCATTGGCTTTGCTTTCAGATCACATCATGCCAGTCCACTGTGATAGAGAAACTTCTGCACTTTTCCCAGGCACATTTGTAATACCCAGATGTGAAGCCCAGTCATCAGACTCTGGGCCTCTAAGAACATTGTTGTGCAGATATAATTGTTATTTATTCAATTTATTAACCACCCCTCTCGGTATCCAGGCTCGGCTTTGCATCTGGGTGTTACATTCCAGATAACCTCTCCTCTCCTCTCCCCAAGCCCCTACAGAGATCAAAGCGAAACTCAACAACCCCTTACATCAAAGCAATCCCAAGCTCACCAAATGCTCACTCCATCCCCCTCCTGCAGAGAATACAGAAGTACAAATCATGCATACAGTTAAAACATGGCAGGATCCAGGTGCCAACATGAATCCTAATGCTGCACTCTCAATCCCTTTCTCTCTGGCTGCCATTCTGGACCTGTACTAAAACAAATGATAAGAATGCCGATTGGGAATAGGAGCAGGAGGGGAGACCTGCTGCCTGAAGGCCCATCCGATAAAACAGGAGAGTGACCGATGCCTGTTGACTTGCATAGGCACCAGTGAAATATGTTTCAGCACTGAACAGTTGCAGTGAAAATTTGGAAATGATTTAGGGAAGCCTGGGAGCAGAATAATGGTTCCAGACACAAGATAACATGCCTTGTGATCAAAATACTGGCCCAAAGAGTAGAAGGAAAGCCTTTAAGATTGGAATCCATGCTCTGGGGAGTGTAATTCCAGCCCAAGAACAGTATAGACCATCTCAGAGACCATCATTCCACTAGGGGGCAGTCATTACAGTTTCTGAGCATAGATTCTTATCCCAGGAGCTCGCATTCCAGTCCCAGAGCAGCCAAGAGGCCATCATTTTATTTGGGGGGTTGTCATTACAGGCCCAGGGCAGGTTTCTCTAAACCAGGGTTACTCAATCAGGGTTTCATGATACTCTGGGGTTTCTTGACAGCTGTGGAAGGGTTTCTTGAATGGGTGGGAGTGGGTGGGTGGGTGGATGGATGGATGGATGGATAGATGGACCAAGCCCTATGAAGATAGGTTGAGGGACTTGGGAATGTTCAGCCTGGAGAAAGGAGGCTGAGAGGGGACATGATAGTCCTCTTTAAGTATTTGAAAGGTTGTCACTTGGAGGAGGGCAGGATGCTGTTCCCATTGGCTGCAGAGGAAAGGACACACAGTAATGGGTTTAAACTACAAGTACAACGATATAGGCTAGATATCAGGAAAAAAATTTTCACAGTCAGAGTAGTTCAGCAGTGGAATAGGCTGCCTAAGGAGGTGGTGAGCTCCCCCTCACTGGCAGTCTTCAAGCAAAGGTTGGATACACACTTTTCTTGGATGCTTTAGGATGCTTAGGGCTGATCCTGCGTTGAGCAGGGGGTTGGACTAGATGGCCTGTATGGCCCCTTCCAACTCTATGATTCTATGAATAGATGGACAGACAGACAGACAAAGTTTTGCCACTTTCACCGCATCTCATACACCCTCATAAGCGTGTTCTTGTAGCCTCGTTGCAAGTCTTCCTCCACACTCGCTCTAATCGTCTCACTTTCCTTTTCTTCTCCCGGAGCACCCCCGTGTACCAGGGGGCCCGTTTGAGTTGAGGGTACAGAGGACGTTTAGGAGCGATCTCATCTATAGTGGCCGTCAGGCGGGACTGCCAGTCCTCCACCAAGGCCGCCAGTGAGTCGCTAGGAGGCATCGGGTCCCACAGAGCATTCAGGAAACCAAATAGATCCATAAGTCTCCGCGAGGGGGCTAAAATGCGCCCGCCGCCCAACTGGAGAGGGAGTGGGATCTTGAGCCGGGCCCGCAGGGCATATTGGTCTGACTATGGCACAGTGATTTTGGGAAATCACTATGTCAATCTGAACTTCAGACACTTCAGGTTCAGATATATTTTCAGATCATCCTTTTCAGAGAATCAATTTTGTCATGAAAATACCCCTAGGAGCCAGCTATACAATGGCTGCCACACCGTAGCCCACTTGAGAGTAATGGCTGAAGGAAACAGAAGCCATTTTGACAAGATTAGCAATATTCTATGAGGTAAAGCGGGGGATTCTACACACACTAAAATTATCTACCCGGTTGTACGAACGTGCCCACTCTAGAGGGCGGCCAAGGACCTGAAAAAAAAACAACCCGAAACCGCTAAGACACAAAACAAGCAGCGAGTGCATTAAATATGCCGTTCAAGCTGAAATTTCCTTAAAGGAGATACGAAATAAATCAATAGCTTGTAGCTTCTTGTAGCATGTAAGAATAAATGACATTTCAGCAAAATACGGCCGCCTTGCCAACAACCCATTTCATGCTTCAGAACTTTTTGCTGTCTCAGAGACCAGAGAGGTCCGGAACCGAGCACTCGAATTTGAAATGTTTAGAAATCCCGGTAAATGAGCAAGTGGAGATCACGGCCTACCTCAGCACTCCGTTTTGCAAAACCGTTAATAAACTGTTTGCTTATATGTCTGAGGCAGCATTATGTTCCGAAGCTTGAAATGTACTGGAGCATGTTTCAGAGGGGACTTTCGCTCTTGACTGGAAAACTGCCTGCTCTGCTCCTCGCTTTGCTCTCTCCCTCCATTTGAAAAGCATCGAAAGGATGTCATGCGGCTCCCAAAGGAAAGGCAGGGCGAAATCTCTCGCTTTTCAGGAAGACAGCGTCAGAATGTTCTTGTCTCTTTGTGTTTTGCTTTAAGAAATGAAATAAAACGGAGCCATTTACTCATGGGCAAATGCATGCTGAAAGGAGGCCTCTGGAACACTTCAGTTGGTTCACTACTGCTGAAGAAGGCTTTCAGTAAGAAGAAGAAGAGCTGGTTCTTATATGCCGCTTTTCCCTACCCGAAGGAGGCTCAAAGCGGCTCACAGTCGCCTTCCCTTTCCTTTTCCCACAACAGACACCCTGTGGGGTGGGTGAGGCTGAGAGAGCCCTGATATCACTGCCCGGTCAGAACAGCTTTATCAGTGCTGTGGGGAGCCCAAGGTCACCCAGCTGGCTGCATGTGGGGGAGCGCAGAATCGAACCTGGCATGCCAGGTTAGAAGTCCACACTCCTAACCACTACAGCAAACTGGCTCTCTACATGAGCCTCCTGACTGGATCTCTCCATCATGCCCCTTTGTCGCTTGTCCAGAATTCTGATCTGCAGCCCTGGATCATTTTCAATACTTGCCTGAGCAGCATCCCACCCTTCTAAATCCATTTAAAACCAGTGGGATTAGAATAATAGATTTGTTTAATTTATTATCAAATTAATTTATTGCCCCCCCCCACTCCGCTCCCCACAAGCTGGCTTGCTGGCAAGTTACAATGGTCAGCCTCACAATAAAATAATAAAACACCCCGTTAAAACATTCCCTCCCAGGCAACAAAAGTGTCCTCATTCCCCCACCTCCCTCCAGATTATTCTAGATAAGTGTCTGGGGAATACATGAGAGCCAGTTTGGTGTAAGGGTTAGGAGTGTGGATTTCTAATCTGGCAAGCCAGGTTTGATTCTGCACACCCCCACATACAGTCAACTGGGTGACCTTGGGCTCGCCACGGCGCTGATAAAGTTGTTCTGGCCGAGCAGGAGTACCAGGGCTCTCTCAGCCTCACCTCCCTCACAGGGGGTCTGTTGTGGGGTGAGGAAAGGGAAAGGGACTGTAAGCTACTTTGAGACTCCTTCAGGGAGAGAAAAGAACCAACAACAACAACAACTCCTCCTACTACCATTTTTGAAACCTGACGGTTCAAAAGTTTTGAATAAGGGTATGATGGACACCCACACACACCAGGAAGTGTTTAAGGAATTTCAGGGCCATAGCAGAGAACAACTGTGGCGGGAACAGTCAGACTGGGGGCAGAAGGCTCCTCCAGAGTGGAAAGGGGTGTTAAAGAGGGGAAAGGGGGAAGGAGAGAGGTTATGGCAGGGGTAGTCAAAACGGGAATTGTAGTCCATGGACATCTGGAGGGCCACAGTTTGACTACCCCTGGGTTATGGCCCTGATCAATGCGGGAAAGGCACCATGTGGGGACCTTGGAAGCATAGGTCCTGTAGCATGTGCTAAATGCGGTATAGGGATCAATCGGCCCTGCCACATTCTTCCCCACACACTGAGTGAGCAGGAGCAGGAGTTCAGTGACAGTGGGCCCCACCAGAAGGTCTGAGCCATGGTAGCGGCCCTGCCATGGTGGTGAGAGGCCTTCTAAAAGCTGGAGACGACAGCAAAGAACTAAACTAAAGGCAAAGATGCAACTATAAAATATGTCCTACAAAATGTCAGGCAATTGTTACAACAATGTAGATTGATGGCATTAGTACATTGGAGAGATGGTGGGCTTCCCTTGACTTTTGGCAGTGGATTCTTGGGTTAGCTTACTTTTAACATTGGCTATTTTTGTTACGATGGATAATGAAATGTTATAGGAGATTGTGAACAATCTGTTGCATGTCTCTACTGGGCCATCTCTTCCAAAGAGCATTAAGATCTAGCAGTCAGAACTTGTTCAGGGTCCCTGGTCCCAAAAAGGTGAGGTTGGTCTCAACCAGGCCCAAGGCCTTTTTGGCCCTGACTTTTTGGCCTGGTGGGACACTCTTTCTGAGATCTCTTCCTGAGGAGATCAGGCCCTGTGGGACCTTCATTAGTTCTATAGGGCCTGTAAAACAGAACTGTTACACCAGGCCTATGGCTGAGGCCTAGATATGACATTGAGATGCTGCCCCCCCCTGCTTGAAAAGTCCACCCCTAAACAATCTCTCTGATCATCTAATCTAAGCTCCTTAAAAAGAGGAGTCGGCCTGAAGGTTGAATGAATAAATAAATGAGGTTAATTGTAATTGTAGTAACGAATTTAATGTTTGAAAACCTATTTCACAATTGTTGTATTTTAAAATTTATTGTAAGCTGCCCTGAATCTCCGAGGAAGGCTGGGGTAGAAATGTGAAAATGAACAAACAAACGAGCATCAATCCATATACAGTTTTAAAATGTGAAATATATAAATTCTATGCAATGCTATGGTCTCTCTGCAACGGATGTGTATAATGTCTTCTTGCCTTTAGGTTACATGTATGTATAGAAAAGCAGAATTTCTATTGGAATGAAAGAGAGTCTTCACCCTCTTGGGGAGATAAACTGTGGCTTCAATAGGACTTTGTCAGTCCATGGTAATATTCAAGACCCCATGTGAATTTCTCAAATGCAATGAATTAGTAAGGAAGTGAGCAAATGTGTGGGATGACATTTATTTTGACAATGCAGATTTGGCTTTCATTATTTATAACACTTGGCACTTTTCATATGTATATATATATATATCTCTGAAAAAAGCAGCGAAGTCAAGTATTATTCTTTCTCATTTCAGCCTCTCCTCCGTTAAATCCTTGCGACAAGTGAAGAAGTGAATGCCGTTTTGACTCAAATCACAAAGTGGGAGGATTAATGAAAGGCAGATTAGCAAGTTTATTTTTGAGCAGCGTATTTTAAATCAGTCTGTTAATTCCTGGAAGTGGGGTGTCAGCACTTTCCATGGTGCATTTGCCGCAGTGTCCTTTTCCCTCCTCGGGAGCAGTGTATTTCACGTCTGCTTAGGGCATAGACCAGGGGTGGCCAAACTGTGGTTCTCCAGAGGTCCAATTACCATGAGCCTCTGTCAGCACCATGCTGGCAAGGGCTCATAGTAATTGTAGTCCATGGACATCTGGCGAGACACAGTTTGGCCACCCCGGCATAGACCTTTTAACAGGTCCTGGACACACTACCACATATTGTTTTGGAGTGTCCAGTCTTCTCTCCCCAATGAGCTTCTATCCAGTCATATTTGATGGATTTAAATTCCAAAGTCAATTCTAAAACCCTCATCATGAAATGAATGCTTTCAGAAAAGGATCCCATTAAACTTGCCAGGGTAGCCGATGCCCTTGGAAGCATGTTCCCAATAAATAACTTACGTTTGTTAGTGCGGGGATGTAGTCTTGTCTAATCCATTTTGTTTCCTTGGCTTGTGATTGTGTATACCAGTAAAAGAGCCTCTTGTGGCGCAGAGTAGTAAGGCAGCGACTTGCTGTCTGAAGCTCTGACTATGAGGTTGGGAGTCCGATTCCAGCAGCCGGCTCAGCCTTCCATCCTTCTGAGGTTGGTAAAATGAGTACCCAGCTTGCTGGGGGGTAAACAGTAATGACTGGGGAAGGCACTGGCAAACCACCCCGTATTGAGTCTGCCATGAAAACGCTAGAGGGTGTCACCCCAAGGGTCAGACATGACCCGGTGCTTGCACAGGGGATACCTTTACCTTTACCTTTACCTTTACCTTTATACCAATAAAGGTTTTCTGAGTCTGATTCTGACTTTTAACAGTGCTATCCTGAGTAGAGTTGGACCCTTCTAAATATACTGTTTTTGAAGGACGTAGAAGGGTATAAATCTGCTTCAGATGACATGTATCACAAGCAGACCTCTGCTGGGTGAATTATATTTGTTTGTATATGCAACATATATGCAACCTATAGTGCATACTGAAATAGTCACATTGGAGGGAAACACAACTTCTAAACAGGAATGCTGTTTAGATTTGTGGGGCCCGTAGCACCAGAGCCAGTTTAAGGATTCATGGGGCCCTGGGAGAGTACAATTGCAGTGGGAGCAACTGGATTGGGGGCGTATGCCCCCCTCACATAGGAAAGAGATGTCACTCTGAGTGTCCTTAAAGAGGGGAGAAGGAGGAATGGAGAGGCTGCAGCCCCTTCCCATAGGGAGGAAAGCATAGCATGGGGCCCCTGGAAGAATGGGGTATAAAAATAATAATGATGGGAACAAACTGGTCCTGTTCTAAACAAGAGACACAGCAAATGCTTTAGGATGCTTTGGGCTGATCCTGCGTAGAGCAGGGGGTTGGACTAGATGGCCTGGATGGCCCCTTCCAACTCTATGATTCTATGAAATGCACTTTTAGTTACTTAAAATAAACTTGTAAGCACAGAAATTTATTTTTGTATCACCTCATTGTGTCGCATTGTATCCTATGGAAGAACATCTGGAACAATGCACTCCATTCAAGGGACACCGCTTTAACCAATAGCGGGTGTTGTGTGGGCACTGTGAACGTTCCGTAGCCCCCCAATTAAGGAACGCGGTGAATGTCTCAAAGGGAGTGCAGTCCACTGAACATCCCATAGGCATGGCTTTGTTCACATACCAGTCACCTATGAACTTAAAGCACAGCAAGCAGAAATCCTCAGGGTGAGTTGACCACAAGCGAAATTTCGACTGGATGTTGCATTTGACACCGGACCACTCACTTTGCATCCCATGGTCAAAAGTACCTGGTCAAGAGTACATGGTCAAAAGTACCTCACTGAGCAAAGCTCAAGAGAAGTGAAATCATTGATGGCAGACCCCTTGGAGTAAGACAGGTGATGGATCAGCCAAAACTCACTTGGGGCTTTCTTTGGAACCATGCTTATTCTAATCTTTAAACCGCCTGTGGCGCTGTGGGCGCCACAGACTAAATAAAAGGCTAAGGGAATCTAGGGCGGGATGTGTCCGTGATGAGGAAGGGTCCGGATTGGACCCTTCCTCCGGACAGACAATCAGAGGGACCAATCGGCAGGCGCACAGCGCCTGCCGATTGATCCCTCCGATTCCCAGCCCCAGAAACTGCGAGCCGCGCGCAGCGCCTCCGACGCGTCAGGCTGACCGCAAGGGAGTCCCCGGCAGCCACGCGGGGGCTCCCTGCCCGACGGCCTGACGCGGCGAGAGGCGCAAAGTGCCTCTCACCGTGTCAGGCCGCAGCCTGAAGGAGCCGCCGACAAATGACCACCGCCCGGGGGTGGCCCAGCCGCCCGAGGGAGCCCCACGACAGGGTAAGTGCCTAGCGCCCGCTGTATTACTCATACAGCGGGCTTGATTACTAGTATATATATATATGTCATGTCATTTGGCTTTTATATTGCCCCTCCCCACAAGCGGATTCGGGGTGTTTTACAAGATTAAAACATCCACAATGTTAACAATACAGTAGACATATTAAAACATGATTAAATCCAATACAGAACCCTCCCTTCCCACCGTCTGCACCCATCCTGCCTGGCAGTAGGATCGTTACATGGTAGCATCGAGTGGGAAACTCTTAGATTTAGGAAAGGTGGGGTGGTGACTCAGATGGGCTTGCCGCCTGATTCGCCGTGCATCCCTTGGTGATCTTATCCATCACAATGTTGGGTAGATCTCTGACAGACTGGAGATTAATGCAGTCAATGGACACCCAAGAGTCTGTAAAGGTACCCCTTAAGCAAGCAATAGTGAAAGGGCTGGAGTCAGACTAGGGTTTTCACCAGGCTACTATCAAAAAGAGGGGATGGCCCGGGGTTGAGCAGTCATCATGGGTCCCTGATCCTCTTTTTTAAATGCTGGAGTCAGAGAATAGGGTACCCAAAGGGGCAGTCGCAACACTCCACCCCAGTAACACCTGCCCTGCAGAATGCAGATCTGTCCATTTTGGAGGGTGATATCTACGGCATCATATCCCCATGTAGCTCCTTCCACTCTCCAGACTATTGGAACTGTCCAATAGGCAAGCTGGACGTGGTCAAACAAGAAATGACAAGGCTGAACATCGACATTTTAGGCATCAGTGAACTAAAATGGACAGGAATGGGTGAATTTAATTCAGATGACCATCAGGTATACTACTGTGCACAAGAATCTCACAGAAGAAATGGAGTAGCCTTCATAATCAATAAGAGAGTAGGAAAAGCAGTCTTGGGATACAATCCCCAAAATGACAGAATGATCTCAGTTCGAATCCAAGGCAAACCATTCAACATCACAGTGATCCAGGTCTATGCCCCAACCACTGCTGCTGAAGAGGATGAAGTTGATCAGTTCTATGAAGCCCTACAACACCTTCTAGAAGCAACGCCAAAAAATGATGTGCTTATCATCATGGGGGATCGGAATGCTAAAGTAGGAAGCCAAAAGATAACCGGGATAACAGGCAAGTTTGGCCTTGGAGTACAAAATGAAGCAGGGTACAGGCTGGTAGAATTTTGTCAAGAGAATACAATGGTCATAGCAAACACTCTTTTCCAACAACCCAAGAGACGACTCTACACATGGACATCACCAGACGGTCAACACAGAAATCAGATTGACTATGTGCTCTGCAGCCAAAGATGGAAAAGTTCTATCCAGTCAATAAAAACAAGACCAGGAGCTGATTGTGGATCAGATCATGAGCTTCTTGTTGCAAAATTTAGGCTTAAATTGAAGAAAGTAGGGAAAAGCACTAGGCCACTCAGGTATGAACTAAATCATATCCCCAACGAATACACAGTAGAGGTGACAAATAGATTTAAGGAATTAGATCTGATAGACAGAGTGCCTGAAGAACTATGGACGGAGGTTCGCAACATTGTACAAGTGGTAGCAACTAAAACCATCCCAAAGAAAAAGAAATGCAAGAAATCAAAATGGCTGTCTGAGGAAACTTTACAAATAGCTAAGGAGAGAAGGGAAGTGAAAGGCAAGGGAGAAAAAGAAAGATACACCCAATTGAATGCAGAATTCCAGAGAAAAGCTAGAAGAGATAAGAATGCCTTCTTAAATGAACAGTGCAAACAAATAGAAGAAAACAATAGAATGGGGAGGACCAGAGATCTTTTCAAGAAAATTGGAGATATGAAGAGAACGTTTCATGCAAAGTTGGGTATGATAAGGGACCAAAATGGTAGGGACCTCACAGAAGCAGAAGAGATTAAACAAAGGTGGCAAAATTATACAGAACAACTATACAAGAGCGAGCTTAACATCCCTGATGACCACAGTGGGGTAGTTACTGACCTGGAGCCAGACATCCTGGAATGTGAAGTCAAATGGGCCTTAGGAAGTCTGAGCAACAATAAAGCTAGTGGTGGTGACAGCATTCCAGTTGAACTATTCAAAATCTTAAAGGACGATGCAGTAAAAGTGCTACACTCAATATGCCAGCAAATTTGGAAAACTCAACAATGGCCACAGGATTGGAAAAGGTCAGTTTACATTCCAATCCCAAAGAAGGGCAATGCCAAAGAATGTTCAAACTACCGCACCATTGCACTAATTTCTCATGCTAGCAAAGTTATGCTCAAAATCCTACAAGCTAGGCTCCAGCAATATGTGGACCGAGAACTTCCAGAAGTACAGGCAGGATTTCGAAGAGGCAGAGGAACTAGAGATCAAATTGCCAACAAACGCTGGATCATGGAGAAAGCTAGGGAGTACCAGAAGAACATCTACTTCTGCTTCATTGACTATGCTAAAGCCTTTGATTGTGTGGAGCACAACAAATTGTGGCAAGTTCTTAAAGAGATGGGAATACCAGAGCATCTTATTTGTCTCTTGAGAAATGTATATGCAGGTCAGGAAGCAACAGTGAGAACTGAACATGGAATCACTGACTGGTTCAAAATTGAGAAAGGAGTTCGGCAAGGCTGTATACTGTCGCCTTGCCTATTTAACTTGTATGCAGAGCACATCATGAGAAATGCGGGATTAGAGGAGTCACAAATTGGGATCAAGATTGCAGGGAGAAATATCAACAACCTCAGATATGCAGATGATACCACTCTAATGGCAGAAAATGAAGAGGAACTAAAGAGCCTGTTGATGCGGGTGAAGAAGGAGAGTGCAAAAGTTGGCTTGAAACTCAACATCAAGAAAACAAAGATCATGGCATCCGGCCCTCTCAATTCCTGGCAAATAGATGGGGAAGAAATGGAGATAGTGACAGATTTTATTTTCCTGGGCTCCAAGATCACTGCAGATGGGGACTGCAGCAAAGAAATTAAAAGACGCTTGCTCCTGGGGAGGAAAGCTATGGCAAATCTAGACAGCATCCTAAAAAGCAGAGACATCACCCTGCCAACAAAAGTGCGTTTAGTCAAGGATATGGTCTTCCCAGTTGCAATGTATGGCTGCGAAAGTTGGACCATAAGGAAGGCCGAGCACCAGAGAATTGAGGCTTTTGAACTCTGGTGCTGGAGAAGACTCTTGCGAGTCCCTTGGACTGCAAGGCGAACAAACTGGTCAGTCCTAGAGGATATCAACCCTGACTGCTCTTTAGAAGGCCAGATCCTGAAGATGAAACTCAAATACTTTGGCCACCTCATGAGAAGGAAGGACTCCCTGGAGAAGAGCCTAATGCTGGGAGCGATCGAGGGCAAAAGAAGAAGGGGACGACAGAGAATGAGGTGGCTGGATGGAGTCACTGAAGCAGTAGGTGCAAACTTAAATGGACTCCGGGGAATGGTAGAGGACAGGAAGGCCTGGAGGATCATTGTCCATGGGGTCGCGATGGGTCGGACACGACTTTGCACATAACAACAACAACAACAACTCTCCAGTCTCTACCCTGCCCAGTCACTGTCCCCAAATCTCCAGGAATTTCACAAGCTGGAGTTGGCAATCTAGTACAGAAAAGGCCTCTTCCATTTCATCTTCTTTTTACCCAAAACTGGGAAGCCTGAGGTCTGGTTACCTTAGCAAAGGCTTCTAGGAATTCACATGAGCCAGTGCTGGATGCCAGCTAATAGCAAACTGTGGCAGACAGAGGGGGCACCTGGTAGCTGGCTAAATATAGGAGGGGCAGACAAGTAAGGTCCCTGGATGCTCACCTCCTTCCAGCCTACCTGGTGCTGGCATGGAGCCAAGACTTCCAGCCCCTCACCCCTTGGACCTGATCATACGGTTGCTTGCCTGTAGTCGCATAGTCATCCTGCCCGTTTCACTTGAGCCCTGGGGCCACAAAAGTGGTGATGGGTTAAGTTCCAACGGTGTCTTTTCTGAACAGCTGAAATATTGGTAAATGCACAGATGGGCACATTTCCTTTGATCTGGTGGTTTGTATACCTGGAACGTGATTACCAGCAAAGTTATACATGTTTATTTCTCTGAAACATCAGTCAAAAGCCACTCTACCCATGAAGTGAATTGCGAGCTTTACATGGAAGGAGTGCCATTGATTTCCAAAAAAAACTTACTTGCAAGCAGATGTTTATGTTTCCTTCGTTCTCTCAGCACAATTCAAAGGAGGAAACATGATTTATAGTAACACGTTACCTTTTCCGCTTGGTAATAACAATGATCCTTCAGTAAATTTTGTCAGTTTGCTTCTCTTCTGACAACAAACATTTATTATTGTGTTGATTGCTTTCTAGTCTATATTAGCTACGACCATTTCTACAAATTACGACAATCCTACATACAATCTATACAGTACTGGAGTACAATTTTGAGTTATAATGCAATAACTACAGCAGACGAGTACTACAGGAGTTCATAGAGTTCTTTGGGATGAACAACGATGAGTTAAGGCCCATTTTATTTTTGCAGTGTAAAGATGGTAATATGGTATTTTGGTCCTTCGAGACTTTTGACAATACTTCTTATTGTCCCTCTGTATAACTATGGCTTCATATAGAGACTAGTATCAAAACTCATTTTAAAAATGGGCTTTGAAAGGGGCAGCAGGCAGAAGGAAGTGAGATGGTGGCTGTGGCTCCCTTTGTCCTGCAAAGCGGGCTAAAGGTAGTGGAAAGTCCCCCCCCCGCGGGTGGCGACATGGCTTTGCGACCCACAGAGAGGCTGCAAACTGCCCCCCCCCGGCTCCCTCCCAGCAGGAGCAAAGCCCTGTCACTGCCTCTCTCCTCATGCATGACAATAGAGGCTGCAGCCACAAGGCCTCTAGCAGGCAAGGAGCGAGGGCGGGAGCTGGAGGGGGAGGGCCAATCAGGGTTGACCTGGACGGACAGGGCCCTGGACAGGGCCCCTCCTCCCAGGAGGCTGTTTCCCAAATATATAAGAGAGCGAAATAGTGTTAAGGATAACAGCAAACTTCTGTTGACTTCCAATGGACATGTTTGCTGATCAGCTGGCTGGTGAATGGGAAACAGGGATTACTCACTTTCTCTAAAGCAGCTGTTCCTTTGGAAATAGTTCTGCCCGTCGCGAAATGACCTATTACTGGGATATATGGGACAGCATTAAAAATAACCACCCACCAGTAGACATAATTGGAGCTGTAGATTTGTGGTAGATTAGAGAGCAGGAGAAATTATCTAATGACATCTGATTACTAGCTCAATTCTACAGGGCCTGCAAGGCAGAGCTCTTCCGCCAAGTATTCGGTTGAGGCCAGGATATGGACTTAAAGATCTCGGGTCCCTCCTTGAAATCCTTATACCCCTATGCTGCTAGAAGTGATTGGTTATTATACTCGGAAAAAGGGTACAATCTTGTAGATTATGAATTAAATGTATGCTATATAAATCCTTAGAGAATCACTCTGGATCTCCCACGAATAATAAAGCGATAAAAGGTTTGACAAATTAGAAGCACTGGTATAGTGCTGGTATAGATCAAAATGTAGATCTTGGAGCCCTTTATATTGAGATTTAAATGTGAACATTTTTACGTTTTTAAGTAGTTTAGGCACCTTTGCCTTGTTTTATGATGGGTTTGATGTGACCCCATTTATTTTATGTCAAATCCCTTTTCTCTTATGTCATGCCAGTAAAGGTTTTACATAATGCAACGTAACCTAGAAGTTACCAACTGTTGTCTGTTCTATTCTAGTCCTGTCTGATGCCGGTGGGTTTCCTTTTAGGTACTGTTTTAATGTATATTAATATATGTACAGTTTTTATATTAATATATTTTATTGTATATTTTAGATCAGTGCTTCTCATCCTGGGGATCAGGACTCCTTTGGGGGGTTGAACAACCATTTCACAGGAGTCGTGGAAGGGCAAATAGCTTTGCTGGGGGGCGCTATCCACACAACAGCCTTGTGGGGTAGATTGAGATAGAGCGTTTGTCTGTCTGGAGCAGTGGAAAAGAGCGAGATCGGCATGGTGGGACAAGCAGCAGAACTGAACTAAGAAACCCGGGGGGAAAAAGGCAATTTATATACAATCATGAACAATGGATCTTCACGCCATTGGTCAGTTTCGTTTACATTTCTGTGAAAGAACCCTTGCCTAATTTTATAGTTGGGGGTCACCGCAACATGAGGAACTGTATTAAAGGAGTGGAGACATAGAAATCGAAATAAATAAAATAGAAATTACAAATGGAAAAACAGAGAGTGGAAAAATGTAGATCTTGACATCATGCCGATATCTGATGAGAATGCCACAATCATTTACTTCTTCCTCACACTAAAACTTTCAAACCCCGCCAAGCTTCCCCTATATGTTTCCCTTAATTGTCACTGAGAGATGGGTTTGAAGCTCCAGGTTACATCGTATGGATGCCGTACCTTTTCCACTCCCGATTCAAAAATAACATATTTATTCTACTCCATTAGTGTATTTTAATAAGCATTGCTTTGGGAACACCATGCCTGCCAATTTAGGTTTATGAGACTGTCAACAGAATTTACATGCCTAGAAAAATGTGATGCAACATTGCCAGAGTAGCTGCTGCCTGTCAAGTGTGCTTGTCAAGAAGAAATAAAACCCCAAGAAGCTCAACCAGCATTGAATAGAAGATGACAGAATGGCGTCTCCCTTTTAAAAAACAAACGCAAAAGCTGGGACCAGGAGCCATATGGTCCTCTGCCAGGAATTCTCACTTATGTCAAGCGTAGTATATGAGGCCTTCTGTGTATGTATCAGACTTTCTTCAGAAGTTGGACTGAACAGCAGCCTCGGAGTCCTGGTGTATAGAACCATTTGGGAATGGCCCAGATCGGCACCAACTGACTCAGTTTTAGAAGTGATTAAACAGTTTCGGGCTGGATGGCTCAAATCCTTCTTTTGAACTGTGCTGCTGTAATGAGAATCAGGCTCAGAGGCACGTCAGAACAATCCAACCAGGTTGAAAGGTGACCTCTACGTCCCGTCTCGTGATGGGGTAATATTGGAGGTTTTATATAGATGAACAGATTTCCCTTAATGTGTTTTTTTTTCCTCTTTGTTGTAGTTTCCCAAGTTTCCTTTGTTCCTCTTCGAATCATGTTGAACCAAGAGAATGTCTAAAATGAATTCTGGAAGGGAAGAATGCTGCTGTTGTTATTAAATTTATTGACCTCACTCTCCCCGACAGTGGGCTTGGAGCGGTCCACAACATTTAAACCAACATTTGATTAAAAAAGACAAAAATACAATAAAAGTTATAAAATTTTATCAAACTGTCCGCAGGGCCTGCAAGACAGAGCTCATCCGCCAGTTCTTTGGGCAAGGCCAGGGCAATTAGACCTAGGGCCCCGCCTCCAAATTGGCTAGAACATCTGCTACTCCCCAAATTCCATCAGTTACCATGTATTCCCTGAGGCAGGGGTTTGTGGGAAGTTGCGGGGCAGGGGAGGGAGGTTATTTTCGCCACCAGGGAGGGATAATTTATTATATTGGGGTTTTACTGGGGGGGGGGCTTGGTTGGCGCTTTGCGCCTCTCGCCGCGTTAGGCCGCCGCCCGAGGGAGCCCCCAGCAGTCGCGCAAAGCGCGGCTGCCGGGGGTTCCCTGCCTGGCGGGCTGACGCCAACAGAAGAAGCTTGCCGCCCGCGACCAGCCCGCCGCCGCCCGCGACCAGCCCACCGCCGCCGCCGACCAGCCCGCCGGACCAGCCCGCCGCCGACCACCCCGCACACCACTGCGGTAAGGCCCTAGCGCCCGCTGCATTCCTCTGCAGCGGGCTTGATTACTAGTAATAATAAAAAGAAGATTTCCAAAACTTTGGTTCTGATTTGGAATCCACATCAGGTCATTTGGAGCTCTAAAATCTGGGAAGAAATTTTAGAACCATCAGCAGTAGGGGGTTCCCCCCCTCCTCTTTAGTTTCCCAAGCATAAGCTAATTTTTATAGACACACTTTTAAAAGCATCTGTCATATGGACACAGGGCCTCCTAGCTTGCTATTTCTTTATATTTGAAAATATGGGATATTTTCCCATCCTTGCAGTTTAATACTATTTTACAGAACCTTTTAGGTAAAGGACACACAAAGACTCACAAGGAAAATCTCAACCCCCTCCCCAACTTATTCTCTCTCAACACAATTTCCTTTTTCCCTCCTCCTACCAATCTCTATAACCTTTCCCTGCTTACTTCTCTCCTTCCCACTCACCAGCCAACCTACCTTTTATCTGCTTCCCAGTCTTCAACTTTCTCTCCCCACGGCAGCCTTTTCTCTTTTCTTCCCTCCCAACTCCCTTTTTTTCTGTTTTCCTGTCTTCAACTTCTCATCCTTTTCTTTTTTCTCCTTCCTTTGATCCCACCCATCTTTTGCTTTTTTTTACTACACACACACACACATACCCCTTTGACTGTCAGAAGCTGAAGCTTGGAAGACTTGCAAGATGCTGTGGCTACCTAGAAGCCCGCAAAACGGCCACTGACACTGCAAAATGTAGTTATGTGAGATATCATGAGGCATACACTTCCTACAGCTATAGGCATCACTTCTACTATTTTGTGGGTTTTGTAAGATTTGCCAGTTTGCACCAGATTTTATTAGGTTCACAGGTAGGAAAGGCAAGAAATGAAAACAAGAACAATTTTTCTACAAATCAGAGAACAAAGTTGGGATTTCTTTTCAAATTTTGAGGGGTTTTAACCCTCCTCCCATATATTTTGTAGGCCTCCGGTTTTTCTCTGTCGTCAGGAAGAACACCTCCCTCCCATCTGCCCAAGGCTCCATTATATCGATTTCTAATTCCACACTCCAGGGCCTGGTTCAGAATTAAATATGACAATTCTGAACCAGATCCCACCACACAGTGCCATCACCCCTGAAGAAGAAGAGTTGGTTTTTATACCCTGCTTTTCACTGCCCAAAGGAGTCTCAGAGTGGCTTACAATCGCCTTCCTGTCCCCTTAATAGACAGCCTGTCAGGTAGGTGGGGCTGAGAGAGCTCTGAGAGATCTTCTCAGTCAGAACAACACTATCAGGGCTGTGATGAGCCCAAGATCACCCAGCTGGCTGCATGTAGAAGAGCATGGATCCTACTGTAGTGAATTATATATTAACTAGTAATCAAGCCCGCTGCACCTAATACAGCGGGCGCTAGGTTAGGGAGCCCCCGGCAGTCGGGCAGAGTGCGGCTGCCGGGGGCTCCCTGGGTCGGCGGCCTGATGCGTCGGGAGGCGCGAAGGCTGCCGGCAAGGAAGCACAGTTGCTTCCTTGTCGGAAGGGCGGGAATCAGCTGGGCCAATCGGCAGGCGCTTTGCGCCTGCCGGTTGGCCCGGCCGATGATCTGTCCGGAGGAAGGGGCCAATCAGGCCCCTTCCTCATCACAGACTAATCCCTCCCTAACTCCTCCCACAGAGCGCTTAGCGCTTTCTTTAGTCCGCGGCGCCGCAGGCGTGTTAAGGATGTTTTATGTTTTTTTATGAGATGTTTTTATTGCTGTAAGCTGCCTTGAGACGACTCAGTCAGGAGAGGCGGGGCATAAATTAAATTATAAATAAATAAATAAATCCGGCTCACCAGATTAGAAGCCACCGCTCTTCACCACTAACACCACCCCTCCCCAGCCTCCAGCTCCCAAGTCTATAGGAATTTCCCGACCTGGAGCTGGTAAAATTAAGGGTTCTGCTTGCATCAACATCCAGGACATGTTGTAGATCATTACTGATGTGTGGGACATGGTTTGAACCTGGAGCTGAAGGCAACTGGCAAACTGTTGTCGAAAACAAATTGTCTCCTGTTAGAAGACCTCGACAATAGTGTGCAGAAACAAAATGCGAATACTGTTAAAATAAATCTCACCAAAACATCCCTATTTATCTAATAAAGGAGATGCAATAACGTAGATCTTAGATTGCCCTTTAAAAAGCAATTGAAAAGTTCGCGGTTCATCATTAGACACATAGGTAAGTGTGGGTATATAAAATTAACCATCCTTGTTTATTTATTAGATTTAACTATCTTTCCATGGACATAAGAATTTAACAAGTTTATTATTATTTTTAATTAAAAACCATTTGTGAACAAATTATAAGTTTCGCTTCGAGTTTCGTGGACCTCAGAATGGCAATATGAACTCAAATAAAATTAGCTTATTCCTTGGTGGTGTGTGTGTTTGCATGTCTGTGTCTGTCTCTGTGTACAGAAGCAAATAAGAGTCAAGAAGAAACTCTGATCTCTCTTTGATCCCAATATAGTTAATTCTGAGACTGATTGTGCATTGAGAAATAGAACGTGCGCCACCTCCTGCTTGCAAATACACAATAGGAAACCGTGCCTTTGCACACTTCCTGATGGGACACCCCTCCCGCATTATCCTGCCATCTTGTTGCAGCTTTTTACCTCCCGATGAAGTAATGGAAAAGCAGGAAGTGTGGACAACCCGAAATTTTTCCCCAGCTCCTCGGGTTGTGAAGTGAGGAAAGCCACCAATCCCTTCACAGCAGCTGTTTTGGGGACTCAAACTTCCTCCCCCCCTCCCAAGTCCCAAAATTAATTGGGACCAAAAAACACTTCCATGTTGCTATGGGGAAAAACCACAACAGTAAAAAATCTATATTTTAAAGCTGGAACTTCCGCATTGCTTCGGGATCACGCCACAACAATAAAACCTTTCCTTAAGTCCCTTTTTGGAATTCTTTGTATGATGGTCTCTCTTTATGTTTGGGTAGATCTGTGATAGGCTGGCCATGGTAACTGGACCCCGATGATTGTGTGTTAATGATATCAGAATCAGAATGCCTTTATTGGCATAAAATTGCACAGCGTCAAATGATAATTTCAAACAATTCCAGATGTAGATTCCATCGTAAAAAGATTTTCATTTAAAATTGCCAACAAGAACCTGGCTACTTTTACAATAATTGCTGAGTCCCTCACATTTAATATCATTTTAATCCAATGTTTCTCATCAACACAGCTGAATTTCAATTTCTACAGAGAGTTAGCCAAAGGGCGATGATATACTTAAAGGTAAAGGTAAAGGTATCCCCTGTGCAAGCACCGAGTCATGTCTGACCCTTGGGGTGATGCCCTCCAGCGTTTTCATGGCAGACTCAATACGGGGTGGTTTGCCAGTGCCTTCCCCAGTCATGACCGTTTACCCCCCAGCAGCAAGCTGGGTACTCATTTTACCGACCTCGGAAGGATGGAAGGCTGAGTCAACCTTGAGCCGGCTGCTGGGATTGAACTCCCAGCCTCATGGGCAAAGCTTTCAGACGGCTGCCTTACCACTCTGCGCCACAAGAGGCTCTGATGATATACTGATGATATACTTAGGATATACTTACATGGGTGTAGTGTCCCTGACACGTTGTACCATATACTTTTGGTGTGTCCTAAGATGATATACTTAGGACACACCAAAAGTATATGGTACAACGTGTCAGGGACACTACACCCATGCAAACAATATCTCTCCTTAGGAGGGATCTTCAAAAATTTACCTCGGGTGAAATTTGAGGGAAAGATATTAAAGCGAGGTATTAGACATACTGTTAACAATAAAGGTTTAAATCAAAGAGCATGTATGCCAAGTTAATAGGGAGAGGGCTACTGCATCACATGTCTCCCCCCCTTTCCCGGTTCATACCTCACTGCCGGAAAACACAAACAGGAATGTGTTTTAGCTGCCCGATCACAATATTAACATGTGCACTGAAGGGAACATTTTATTTGAAGTGAGGGCACGTCACTTTGCGGGCCCGTAGCTACATGGATTGCACCATTAAAAAAATTATTTCAATCAGGAAATGGAGAGGGGAGGGCAGGTGTGAGGATCAGCAAAACGCTACCTAGACTGTTGCACGTTCTTCCCTCTCGACAGGCTTGCTCCTGTTTTTGCCCTGATTTTCAGCACGGCAAGAAGAGGGAAATCAGGATTTTGTGATTCCTCTAATCGCAGAGCAAACTGGACAAAAACTCGTGCCCCCCACTGGAGAGCTCCAGGTTGCTGCTGACGTCATGTGGAAGCAGCACTAAAACCCAAGAGCAATGAGAGGCTGTCCAAGGGCAAATTCCTCATGCGGAAATGGCATGAGCCGACTCCCACTGAAAACATTAGGGAATTCAAATATTTTTGTCTCCCTTATACTCTACAGGGCCATTAAAGTCAATGACAAATCTAGTCTGAATCTATTCAGTGGTCTGGTGCAAACAAGGTTTGGAACAGATACACCAAATTTGCAGCATAGCTGCTAGAGCCTCTCCTCAAAAGAACTCCAGGTTTCAAGAACCCCAGGGGAGCCAATTCTATGGACACCTGAAGAAGATGCCCCCATAGCTAGGCAGCAGTACAATCCTAACAGAATGTCCCAGGGCATCTCTGTACAGAAAGTGAGGGAGACAGGCAATTTTTGCAAGGCTAGGCCAGAAGGAGGACCAGTACAATCTTGCCCCGCAGAACCAGGACTATTGTGGCAATGCCAAATCCAACATGAGTAAGTACATATCTGACCGGGAAGGGACATAATTGCAGGGGCAGCAGAACCAGCAGAACCCAGTGTCCCGTTGTGGCAAATGCCAGCTCAACAGGGCTGCAGCACAGAATCACAACCCAAATGAGGGGGCGGGGGTGGCAAGGACAGCAGAACCCATGCAATGCTGTAGAAATGTACTTCAAAAATGAGCTTCCAAAATCCCCACACACACACACACACACTGATGCTGTAACTTGGCACCGAATGCCTTTCCCAGACGTGGCCTGTCTCAGAACAGATGCTCTGCGCTGTTCTGCAGCATGCACCGTTCCCATTTAAATGATGTGGGAGATAAGTTTGCCCTCCTCTATGGATACAAGAAGCACATGGGAGATGGCCGATGAGTTCTACACAAGGAAGATGTCAGCATGATCCCCCTAGCGTCTCTGAAGAGGCACCCTGTGTTTCTCACAGCGCTTTGAGCCTAGGGCACTGCTGTTACAGCATGAGGCACTAAGGGAAGGAGAGAATGTAAGCGAGGCAGCCATTTCCACTGAGACGCCATTAAAAAGAGCTCAGCTCTCTTTACTTCCCTGCCAGGAGGGAAGGTTAGAGAAAAGAACACGGGTGGCTGGTAGGGGATGGTCTGGGGGCTTGTGCAGGGCATTGGGAGCTCAGCTCAAAGCCCTTTGCATTCCCAGATAACTCACCAGGAGCCTAACGGAATCCAAAATTTGGAACTGGGCTTGGGAAAAGCTATTTTTCTGATTATTATTAATTTTTAAATGACAAAATTTCAGTATGCGAAGCTGCATGCCATACCGAGTTGGTTAGGAGGCCAATATCTTTAACTGCTCCTGCGGAGCGGATTAAATAAAAGGGTAAGGGCTACTGGGGAGGAGTTAGGGCAGGCCCTGTCCAGGATAAAAACTCGGAGGGCCCAATCAGGAGCCGCGAAGCTCCAAGTGTCCATCCAGGGCCAAACGGCCAGGACACTGCCGGGTGGGTGGGCGTCGGCCTTCTCCCGGCGCCAGGACCAGCCTGTGGCCGGGAGAACGCCCCAGGTCATGGCCCGGTGGCCACGGCGTGCCAGCCCTCGGAAAGCCTTCGCCCTGCAAGGGCTTCCCCGGGGACTGGGGCCTAGCGCCCAGTTTATTTAAATATAAAATGAGCTTAAATTCTAGTATATAAGGAATAAATGGCTTAAAAGTTCGTTCAAGTGTCATTGTGTAACACAGAGCATCTTTATGGAGGGGTAGCACAAATATTTTTTTGTGATAGTAAAGTGTCACTTTTTTTGCAATGGATGCTCAAACATGAAGGCCTTCGTTTGTCACTTTTGATGCCAGAGAGTGTGCTGGGGATAGCGGAGCATGTGTTCTCTGCTTTTGATAGCTATTTTGATTATTCAGTTTTCTTTTGACAGATTGGAGTCAGTGTAAATTTTTTATACTCTGCCAGCTTGAATATAGCTATCGCTGGGATATCTATTTTTTTAATTTTGTTTTATAGAGAGCCATTGATAAGCATGGTTCTTACCTTGTGGAGTAATAAAAAAAAAGGTCCCAGTTCCAAAGAGTTTACATATTACATTTTGACATGGGAGAGAGAAGAAGAGTTGGTTTTTATACCCCAATTTTCACTGCCTCGAGGAGTCTCAAAGTGGCTTACAATCACCTTCCCTTCCTCTCCCCATAACAGACACCCTGTGAGGTAGGTGAGGATGAGAGAGCCCTGACAGACACTGCTCAGTCAGAACACCACTATCAGAACTGTGACGAGCCCAAGGCTGCCAAGCTGGCTGCATGTAGGAGAGCGGGGAATCAAACCTGGCTCTCCAGATTAGAAGCTGCTGCTCTTAACCACTACACCACGCTGGCTTTCCCACAAAGAGAGGGAAAGGAGGAAGAACAAGGCAAGAGTAAACAGAGAAACATAGTGGCAGGGCTGTGGTTAGTTCCCCTCCCCACAACAGAAACCCTGTAAGGTATGTGGGGCTGAGAGAGCCCTAAGAGAACTGCTATGTAACAACAGCTCTAAGAGAACCCAAGGTCATTCAGCTGGCTGCATGAGGAATGATAGGGAACGCAACCCGGTTCTCCAGATTAGAGGCCACTGTTCTTAAGCTGTATGCCATGTTGGGCTCCTTGCCTGCAGAAGGTTCCAGGTTCAGTTCCTGTCACCTCCAAGTAAAAGTAGCAGATAACAGGTGGTGTAAAAACTGCTGCTGCCTAAGAACCTGGAGATCTGCTTCCAGTCTGAGTTAGACACTATTGTCCATAGAATCATGGAGTTGGAAGGAGCCTCGGGGAAACTCACAACCATTTGCCCACCCACAGTGATCCCAATTTTAGAATCATAGAGTTGGAAGGGGCCATACAGGCCATCTAGTCCAACCCCCTGCTCAATGCAGGATCAGCCCAATTTTAGGTCCAATTGATGCTCCTCCAAGAAAGCCAGAATCCCTGGTCAGTCTGACCTGGAGGAAATTCGCCTCCCGACCCCAAAGTGGTGATCGATATTTCCCTGGGCATGCAAGGAAGGACCACAAGCGCTAAGCACTGACACAACCCTTCCTGCCCACCCACAATCTGCCTAGGTTTATAGAATCAGTGTTTCTGTCAGATGGCTACCTAGCCTCGGCTTAAAAACTTCCAAAGAATGAGAACCCACCACCTCCCGTAGAGGAACTGCTCTAACAGTCACGAACTTCTTCTGGATGTTTAGGCCAGTGGTCTCACTCAGTCAAAGGCAGCTTTATGTGCCACAAAGACGGAGAACTCTATTTTGTTCGGAACAAAGTGGGACTTTTAAGACCAACCAAGTTGGTTATATATACAATTACATATACTGCATCATAGCTTCCCTACAGCAGTGGTTCTCAACCTGGGGGTCGGGACCGTTTCGGGGGTCGAACGACCCTTTCACAGGGGTTGTAGCAGGGCGAGCGGCCCTTCTTTCCAAGGGGGTCCCAAAGTGGCCGACATCGCTCTTTTTCCATTTCATCCACACAACAGTCTTGCGGGGTAGATCGAGATAGAGCGTTCGTCTGCCTAGAGCAGGGGTAGTCAAACTGCGGCCCTCCAGATGTCCATGGACTACAATTCCCAGAAGCCCCCTGCCAGCGAATGCTGGCAGGGGGCTCCTGGGAATTGTAGTCCATGGACATCTGGAGGGCCGCAGTTTGACTACCCCTGGCCTAGAGCATTGGAAAAGAGTGAGATCAGCATGGTGGGACAAAAGGCAGAACTGAACTGAGAAACCCCGGAGAAAAACCAATTTATATACCATCATGAACAATGGATCTTCATGCCATTGGTCAGTTTTGGTTTAATTTCTGTGAAAGAACACTTGCATAATTTTATAATTGGGGGTCACCACAACATGAGGAACTGTAGTAAAGGGTCGCGGCATTAGAAAGTTTGAGAACCACTGCCCTAGAGGACGAAGACAAAATGTGACATGAATGGTTTTCTGGGCAAGGTAGGGGTGTGAAGGGGTTGTATCCAACCTTTCTGATAAATATGCCATAAATCCAGTGTAACATTTGAGACTATATCACGCAGACCTACAGCATTCTCTGGCCTGGGTGTAGTCTGCACGGGGCTTTTTATCCACTCCCAGTCTGAATAAATCCCTGTCACCTACACTGAATTTGATTTCCATTATGATTTTGGGCGCTTTAAATTTTCCTTCTGTGACGTGCAACTGAGCTCAAACAGTATTTCAGGATAGAAATACAGAACAGCAAAGAGAAAGCTGGGAAATAGTAATGGTTTGTTTTGGCCACAGATCAATTTGGGCAGCCCAAAGACAAAATGTTATCTCCTCTGCCTCTGTGTTCCCGCCACTGCAATGGGAATAACAGTGAATGGCAAAGGAAATCACAGCCACAGGGATGTTATGAACGCAATGCAAGTTAACAATGCAAGTTAACAAAAAAAGGCGAATGCCATTTTGGGCTGTATCAACAGGAGCATCACATCAAAATCACAAGATGTCATAGTCCCATTGTATACGGCACTGGTCAGACCACACCTGGAGTACTGTGTGCAGTTCTGGAGGCCTCACTTCAAGAAGGACGTAGATAAAATTGAAAGGGTACAGAGGAGAGCGACGAAGATGATCTGGGGCCAAGGGACCAAGCCCTATGAGGATAGGTTGAGGGACTTTCAGTCTGGAGAAAAGGAGGTTGAGAGGGGACATGATAGCCCTCTTTAAGTATTTGAAAGGTTGTCACTTGGAGGAGGGCAGGATGCTGCTTCTGTTGGCTGCAGAGGAGAGGACACACAGTAATGGGTTTAAACTACAAGTACAACGATATAGGCTAGATATCAGGGGAAAAAAATTTCACAGTCAGAGTAGTTCAGCAGTGGAATAGGCTGCCTAAGGAGGTGGTGAGCTCCCCCTCACTGGCAGTCTTCAAGCAAAGGTTGGATACACACTTTTCTTGGATGCTTCAGGATGCTTTGGGCTGATCCTGTGTTGAGCAGGGGGTTGGACTAGATGGCCTGTATGGCCCCTTCCAACTCTATGATTCTATGATTCTATGAACAAGCTCTGCACAAACTCTTAAAGAATTAAAAAGTAATTAATCTTTGTAGTTAAGTGTATCATGGACACAACAAACATACTCTCCAGTCAACTTACTGTCGATTAGATCAGATGCAACATGAGCTCTTGAAGGGATGATCTCAGCAGGATTGTTGGTTGTCAAGCCACAAGCAGTATCCGCTTATTCTACAGGGCCAGGCCATTGTCCCGTTGGTTCTTGCAGTTGCAGTCCTCAGTCTCTGAATGACTTGCAGCGGTCGCCATTGCTTTCCTTAAAAAAAAAATTAAGTTGATGTGATCTGTAACAACTTGTGCTGTTAAAAATAAAAGGGTAAGGGGTAGGTGGGCAGAGCGTGGGCAGAGTGCGTCCCAATTGGCCCGAAGTCCGGACAGTCCCCACCACAACAGCCCCAGCCAGGAGCGTTCTGGTGAACTCACCGCTATTGCGCTCTTGGCCACCCCAGCCCAGCAGTGACTGTGGCAGGGAGCGATGGCTACCCTTCCCCCTTGGGCCACGAAGCCCTCACGCTGCCTCATTTCCTGGCCCAACAGGAAGCGCGGGGGGAGGAGGGTGGCTTCTCTCCCTCTTTCTTTATAATTCTCTCTGTCTTCTTCTCACTCTCTTACTCTCTATGTTCATCTGTTCTTTCTATCTCTCTCTCTTCCATAGTTTCTTCCCTTATACCTATATTTCGGGCTACCACTCCCTTCCCTTCCCCCTATTCTCTTTCTCTCTCTTTTTGTATCTAACTTCATCACTCTCTTCCCTTCTACCTCCCTCTCTATTTGCTATTTTCCCCCTCACCCCACTCTAGTGTTCACTGTATCAGCTAAAATGGGTTTTAATTCTGATTTATTTATAATTAAGATTTCTTAAGCACAAGCTTCCCGCCAGTGGGCTGAGGGCGGTTCACAGCAATACTTCTCAATTAAAACCAACACTCAATAAAATATAATAAAATACAATAACATGTTGCCGTGTTAGTATGCCACTATTCTGCTTTTACCATTTGCCAGTATCCCTGGTCTCATGGGCAAGTGCTAATGGACTCAACACAGAGAGAGATAGGTGGAAAGGTACCTGCAGGTCACAGGTGACTTATGGCAACCCTGTAGGGTTTTCAAGGCATGAGGCATTGAGGAATGGTTTGCCATTGCCTCCTTCGGCATAGAAACCTTGGTGTTTCTTGAAAGTCTATCATCTACTATCAGGCTTTCTCAAACAGGGTTTTGTGAAATGGACAATGGGGTGTTTTGTGATGGCCCTAAAAGAGCTTTGCTGATTGGGTGGAAGTTTATTTTTATATAGATGGCTTGACCACATATGTCAGTGAAAGGTGCAGCTATGGTTCTTTTTACAAACCATCTATAAATATTTCTGTGCCGTCACTTCCTGTGCTGTGGGAGTGGTCTGGTGGCCTGCTGATGTAAGTTCCGGGGTTTCTCAAAGCCTGGTTAATGTTTCAGGGGTTTCTCCATGGTACAAAAGTTGAGAAAGGCTGCTCTCTCTCTTTCTCTCTAGATATACAGATGATTCATATATAGCTAAATAGACAATGCATGATCGTAACAACCGGACACCGGAAAAACACTGGCACCCAAATAGGAAGTTTCATTTCAAATTGATTCCCCTCCCCCCTTTTTAACCATGTGTCTTTTAAACATGGAGGGAAGTGGCAGGTGAATACACACACAGAGAGAAACATTATCTGAGAAAGCAGCACCGTTTGGTGTAGTGGTTAGGAGTGCGGACTTCTAATCTGGCATGCGGGGTTCAATTCTGCACTCCCCCACATGCAGGCAGCTGGGTGACCTTGGGCTACTCCTTCGGGTAGAGAAAAGTGGCTCTTCTTCTTCTTCAATAGAAGCCTAAAAGGATTTCAGTTAGAAAAAATCTCAATGAAGGAAAATGGAACCAAGAATTCAGAGCAGAACATACTCCCATCCAGAAACTAGCAGGTGAGCCAATGGGTTCCTGGACTTTTGGGAGTTTGGCTGTTGCCATTTCCTCCCATTATTTTTTTTTGGGGGGGGGGTATGGATTTTTCCAGCGATTGAATAGCTTTATACTGATACTAGGGGCAAAGCCTGTTGCATTCAGCAATACAATGGATGCTAGATAGGGGTGAGTGGGGTGGAAGAACTCTGTGGATGGCCTCTCCATCCCCCACCCCAGGACCTGGAAAGGCTACAGGGAACTCACCTGTAGGAGCAGCTGTCACGCGGCAGGGATCTGTAGCCTCCAAGCATCGAAGAGTAGTGGGAAGAGGAGGGGGTGGTCAGGGGTGGGGGACGGAAGGTGATTGGCTGGCTGCTGGACAGACAAGGCAAGCTGGTTGGAGGAGGAGGCACTCAGGACAGCTGCCCTGAGTAGGTGTTAAGCACTGAGTGGCATTTAAGCCATGAGACACGGTCCTCCTCCAAGGCCTTACCAGAAATATATAATGGAACAGATGACAGTATAACAGCAATATGTGTACCAGGTTCTCTAAATTCCGGGCTTTCTTATTTTAAAGAGTAGGTTTCCATTGCGGAGATATGCCTTTCCCTTTTTTCTCTTCATTCCTCAACAATGGACGAAGCTAGAGACTATTCCTTATTGTTTTTTTGTACCCCGGTTTTTACTACCCGAAGCAGTCTCAAAGCAGCTTACAATCACTTCCTCTTCCTCTCCCCACAACAGACAATCTATGAGGCATGTGGGGCTGAGAGAGCTCTGAGACAGAACTGTGACTGGCCACATGTGGAGGAATGGGGAATCAGACCCATTTCTCCAGATTGGAGACCACCGCTCTTAACCCCTACATCAAAATGGTTAATGAGAATTGGGAAATACAGAGAACTTGGTACATCTATTACTAGCTTATGCGATCAGTATCATGCTATTCATTTGCCAACACAAATAAGAATGAGCCCCCGGGGGTTGGAGATGAAATGGCCATTGCAACAGCCAAGTCTTGTGAGAGTCTAGGAGCCCAGCAGCCTGCCTGCCATTTTCCAGCTGTGAAGTTGGCTCAGCTGTCTCTGATAAAGCAGGGAGAAGACTCCAGCAGGGACAGCATGGGTATGGTTCCAGATCTATCTTCCTCTCTTTTCCTTCCTACTCTGGCTGCCTTCAGGGTGTGTGATAAAAATAATGGCTTTAAATTTTCAGATTCACCTCCCCCCTAAAGAAAAAAACCTGGGAGGGAAATGTTTTTTAAATACTTTTTTCCAAAAAAGAAATACACAACAGAAAAGAGAGATTATACACAACAATTTAGATACTATTATATATTGTATGATGCAGTAAAAGATAGATGGATAAGCATGTAGAAGATTAGTTCCATCTCTTCCTTATCAAGGTATTAACACAGTTCTCCTCGTTCTCTTCTCATCTAAATCTTAACAATATTTAATATTTAGAAAAGTGTACTGCTATGTTACCGCTATGCCAATATTTTCATTCTTACTTATTCCACTGTACATCTTATAATCTCTAAGAATCCACATTTGCATTTGAACAAAGGCATGCTATACTGTAATTTAGAACAATAATTCAGAATAAATCTGGTTAACACGAGGAAGGCAATAAAGAAAATCTAAAAACCTGGAAAAAATGTTGAACAGGTAACCATACCTTTAAAAAGTGAGGATAACAAAAAACTTGCCCTTCCTGTAATATGAGTATGAAATTATAGGTGTGAGGCCACAGCAAACAGTTTTTCTATTGTTGACAATGGGAGGAAAGTCTACCCTTTGATAGGCTGACAACCCTAGGAGGCTGCTGGGAGCATGCCTTAGCCTTCTGGCAATCTTTCAATGCCATGATGTCACTTCTGGCTACCTAAATGGAAGTGACATCACCACGTCCCACAACACAGCAATGTCACTTCAAGTTAAAATATCGGAATAGTCCTGAATCCACAATAGACCCCCATGGACAGACAGACAGATGTATAGAGAATTTTACTGTTTGTGTGTGTTTTAGGAAACTATAGCTTTACAATTTTTTGTAAAACATGATTATTGTAATATTTAAAATTCATGTGGGATGTTCATTTTGGTGTCAAAGTATTTTTTGAGGTTAGGAAAAGCAAGTACAGTGTTATATTAGTTGTAGAGACAACCAATATCAACATACCCATATCCACCACCTTGGAAAATGGTAGCCGTGGTGAAAATGGCCCCTTAACTGGAATGTCTGCCCAAGAAAATTTTAAAGCAATAGTGATTGTTTGTAGATCCAGGACTAGAAGTGAAGTTATAGGGTTAGATCACTGTTGCCCCCTCCCCATTTCCTCCTGCCATGCCATTAAATGCTGGCAAGGGAGCACCAAGAGAGGTTTCCATTCCACTTGTGGGCAAATGACAGCCCAACTGGTAGACCAGTAAAAAGAATATCCTTGGGCTCTTGGGATCTGCATGGACAAAAGTCATGTGT
This sequence comes from Paroedura picta, assembly GCF_049243985.1. Classification (NCBI taxonomy): domain Eukaryota; kingdom Metazoa; phylum Chordata; class Lepidosauria; order Squamata; family Gekkonidae; genus Paroedura; species Paroedura picta. The sequence goes on along the minus strand of NC_135369.1, from coordinate 170,596,253 downwards.
AAGCCAGGAAAGCCCTGCAGTAAGTAGGGAAATTAGCCAAGACTGGCCAAAGAGAGCTGGCCGGGTTCTTCCCTCCATGTTCATAAATTTGTGTACAAGGCTAAAATTGTGGATGTCTGCAAAATGTTCACTCTTCAGAGTGGTACCGAAAAGGTCATTATAGTTTGAATTTGAAATTTGCCTTGTATTACGCAGTTCTGCTTTCTCTGTGTGTATCTCCAATAGTCCAAGGCAGTTCTATACAGAACTCATTCTTTTTCCCTAATCAGTATCTCTGGTCTGATCCCTGCCGGAAGAAAAACATATCCACCACTGCATTTTCAAAGCTTAGGCAGCCATTCAGAATCTGATTACCTTTCCATATTTTCATACAAAATGGATTAATGTGTCTGAGCTTTTATTACGTTTTCAACTCTTGTCAGTTGGCATTAAGCTGACACCATGAAGATCTACTTCAGATCCATAAGAATGGACAGAATGCTACATTATTTGGAGGAGATGATGAAGGCTAAAGGCAGGGTAATTTGTGTCGCTTTCACGTTAGATGGAAATGTTCCTGGAATTACATTACACATTAGAGCAAACAATCCTTCTATGAGGCAGGAAGGCAGCTACAAGTGGGTAGACGGTGAGAAAAGGCTTTCACTTTATTCAAGATCATTTATTTTTGCATATAGAAGTCACCCAACTCAATCCTCAGTATCTCCGTTTAAAGATCTTATGCAACAGAGCTAGGAAAGGCCTCTGTCTAAGTCAGGGATTCCCAACCAGGGTTCCGGGAAACCCTGGTTATGTGAGAAGTTCCCCAGGGGCTACCTAGTCTTTCCGGGAAGTTTGGATGGCCACTGAGATCCCTAAACATCACTGGAGCCCATTTCCCCTGTTGCTACAGGCCTAGTCTCGTTCTCCACAACAGAAACAATAATGATCAGTTGATTATTGGCTGGCCCCCACATCATTTCTGTGCCTACTTCTCTATCTCGGTCACGAACTTAGTGAAATGCCAGTTCGTGTAAATGAAGAGGTTGACTCAGAACCAATAGCACTTTGTCAGGAAAACCAGGACTGGAATTGCAGTGAATATGGGTTAGAGTTGATGGGTAATTGCCAAACTATTGGAATATGATAGTATACTTGAGTAGCGGGGTACCTCAGGGCTCGGTGCTCGGCCTTTTTAACATATTATTAATTAATGATCTAGATGAGGGGGTGGAGGGACTACTCATCAAGTTTGCAGATGACACCAAATTGGGAGGACTGGCAAATATTCCGGAAGATAGAGACAGAGTTCAACGAGATCTGAACACAATGGAAAAATGGGCAAATGAGAACAAGATGCAATTTAATAAAGATAAGTGTAAAGTTCTGCATCTAGGTCAGAAAAATGAAAAGCATGCCTACTGGATGGGGGATACGCTTCTAGGTAACACTGTGTGTGAACGAGACCTTGGGATACTTGTGGATTGTAAACTAAACATGAGCAAGCAGTGTGATGCAGCGGTAAAAAAGGCAAATGCCATTTTGGGCTGTATCAACAGAGGCATCACATCAAAATCACAAGATGTCATAGTCCCATTGTATACGGCACTGGTCAGACCACACCTGGAGTACTGTGTGCAGTTCTGGAGGCCTCACTTCAAGAAGGACGTAGATAAAATTGAAAGGGTACAGAGGAGAGCGACGAAGATGATCTGGGGCCAAGGGACCAAGCCCCATGAAGATAGGTTGAGGGACGTGGGAATGTTCAGCCTGGAGAAAAGGAGGTTGAGAGGGGACATGATAGCCCTCTAAGTATTTGAAAGGTTGTCACTTGGAGGAGGGCAGGATGCTGTTTCTGTTGGCTGCCGAGGAGAGGACACACAGTAATAGGTTTAAACTTCAAGTAATGGGTTTAAACTTCATATAGGCTAGATATCAGGAAAAACATTTTCACAGTCAGAGTAGTTCAGCAGTGGAATAGGCTGCCTAAGGAGGTGGTGAGCTCCCCCTCACTGACAGTCTTCAAGCAAAGGTTGGATACACACTTTTCTTGGATGCTTTAGGATGCTTTGGGCTGATCCTGCGTTGAGCAGGGGGTTGTACTAGATGGCCTGTATGCCCCCTTCCAACTCTATGATTCTATGATTCTATGAACCCATGTATGATGATGATGATGGATTATGATGATGGATTATGATTTATTTATTTATTATTTAGATTTATTTCCCACCACTCCCGGTACAATTTGTCCACAATAAAAACCCAATAAAACACACTAGGACATAGTCATACAATAAAAATAAAAAATCTGAAACAACACGGCGGTAAACTCAACCTCCTAACCCCCCCCCCCAATAACATCTAATAGAGGAAGTGGGAAGAGGGGGCACTAAGCCTTCGCTTAGCTGCCTTATACAGGACCAGTCCCTTGGTTTCAGCCAGAGGTCCTGCATATCACCTGCTCCCTTATCCTTTGGTTCCACTCTAAGTCACTCGAGATAAGGTAAAATATACACTTCAGAAAAAAAAAGAAATAATTCTGAATGCCCAGCAGATATTAATGTACTGAGCCTCCAAAGGATAATAGCACATTCATTTGCAGAATTTCAGACATGTAGATCAAATGGAATTCCCCTTAAAGCATAGCAGACAAAATGATAGAAACACATGGCCTTTTACAGACTTAGTGGTTCCAAAGGAGGCAGCAGTAGGAGTCCCTCTCTTCCTTCGCTCCTTCCAGCATGCTCTTGGCAAGGAGCTTTTTAAAAAGAGGGCTTGATGGAACTCTTTAAGGACACTCAGAGTGACACCCCTTTCTCCTCCTCCTCCAGTCTGGCTGCTCCTGCTGCTCTGCTAGGGCCCCGTGAACCCTTAAACTTGCTCTGGTGTAGTCTGGAGATGAAGTGTAATTGTGGGGGATCCCCAGGTTGCATCTGGAGGCTGGCATTCCTAATTGGGTCCTTGGGTAACCTGATATGCCCCAAAGTCTCTAACACTTGCTGGGCTGCTACTAGGGATCCTTATACTTCTCCCAGCAAACATTATTTCAATGTGCTCCCCATCAGGAGTAGAAGAAGAGGAAGAGTCGGTTCTTATATGCCGCTTTTCTCTATCTGAAGGAGGATCAAAGCGGCTTCCATTCACCTTCCCTTTCCTCTCCCCACAACAGACACCCTGCAAAGGAGGTGAGGCTGAGAGAGCCCTGATATAACTGAAGAAGAAGAGTTGTTTCTTATATGCTGCTTTTCTCTACCCGAAGGAGTCTCAAAGTGGTTTACCCTTCCCTTTCCTCTCCCCACAACAGAAACCCTGCGAGGTGGGTGAGGCTGAGAGAGCCCTGATATTACTGCTCTGTCAGAACAGCTTTATCAGTGCTGTGGCGAGCCCAAGGTCACCCAGCTGGTTGGGGAGCATGGAATCGAACCTGGCTCGCCAGATTAGAAGTCCGCACTTCTAACCATTACACCAAGCTGGCTCTGCATTGTCTTTATTTCTACATGAAAGGGATTGTACATGTTTCCATAACCAGGAATTATAATTATTTTATTTTAATTATAAATTACATTTACAGTCCACTTTCCTCCTTGGTGGACTCAAAGCGAATTACATAAAATTCTCATAAAATCCTCAGTCCTTTAAAACCATAAACCTCCAGATGGCAGAAAGCAAATCCTCTAAGCCTCAGCCTCCCCTGTAGTCATCCACACATGGGTTCAGTCTATCTCCTCATAGATGGCCAAATGTATCCAGAGGTGGGAGTCCAGGTGGCCATCTATGAGGAGATAGAGCTGGGTGTCATCCACATATTGATGGCAACCCAGCCCATAACTCCGGACTTGCTGTCCTAGAGGATGAATGAAGATGTTAAAGAGCATGGGGGAGAGTATCGCACCCTGTGGAACACCACCAAATGGGTGTCAATACGGGTGGGACAAAGTCTCTTCCACGGCCACCCTCTAGTGACCGTTGATAGTAACCATCTGAACACTCATAAATTCATTCTTATAAGAGTGGCCATTTGTTCCTTTGGGTTTTCATTTGTCTTAATGGGAAACTTCATATACTTCTTATTAATTTTAACTCAACACCACTGAAGCATCAGGTCTCCTTGGCTTGAAACCTCGGCCAACATTCAAGACCAAGAAACGTAGGATTAAATGGAGAATAATCGCATGACATTCTAAAGCTCATTGCTCCAAATTATTCTAGAAGTCACGGTACAAGAGAGATAATTGGCAGGAGAGCATGGCACTTGTCAGTCCAGTGCGGTAATTACTCAGCCGGGAGCTTGGATTGAACTCTCCGCGTTGCGTCTGAGATTTCTTCCACCCTCGGCCGCTCTGAGTCATTTCCATTTCGACTCCGGAATTATACTCCTGATTCCTGCACCATCTCCTGTTGTCCAGACAAAAGCATTTTTTAAATGTTCAGACATTCCCGAAAACGGGATGCTGCTCTTGCAAGTTATTTGGAAGCGAGACAGATGATGGGGCGTAAAATCTGTTTTACCTCGTATGATATATAGCAGCCAGAAGTATCTCACTCATTCACTTTAAAAAAAAAATCTATATATTCATATGGAATATGTAAAAAAAAGGCATTAAAGGTATTTCACTGTGTCACCAAGAATTCTGCGGAGCCAGCCGTAATGGATATGCTTTTCTCCTCAGCTGGGCGAGGGTTTCATTTCTGCCTGACAAGATCATCTGACAAGTAGACCCAGTTCCGGCAATGGTGTATATTTCCAAAGGCATGTAAATTAGGTTGACAGGCTCATAAACATACATTGGCAGGCCTCCCACAGCCGTGCTTGTTAAGATGCAGTAATGGCACATAACAAATACATGATTCTAGGGGTATTTTTAACATGCTAGGATCTATGCAGCATATAGTCAGGCAGAACGTATTGTGCCCTATAATACATTTCACACATAGTGGAGTAGGGTAACATTTAATGGCTGCTGAAGGATGACGGAAGGGGTGACCTAGCCCTCCCTGCCCTCACATCTAGGCTTTATCGGTTTCCAAGGAGGAAATACACACAGGTTCACATCTGGTGGGTGAACACTTTTTGAAACTCATGCCATTTGTTTGACATTTAAGCTGGGAGCAAGGCATGCTCCAGCAGTTGCTGGTCCTTGTCACTTTTTGTGAGCAGGGAACCGGCCGTTTGTTTAGCTGTTTGGATGTATCTGAATGAATCCAAATATGTCCATTTCACTGAAGAAGAAGAAGAGGAAGAGGAAGAGGAAGAGGAAGAGTTGGTTCTTATACACAGCTTTTCTCTACCCAAAGGAGGCTCAAAGCGGCTTACAGTCGCCTTCCCATTCCTCTCCCCCACAACAGACACCCTGTGAGGTAGGTGAGGCTGAGAGAGCCCTGATATTTCTGCTCAGTCTGAACAGTTTTATCAGTGCTGTGGAGAGCCCAAGGTTATTGTCAGATTATTGTCAGATAACTATCTAGCTTCTGCTTAAAAACTTCCAAAGAAGGAGAACACACCACCTTCCTGAGGAACCACACTAACTGTAAGGAACTTCTTCCGGATATTTAGCCGAAAATTCTTTTGAATTAATTTTAGCCTCTTGGTTCTGGTCTGACCCTCTGGGGCAACAAAAAACAACACTTCTATATGACAACAAGTATTTGAAGATGGTTATCATATCACCTCTTAGCTGTCTTCTCTCCAGACTAAACAGAACAAGCTCATTCAACCTTTCCTCATATGGTCTCCAAACTCCTTACCATCTTCATAGCCCTCCTCTGGACACGCTCATCTCTCTACATCTTTCTTCAGTTGTGGTACCCAAAACTGAACACAGTACTCCAAGTGAGGTCTAACCAGAGCGGAGTAAATTGAAACTCAACCCCTCCAAGACGGAGGTCCTGTGGCTGGGCAGAAGAGGGCAGGACCAGGAAGCGCGCCTCCCATGCCTGAACGGGGTGCAATTAACACCTGCACCAGTTGCCAGGAATTTGGGAGTGACATTTGATGCCTCCCTCTCTATGGAGGCTCAGGTCACCAATGTAGCTCGGACAGCATTTTTCCATCTTCGCCAAGCCCGGCTACTAGCGCCCTACCTGTCCTCGGAACACCTGGCCACAGTGATCCATGCAACGGTCACTTCCAGATTAGACTTCTGTAACTCGCTCTACGCGGGCCTTCCCTTGTCTTTGACTCGGAAGTTACAGCTGGTCCAAAATGCGGCTGCCAGGGTCCTCACTAGAACACCTTTGAGGGCCCACATTCAGCCGGTGCTTCGTCATCTGCACTGGTTACCAGTCTGTTTCCGAATCAGATTCAAGGTATTGGTATTGACCTTTAAGGCTATACGCGGTCTGGGTCCCATCTACCTGCGGGACCGCTTGGTTGCTTATGCCCCCCGCAGGGCACTCCGCTCTGCGGGTATGAATTTACTGGTTGTCCCGGGCCCACGGGATGTTTGCCTGGCCTCGACCCGGGCCAGGGCCTTTTCAGTCCTGGCCCCAACCTGGTGGAACGAGCTCCCAGAAGAGCTAAGCGCCCTGCAGGATCTACCAGCTCTCCGCAGGGCCTGTAAGACGGAGCTCTTCCGCCAGGCATATGGTTGAGGCCAGGGCAGCTCTCCCACTAATCCATCAGAGGATCCCCTCCAATATTGAGATCTCTAACACTGAGATCATGGTTAGATCTATTGTATTGGTTTCACCCTCTTCTGAACATTATTCTCTCCACCAGGCTGAACTAAGATCAGAATTGTGACCACCGCCGCTATATGTTATGTGATATGTTATATGTAACTTTTAATTGGGGTTTTTATGGGGATTTTATTGTGTTTTAACTATTTATGTTGTAAACCGCCCTGAGACCTATTGGGAGAAGGGCGGTCTAGTAATTAAATAATAATAATAATAATAATAACATCACCATGCGTTATCTGGACACTATACTTCTTTCAATACAGTCCAAAATCCCATTTGTCTTTTTAACTACCAAGTCACACTGTTGACTCATGTTCAGTGTATGGTCTACAAAGGCCCCAAGATTCCTTTCATACATACTACTGCCAAGACAAGTCTCACCCATGCTATAGTGATGCATTTGATTTTTCCTACCTTAATGCAGAACTTTACATTTTTCACTGCCGCGAGGGCGCTCCGGAGGCCGAGAGAAGGCCGGCTCCCACCACCCCCACCCTCCCCAAATGGCGAACGGCCCCCGAAGCTCTCCCCAGCCTTCTCTCTCCCCCGAAGCTCTCCCCAGCCAGGCCCACCCGCCCCCCAAGGCTCTCCCAAGCCTTCTCTCGGCCGGCGGAGCTGGGAGAAGGCGGCGCGGGCGACCGCTCAACTGTCGCTGTGTGGGTGAAACAGGGAATGGGGAGCCACGCTGCTTCGGGCAGGATGGACACTCGGAGGGGCCAATCAGGAGCCGCGCGGTCCCGCCCTAACTCCTCCCCACTACCCCTTAGTCTTTTATTCAGTCCGTGGCGCCCGTGGCGCCACGGGCTGTGTACAGATATGTTGAATAACACAGGCCCCAGGAGAGATCCTTGGTCCAAAACCCCCAAACTTTCTCGATGACACCGACAGAACCAGTCATTTATCTGCATTATTTTTCTTTCCCTTCCCAAGCCTCAGCCATTAACAGGAAGAACTAATGAAAATACAACCTGTGCTCCCACGTCCCTCAGTTTTCCCCCCAAGGCCATGTAGTCTTGCTTCATATACTCCACATGTGCAGTAACATTTGTTCCTACATGAATAAGCAGGAAAGGATACATGTCCTTGGGCTTTACAAGTCTTTTCACACTTGCTGTGACATCCTTGATTCTCACGCCAGGTAGACAGCATACCTCTCGAGACAATTCATGTCGACATACTTTGGATTCTACTCCTCTCAATAGGGAATCCCCAATTACCAGCACACAGCTCCTAGTCCTAACACATAGAGGAGCAGAAGAGGTAGCCCTCTTATCCATAGGAGCCTGTGAAACATCTTCTGAGCTTCAGAGGAGCTGGGGGAATAGCCCTTGTTCCTGATGTCCAGACTCAGGGGCCTGTGAAACATCTTCTGAGCTTTGAGGGAGTTGGGGGACTAGCCCTTGTTCCTGTGGTCCAGGGTCACTATCTACAGGCAGATCCTGGAAACTTTTTCTGAGTGTCAGAGGGGCAGAATATCTCATCTTTCGACAACACATGGTAACATTCTTCCATCTGCTGTCCACTTGTATTGGGTTCTCCTCTAATTAGTGAGACGCCTTTTCCACCTCTTCCAATTGCCCTCTTCACCGTTCTTTCTAGAATAAAGTGTGGTCAGGCGTTTTTCTAGTTTCTGTACCTTCTCTTCCAGGAACGCTACTAATTTACATTTGGTGCATGTGTATTTAAAGTTACTCCGAGGTAAAAATACAAACATGTCACAGACAGTGCAAGTCACAGCCTCAGATCCATTGCGGGAATCATAGAGTCATAGAATCATAGAGTTGGAAGGTGCCATACATGCCATCTAGTCCAACCCCCTGCTCAACGCAGGATTAGCCCTAAGCATCCTATAGCATCCAAGAAACGTGTGTATCCAACCTTTGCTTGAAGACTGCCAGTGAGGGGGAGCTCACCACCTCCTTAACAGTCTATTCCACTGCTGAACTACTCTGTGAATTTTTTTCCCTGATATCTAGCCTATATCGTTGTACTTGAAGTTTAAACCCATTACTCCATGTCCTTTCCTCTGCAGCCAATGGGAACAGCATCCTGCCCTCCTCCAAATGACAACCTTTCAAATACTTAAAGAGGGCTATCATGTCCCCTCTCAACCTCCTTTTCTCCAGGCTGAACATTCCCAAGTCCCTCAACCTATCTTCATAGGGCTTGGTCCCTTGGCCCCAGATCATCCTCGTCGCTCTCCTCTGTACCCTTTCAATTTTATCGACGTCCTTCTTGAAGTGAGGCCTCCAGAACTGCACACAGTACTCCAGGTGTGGTCTGACCAGTGCCGTATACAATGGGACTATGACATCTTGGGAAGAAGCAGACCCCTTCTACAAATTCTGGAACACTTACAGAGCCTTCCGGTTTCATCCACAGGCCAAGAGTCCTTTAGCTTTTGTAGCTTGGCCTCCACCAAAGGAATATGCCTCTGGCAAGCAAGAGCCTTTTATAGCACAAAAAGCCCACCCAGCAGAGGGTGGGGCTAGCAGTCAGCCCCAGGCAAAACTGCTGCCTAATGCAAATCAGCTAATGCAATTAGCTGCAGGCCCCCACCCCCCAGGCAAGGAACAGACAAAAAACAACAGCCACACTCAAACAGCCCCAACACTCATGCAACCCATATACCCTCACCCACTGTAAGAAAGATTAGAAGCTGTCTGCATGTGAAGGAGTGGGAAATTAAACCCAGCTTGCCAGGTTAGAAGCCGCTGCTTTTAACTACTACACCAAACTGTACGCCCCTTTGAGACTCCTTTGGTCTTTAAAAGGCTCTTCTTCTGAACTCTGGGTTGGGAAACTCCTTGAGATTTGGGGGGAGACATTAAGAAAAGAGAGTTCTGTGGAGTGGGAGACCTTGGCAGGGTACAATGCCACAGTGTCCACCCTCTGAAGTACCCATTTTCTCCAGGGGAACTGATTTCTGTCATCTGGGGATCTGTTATTATTCCGGGAGATCTCCAGATCCTCCAGGAGGTCAGCATCCTTCCACTGCAAACTTCATATTGTTCATAATTATACAGTACAGCTGCAAATACCAAAAAGAACAAGAGAACATTTTTCAGTTCCATCTACAGATTTGCCAGCTGAGGTTGGTGGTATTTCCAAACGAACAGAATTTTCATTTATTTCCAAGGCAGTGACTGTTTGCACAAAGCTTTTCAGAGTTACAAATAAAGGTTACAAAGGCGGGAGCGCTGGAAAACCTCCACTGGGACGGAGCTGCTTATAGCGACTTTAAATAGAAACAAAAATGTCACTTTTATGTGCAATGCACCTCCCTCTCATTCAGTGCAATTTCTGTAAATGCGTAGATTTATTGTGAGGTCTGGTGTGCAGCTTCTCTTTCCTTGGTAATAAACAAATGCCATATGCAAAGGCCTGCAATTATTTTGGTTCAACATATCATTTGAGGTTTACATGATAGTTTGACTGCTGCCTGGGGGAGGGGGAATTAAAATTCTTTAATTAAAGGGCAGTCACCTTTACAAAAATGGACTTATTGAAATGATGCAGCTGTCAATAAAAGCAATGCCTACAGATGCCGCCTTCTGCAGCTGGCAAACTATTGATCGCAGCCATGTAACATTCACTGGTGATGTAATGTCTTGGCATAAACGACAGCCAGGGCAGCCAGCTCTCCCACCCACACCTGGGTCCTGCAGTCCCTTTTCTGTTTGGTCAACAGCAGGAGAAGGATGAAAGAAATGGTGATGGGCAGTTGGTGCTGTACTAGGCAGTGGTCAATGTCAGGCTAAGTTGTGGGGTGGCCCAGAGCAAATACTTTATAACTTATTAATATTGTGTTTCTAGAAAGGGACAATTGTTCTATCAGGATTATATATTTTTTTTATTAAAAAGATGTTCTTCAATCTGTTCTGGTTTATTCTTAGGCATGTTGGTCATACGTTTATTGCCCACCACCACCACCACCATTTTGGGTTGTAATGTTTACAAGGACACATCAAAATCGACATGGGGATTTTCAGGTCAGAATCGCAGGGAGGGGAATTTTGAAATCATCACTATTTCCAAATGTCAATGACCCAGCTACATAAAGATGTAACCACCCAACATACAGAAACCCTTCTAGTCTGAGGCACACTAAGGCACTTGCTCCCTTTTTTCATTTCAACACAGATAGCGTTTTTCTGGCGTCCATGAAAGTGCCCATTTTATTAATGTGAGAGGGCCTCATGTGCACTTGGAGAGCCTGCACAGGTAAGGACACAGCAGACTGGCAGATACCAGAACTTTTCTCCATTTTTGAAATGTTTGTGAACCCTCATCAGTAAAATAGAGCTGGTTTGGAATTCAATCTTTGAAGTAACCACTAAATAGTACAAGTCCTTAGCCCTGCTCTGGAAATTACAACTGATACAGAATGCGGTTGTCCAGATCCTAATGAAGACCCCATGGAGGGCTCATATTCTACTTGCCCTCCCACAGCTCTACTGGTAGCCAGTGGTTCAAGATGTTGGCCTTGACCTTTAAGGTTCTATGCGGTCTGGGCCCTGTACATCTGAGGGAACAATAAATTTCCCAGAAAACATTATGCTCAGTGAATTCCAACTTGTTGGCAATCCCTGGCCCCATAGATGTCTAGCTGGCTTCAACCAGAGCCAGAGCCCTTTTGACCATGGCTCCAGCCTGGTGGAATAAGCTGCAAGCTGAGATAGGCCTGGTGGAAGCACACCATAGGCCTAGTGGAAGCACACCATTTTACAGGCCCTGTGGAACTGTCAAATTTCTGCAGGGCCTGTAAAATGGTGTGCTTCCACCAGGCCTATGGTTGAAGCCATGGTGGCTCAAACATTAAGTGGGCCACCGCCTCTCCTCTCCATATGCTTGTCCCCCTTTCTCTTTCTTCTTCTGGGGGGCTATATTGGTGGGGGTATATGTTGCTGGAGGAAACAAGTTTGTTTTGGATTTCATTATGTTTTTAATGTGTTAATTAAACTTTTAAAACTGTGTTATATTGCTATTATGTAAACCACCCCAGCCCCACTTGTGGGGAGGGGTGGTATAAAAAACAAATTATGAATTTAAAAGATGAATGAATGAATGAATGAATGAATGAATTAATTAATTAATTAATTAATCAATCAATCAAAGTGATGCCTCTAGGTATCTAGTAAAAAAATATTTTCTTGGCTGGATGCAGAATAGTTTGGATACTGGGATGCTGTAGCGATACAGCATGGATGCTCAAACCTGTTGAGACTGTGAGCACTTTTGGAGCGTTGGAAAAAAGAATAGAGGACAGTACTTTAAAAAGATTGCTATGGGCAGTTGGATTAATCACAAGATGGCTGTCATGGAAGACAATTACAAAACGCTGGGAGGTTCTAAGCCAAGCACCTTTTTAATGATGGCAGAGGCTATGGCTAAACCAGCTCTTCCAAAAAAACCCAAAAATGATACCTGGAATCTGACAAAGCACCACACAATTCAGTGAAGTGGAGAATAGTCAATATTCATTATTTGCTTTGGGGGACAAATGAACAACAGGGTACCCAACCAGGTATCACTGTGCTTTAGTAATCATTGGCCACTAGACTGACTTGACTGCCCAAGAAAATCCAGTTCCAAATTAATCATACAGCATGATGGAGCAATTTCAAGTGATCATAGCATCATAGAATTGGGAGAGACCTCCAGAGTCATCTAGTCCAGCCCCCTGCACAATGCAGGAACTCATAACTACATCCTTACCCACAGTGACCCCAATTTCATGCCCAAATGATTCCACCTCCCCCAGCGATTTGTATCAGGGTATTAATGTGCCATAAACAACTAGCATAAACATGTTAGCAAAAATCCTCAGCACAGGGATATCGTTGTACTATATCTACTACTAGATATTAAGCCCGCTGTGGGCAAAATACAGCGGGCCCTAGCATGATAGGTGGGTGGAGGGATGGGGAATAGGAAGGATGAAAAGGAGAGAGACAGAAAGACAGAAAGAAAGGGAGGAAGATAGAGACAGAAGAAGAGGGAGAGAAACAGGTAGCCAGAAAGAGGCTGATGGAAGAGAGGGAGGAAGGGAGAAAGGGAAAAACTAAGGGAATGCTGGGAGGAAGGGAAGGAGAAAGGGAATGCTGGGAGGAAGGGAGGAACAGAGTAAGGTAGGTGGCCTTGGGACCTTCTGCTGGGCCCAGGGGCAGGCTCGGCTGCCCCAGGGCCTGGCAGAAGGCTCGAGACGGGGGCGGTGGGCTCTGCAGCCTACTGCGGGGCCCAGGAGCAGGCTCGGCTTCCCCAGGGCCCGGCAGAAGGCTCGTGAAGGCGGCGGCAGGCTTTGTGGCCTACTGCCGGGCCCAGGAGCAGGCTCGGCTGCCCCAGGGCCTGGCAGAAGGCTTGGGACAGCGGGAGTGGGCTTTGTGGCCTTCTGCCGGGCCCAAGGGCAGGCGAGCCTGCCCTGGGCCCGGCAGAAGGCTCCCTGGGCGAGGGGAAGCCGGCTGGAGGACTTACCGCTGGGGAAGGCTTCTTCCTCTGAGCGGCAACTCCCCGGCCGGCCCAGGCGAGGCAAGGCTGGGCCAACCAGCCAATGGGGAGCCGCACTTTGCGTGGCTCCCCATTGGCTGCTTGGCCCTCGAGTGACACTCGGAGGGCCCAATCAGGAGCCGCTTCGCGGCTCCTGATTGGGCCCTCCGAGTTTTTATCCCAGATAGGGCCCGCCCTAACTCCTCCCCACTTGCCCTTACTCCTTTATTCCTCCCGCTCCTCTGGAGCGGAGGGGGGGGGGAGGTTTAAAGATGCTCATAGCCTGTGGCAACTTCTTTAACATGGCAAATCATCTGTGCTTCTTTACCATTGCTCATGGTGGTGGTATTGATTCAGGCTAGCTGAAAACAGTTCGCCAGTCTCTGACAGCGAGTTCACGATAATTCTTTTCAACGAGGGCAGTGGAGTTATTGCAATGTAAATGGGCCACAAATTCCCCCATGTCACCGGATTGATCCCAAACAAATTAATGAAGCTATCAACCTTTGTGCAGACAAAAATTAATTATATTCATTCTGAAAAACATGTGAAATGTGCCAACCTTCACAGGTACAAGATAATAATGTGATGAGTGGGGGTTTAATGGAGTTAATATTCATGGAATATGTACGTCTCACATACATTTTATTAACTGCAATATTGCATGTAATTATGATAGGAGGCCTTCTAAAGCAATGGCTTTGAACGTCTTGTAATACTGAATCAGGCACAACCTCAGCCTTCTTTAAATTCCCATCAAGTGCTTAAAGAAAAATTAGCTCCTTTTTTTAAAAAGATGAAACCAAGCCCTGCAATATGGATAGCCAGAAGCTGAAGAAGTTTTGCCTTGGATAGAAGTAAAAGAAACGAACTCTCTTGGACATGTCTTAATCCACTAAAAATAACCAGGCAGATAATTGCTGTAGCTGAAATTATTCATTAAAAAAAGACTTTAGAGGATTTTAAATGACTTCTCCCATAAGCAAACGTTATATTGCAGTGGCAATCCCTGCTTCTTCCACTGATATTACCACAATTAAAATCTCTAGAGTAGTCGCTTTTTAATTTAGAAGAGACAGAGAACCATTGTTTTAAAGCTGGTTCTCCAATACAGGTGCAAACAATAAAAAAGACCAGGGTCCAGGCTCACGAAACTGTGACTAGTTTGTTTAGTTTTAGTAGTAGTAGTAATAACACAAAAATTAAACCCCTACGCCAGGCTTTCTCAGCCAGGGTTTTGTGAAACCCTAGCATTTCTTGACAGCCCTGGAAGGGTTTCCTGAATGGGTGGGAGTTATTTTTTTAATATATACTTTACATTTGTCAAACATTTATCAGGTGATATGATCATAAATGGTCATGTCAACCCATCCACTCCTCCCAAAATGGCCAGTGGTGGGTCTAGAGGGGGTGGGAAGGGGAGGGGCCATAGCTGGACATGTACACAGCTATGCTTCCCACCCATATTCTGCATGATTGCGTCATTTCTGTGGTTTCTTGAAGGCTGAAGAATATTTCAGAGGTTTCAGTGGTAAAGAAGTTAAGAAAGTCTGCCCTACACAAAACATCTATATTTCAAATCAGAAACATTATTTAACTCATAGAGTGCAACCCTAAATGGGCCCATTTTATTTAGCAGAGCTGCTCCCAGGAAAGTAGTCTTAGGATGACACTCACAGACTATCAGTTTTTTGTTACCATTTGGCCTTCCAAATCTCTAGAGCAGGGGTAGTCAACCTGTGGTCCTCCAGATGTTCATGGACGACAATTCCCATGAGCCCCTGCCAGCAAACGCTGGCTGGGGCTCATAGGAATTGTAGCCCGTGAACATCTGGAGGACCACAGGTTGACTACCCCTGCTTTAGAGAATAAACCCTTAAGGCTTGAGGTAAGGCCCACAGCACCAGGTAGCAACTCTTTTTAGTAGCCAAGAGGTATGGAAGAGCAGCGATCATCCTTCCACTGTTTAAAATGAACACACGATGCAGCCTTATACTAAATTAGACCCTTAATCCATCAGTCTGCATCTTTTATTCAGACTGGCCGCAGTTCCCCATGGTTTCCACCAGATGTCTTGCACGTCACCTGCCATTTGATCCTTAACTAGGCATGTCCAGGGACTCAACACTGCCTGCCCGCTGAGCAGATGCTCTACTAGTGAGCCATGGCCGCCCCCCTAATTAAAATGTCTCCCTGATAACAGATAAAAATGCAAAGGTTTGGCTGCAAAGGTACAATTTATACATAGGGCATAACAAAATAACGATAGACTTAATCATAGCACCTCTGTAAATACTTTTGGCCAGCTTCATTTGGAACAAATAGATTGGGTGGGCATTCCACTGTGGGCATCCTGTGGGCATTCCACTGATGGATATGGATATTTCTCTGTCTTCCCTTCTATCTAACAGACCCTGGGGCCCAAGGAAAAAAAAACATTTCTAATGGTCAGGGGACCCTCAAAAAGTCATGTAGCTTGGAGGGCTGCAGTAAGGACTGAAATACCTGTAGAATCTAAACCATTACATCAGAAGCCAGCTTTGGCAACATAGGATGCATAACCAAACATATTCCTTCTGGTATTCAGCCTTTCTCCACCAGGGTTTCATGAAACCCTGGAGTTTCTCAATGGCCCTGGAAGGGTTTCCTGAATGGCTGGGAGTTAATTTTATATACCCGTATTTGCCGGCATATAAGACGATTGGGCGTATAAGACAACCCCCCCCCCAACATTTCCACTATGGGCCACTATGGGCAGCTATGTCTATCCCAACTGAAGTGCACCCGGCGTATAAGATGACCCCCCCACTTGGAGGCATGTTTTTCAGAGGGGGAAAGTAGTCTTATACGCCAGCAAATACTGTATATATTTTTTCAATTCATTAAACATTTATGTGGGATATGACCATATATGGTCATGCTGACCCATCCTCCCTTTCCAAAATGGCCAATGATGGGACTGGAGGGGGTGGGAAGGGGGAAGCTGTGTAGACATGGACAAAGTTATGTCTTCCACCCATATTCTGCATGGTTGTGCCATTTCTGGGGTTTCTCAAAGGTAAAGAAGTTGAGAAAGGCTGCTCTAAATATTTGTTCTAGATATCAAACCTTCCAGTATATGACTAATTTAGAAGACTCCAGTCCATAGGCGATTTGTGTGATCTGTTGAGGCTGTACTTTTCAAGTGAGCCGTATTTAGTTGTGAACCTGAAAGGTTGTGCAGCAGCAGAACAGATATTAAATATTAAAATGCAAATATTTATTTCAATACATGTACACACATAAAATTTTAAAACATCAACATATATCAGGCACTATTGCACAAATCCCAAGCATTTTGACACATGGATAAATAACCAAAAAAAACCTGAAAGCCAACTGCAAATATGAATGAAGATGCTCCCATACTTATAAAAAAAGATATATTTGGATACATTTTATAATTCTGGGAACTTTTTCATTCATATTGTTTACCACCTTATAGTCCCCATTATTACATCATGAGTGTATTTAAATATTAATCTGCTGAAGAAGACCCCAAGAGGGGTTGAAACGTGTTTGGTTTTCTGGTTGCTTGTCATTTATCCATGCGTCAAAATGCTTTGGATTTGTGCAGTAGTGCCTGATATATGCTGCTGCTCAACCTTTCAGGTTCCTAGCTTGTATAGACAGGTTGGATTACTTTGTTCCTTCAAGCCAAGCTACCTGGCTCTGGAACACCTAGCCACAGTGATCCATGCGACGGTCACCTCTAGACTGGACTTTTGTAACTCGCTCTATGCAGGCCTGCCCTTAGTCTTGACCCGGAAACTACAGCTGGTTCAAAATTCAGCGGCCAGGATCCTCACTGCAACACCGTGGAGGTCCCACATCCGGCCCATTCTCCATCAACTGCAATGGTTGCCAGTTGAATTCCAGACCAGACTAAAGGTTCTGGTAATTACCTTCAAGGCCCAGTGTACCTGAGGAATCGCCTCCCTGCCTACGCCCCCAAAAGAGCCCTGCGCTCCACTGCTACCAACCAGCTAAGGGTCCCTGGCCCTAAATAAGTTCGCCTGGTCTCGACCAGGGCCAGAGCATTCTCTGTTCTGGCTCCCACCTGGTGGAACGAGATCCCGGTGGAGATCAGGGCTTAAACAGTTACGCAGGGCCTGCAAGGAGGAGCTCTTCCGCCAGGCATTTGGTTGAGACCAGACATAACCAACAGCGACAAAAGGGCCCCTGCTCCCCCCCCCCACAGAACACCACCTATATACTTTGGACCTGTTTGTATTGTTGCACTGTTGTATTGTTTATTGGTCATACTACTATACTGTTATATGTTTACAATTATCAGTTATTATTGCACAGTTATTCAAATGTTTTATAGACTGTTCCATGTATTGTTCTTTTGTTATTATGTAAACCGCCCTGAGCCCCCGGGGACAGACAGACAGACAGACAGACAGACGGACGGACGGACGGACGGACAGACAGACAGACAGACAGACAGACAGACAGACAGACTTGTTGTTTCACTGCAGTATTTAGTTACACAATAAGATATAGATCTCGAGTAGGCATAGTAAAGACTACATTACGATCAACTTAACTGGTCTTAAATGTGCCATTGGACTTAAACTTGGTTTCCCTGTGTGCACATCATAAGTTGCTGTTGGCTTTTGAGTAATGCTGGTAAGGACTCATAAGATGCCACTTTTCTATAGTGGCCACCAAGATATGTGGCTTCTTTCCCCAACACTAGACAGGTTGTACAGTATTATTTCTGGATTTTGTTTTCTGCTGGTATATATTTGGTTAAAAGAAATATCTTTAAAAAAAATTCACTGTTACATGTATTACCTTAATCAGAACTGTTGCAGCTAATTTGTTTTACCAAGACTTCAAATATTGGCATCTGAACCATGCTCCAATTTTCATCATCTCTAGTACTCCTGTAATTTTAAAATATATAGTTCGGGCATGCTAGATCATGCATGAAAGGCTTCTTATGAAAATGTAATGTCTAAAAATGAAATAAGAATAGAGTTTTAGATTTCAGAACCATAACTACACGCCTTCAATGCACCTACCTGGCCTCTGGTGTGGAGTCATGTGACTTGGGTTACCTTTACAACTTTCTTGTCAGCTTAGCATTGGCCACTACCTCCTGCAAACACTCACAGACTTGTCGTGCCATTCTAAGCGGAATTACACTGTTCTTAAGAAGTAACTCTGCTTAGGATGCTCCCGTTATTCTCCTTTGCCAGGTGTTATACACAGTCCATCCTCTAGTCCCCCAATACACTCATCCTTGGACCATTCCTCCCTTTATGTCACAGTGATGCAGAGGATACTGCTGATGGACTGATCAGCAAGCATATGCCATCACTTGCCTATTTAACTTTCCTTCATTTATTCACTGATGGTTGAACCCTGGTCAGTGAGGAAAGCTGTCAATGATCAGGAAAACTATAAGAGGTTGCAAGATGGTTTTGTCTTGGCAGGGTAGAAGGTACACACAACATTAAAAAAAAATTAAATCAAAGTTGTGTGAGTTCAGGTATAATGAGGAGGAAACCACAGCCTTATATATAAGAACAATTTTTTTTTTGCCCAATCATACAGCATAAGAAGGAAAATAATTCTTATATTCTTATATTCCTTATATTCCTTATCTTTAATCCGCTCCTGCGGAGCGGATTAAATAAAGGAGTAAGGGCTATTGGGGAGGAGTTAGGGCGGGCACTGTCCAGGATAAAAACTCCCTGTTGGACACTTGGCCCATCTCCTGCACCACAGACTCCACTCCTCCCAAGCCACCATCCTCGACGGATGGCCACCAGGGAGGAGGCTCGGCCCACGCCGCTGCCCTCGGGGAACACTACTTCCCCTCCGCCCAGTGGCAGCCCTTCCCCATGTCGTCCGCCTACACCGCCCGACACCAGCCGCGCCCTTCCCACCTCCACCCCGAGCATCCGTCCCCCCCGCTGCCGTCCACACCCTTCCCACCCTCCACTCACAGCTCACTTACAGCTCACGCTACCTGCGCCCTTCCCACCCCCACCCTGACCATCCTCCGCCGGCCGCTGCCGCCCACGCCCTTCCAAACCGCAACCCCACCCCCCCAGTCACAGCTCACCACTTGGCTCCCTCTCTGCCGCTTTCGCCGCTGCCGCTGACACGCCCGAGCTGCTGAGGGCGCTTCCCTGCTTCGCGCCCTCTCCACGACCTCCATGGCTGCCTCTGCGGCCAAGCCCCGCAACACAACATGGCGCCACGGACCAAGAGGACGCCGCTGAGCAGCTCCACAGCCACTGCTGCCCCGATGGATTGTGCCCAGCCCCAAAATGGGCGCCAACAACAACTGTGCGCCGCTGGGCCGCTCCAGGCCCCAACATGGCACCCAACAACGGCTCGACGCCACGGGGCCCCTCCGCCGACATGCCGACGCATCGCTGCCCGCACCAAGCCGCGTGCCCTCCCAATGCTCATCTTGCCACCAGGACACTGCCGTCCCCCTGCCGCCCGACCAAGACGTGGTAAGTCTTCCCCAAGAAAAAGCCGCGCCCCTGAGCAAAAGCCACCAGCCCCACAAGCCAGGCCCGCCCGACCAGCTGCCTGCAAGCTCAGTCTCCCCGTGCTGCTGCCCGCTGTCGCCCCCGCATCCCAGACCCCCGGGAAGCCTTCCTCCGGTGAGGCTTCCCTCAGGAATGGCCCCTAGCGCCCGTTTTATTTAAAAATAAAATGGGCTTTATTTCTAGTAAAATTATAATTTTTATTAAAGGTTAAATATGTAATAACATTCTATTATAACATTGTCAATTTCAACTTCAATAATTTGGGGTCCCCCATTTTTTTAATTTCAGAGAACAATACTGGTTGTGAAAAATATATAATACTCTCTGAATGTGTTATGCATATTTAAATGTATTTATAACCCCTGAGGAAGGCTGTAGAAGCCAAAATGCCTCTGGTTTTATGTGGTCCATAGGATGTATTCATCCACCAGGAATTCTTGTCTGACCCCTAATGTTTTTAATTTTATATAGGCACACTATCTAATGTTTTATTTGTTACTTTACTTTATTTGCTGTTGCTCTCAAATCACAGTTGACTCATGGTGAACTTGTGGGGTTTGCAGGGCAAGAGACATTCAGACAGTTTGCCACAGCTTACCACCACATCATGGGGAAGAAACAGAGATGGGGGAGAGATGGAGGTAGTGACAGATGTTATTTTCCTGGGCTCCAAGATCACTGCAGATGGGGACTGCAGCAAAGAAATTAAAAGACGCTTGCTCCTGGGGAGGAAAGCTATGGCAAATCTAGACAGCATCCTAAAAAGCAGAGACCCTGCCAACAAAAGTGCGTCTAGTCAAGGCTGTGGTCTTCCTAGTTGCAAAGTATGGCTGTGAAAGTTGGACCATAAGGAAGGCCGAGCGTCAAAAAAATGAAGCTTTTGAACTCTGGTGCTGGAGAAGACATTTGCGAGTCCTTTGGACTGCAAGGCGAACAAACCGGTCAGTCCTAGAGGAGATCTGCCCTGCCTGCTCTTTAGAAGGCCAGATCCTGAAGATGAAACTCAAATACTTTGGCCACCTCATGAGAAGGAAGGACTCCCTGGAGAAGAGCCTAATGCTGGGAGCGATCAAGGGCAAAAGAAGAAGGGGACGACAGAGAATGAGGTGGCTGGACGGTCACTGGTCACTGAAGCAGTGAGTGCAAACTTAAACGGACTCCGGGGAATGGTAGAAGACAGGAAGGCCTGGAGGATCATTGTCCATGGGGTTGCGATGGGTCAGACACGACTTCGCAACTAACAACAACAACAACCTCCACATCATGACCCTGCTATTCCTTAGAGGCCCCCATCCAAATACTGACCAGAGCCAATCCTGCTTAGTTTCTGAGATCTGATGTGATCGTGCTAGCCTGGGATATCCACGACATCCTGCATGTGTAGAGTATACAAAATTACAATAAGGATGAGGACCAAAATACATTGGGCTATTAAAACACTGCTGATTGTTCAAAAAAAAAAAAAAAAGCCCCCAGCAACTTTGAATAAGAGATGTGTAACTTACTTGGCTACACTGCCACTTTCTTTACAAAAATAACAATGGCAATAAAACATTAATAATAGCAATGAAACTTTCCAAACATTGACATACATAACTCAGCCTGTCAAAGTGGTTTACCAGATTAAAATAATTATATGAGAACCCTGGGCAATCTATGCATTAGGTAAATATTTTATTGTTTACAGACAGGCACCCCAATTAAATGGCTTGTGTGGTGAGTTAATTATGCCAGTACGACTCCAGAAACTCAAATTTACTGTACAGATAAAAATGAATTTCATAAACACATGTGCTTGGTTTATACATGAAGCAAAATGAAATAGTTGCATGAGATGACAGAATTTTGAATTGGCCCACTTCAGACTGCAGTGTGCATGGGTATGTGTGTGTGTGCATGCTCATACTGTATCGGAATGTGCCACAGAATAATCAACTACTTGGAAAATAAATATACTTTATTTTAAAAGTATAGGGTCACAGTTTAGGTTGGATCCAACCAGTTTTTCTGCTAGTGAAAATGGAAGGCTGATTCCCCTTTGCCACCTAAAAGGCTATGCTGGGAATAACAGGGCCCACAGTAAAGAGGGGACAAAATTTATTTTACATTCCAATCCCAAAGAAGGGCAATGCCAAAGAATGTTCAAACTACCGCACCATTGCACTCATTTCTCATGCTAGCAAAGTTATGCTCAAAATCCTACAAACTAGGCTCCAGCAATATGTGGACCGAGAACTTCCCGAAGTAAGGCAGGATTTCGAAGAGGCAGGGGAACTAGAGATCAAATTGCCAATATATGCTGGATCATGGAGAAAGCTAGGGAGTTCCAGAAGAACATCTACTTCTGCTTCATTGACTATGCTAAAGCCTTTGATTTTGTGGAGCACAACAAATTGTGGCAAATTCTTAAAGAGATGGGAATACCAGAGCATCTTATCTGTCTCTTGAGAAACCTATATGCAGGTCAAGAAGCAACTGTGAGAACCGGGCATGGAATCACTGATTGGTTCAAAATTGAGAAAGGAGTTTGGCAAGGCTGTATATTGTCGCCTTGCCTATTTAACTTGTATGCGGAGCACATCATGAGAAAGGCGGGGTTAGATGAGTCACAAATTGGGATCAAGATTTCAGGGAGAAATATCAACAACCTCAGATATGCAGATGATACCACTCTAATGGCAGAAAGCGAAGAGGAACTAAAGAGCCTCTTGATGCGGGTGAAGGAGGAGAGTGCAAAAGTTGGCTTGAAACTCAACATCAAGAAAACAAAGATCATGGCATCCGGCCCTCTCAATTCCTGGCAAATAGATGGAGAAGAAATGGAGATAGTGACAGATTTTATTTTCCTGGGCTCCAAGATCACTGCAGATGGGGACTGCAGCAAAGAAATTAAAAGACGCTTGCTCCTGGAGAGGAAAGCTATGGCAAATCTTGACAGCATCCTAAAAAGCAGAGACATCACCCTGCCAACAAAAGTGCGTCTAGTCAAGGCTATGGTATTCCCAGTTGCAATGTATGGCTGGGAAAGTTGGACCATAAGGAAGGCCGAGCGTCAAAGAATTGAGGCTTTTGAACTCTGGTGCTGGAGAAGACTCTTGAGAGTCCCGTGGACTGCAGGGCGAACAAACCCGTCAGTCCTAGAGGAGATCAGCCCTGACTGCTCCTTAGAAGGCCAGATCCTGAAGATGAAACTCAAATACTTTGGCCACCTCATGAGAAGGAAGAACTCCCTGTAGTAGAGCCTAATGTTTGGACCCATCGAGGGCAAAAGAAGAAGGGGACGATAGAGAATGAGGTGGCTGGCTGAAGCCACTGAAGTAGTAGGTGCAAACTTAAATGGACTCCGGGGAATCAAATAGAACAGGAAGGCCTGGAGGATCATTGTCCATGGGGTTGCGATGGGTCGGACACGACTTCGCACCTAAGAACAACAACAATGTACAAGAGCTTATTTAGGAGCGTTCTATCCCTCCTCATCAGATTCCTGCTCAAGGCAGCTCAACATTAAAAGATAGATCGAGATAGAGCATTTGTCTGTCAGGAGCAGCGGAAAAGAGCGAGATCAGCATGGTGGGACAAGAGGCAGAACAGAATTGAGACACCCAGGAAAAAAAAAACACTTTGTATATAACTAGGGGCAAAGCCCGTTGTCTCCAAGAATACAATGGGCGCTAGAGCTTGGCAGTGGAAAGAGGAAGGGGAGGAGTTGTCCAGTCTGTAAGGGCATGGGGTTGTCAAGAACCTGTGGTGTGGAATGTTCGTTGATTGTGGGAGATGACTGACCTTTGGGAATTGTGGCATAGTGGTTACAGATGAGCTTTCCAGAGCCATGTCCTCAGATATGTGAAGGGAAAATCAGACTGGAGACTCTTCTTAGGGGAAGATTAAATGGCAACCAATTCCCCCCAGTTCTGCGTCATTTTCCTTCTTGTAGGAATTAGGCCACAGACACCGAAATGCCCCTCTGCCCTAATACACATGGGGTAGTCACAGTACACAGGTGTCCACCCTGTTCCTTCTTCTCCATTTTTTCACTGTTGATAAAATGTTATGTGCCCACATGCTTCTTTCATGGTTGCTCCTTAGAAGAACGGATTTTTGTACTCTATTGCTTACTACCTAAAGGCTGTAAATATTTATTTAGACCTTCCTGCACTTTCCAGACTCACAGGACGGATGCTGGTCTGCCTGTTTGTGCCCCAGAATACAAACAGTTGCTGATAAGGGCTGGCCATAACCCATAGGCCAGGAGGGACACTCCTGCACCACTCCCTACCAACTGCAGGCAAAAATGGCTCATTTGAAGGCTGGACTCTGAGGCATTGTACGATTTTGAAGTCCCACCTCCAAACCTCCAGGAATATTTCCAACCCAGGGGTAGCCAACCTACAGGTGTGGCCTGGAGAGCTCCTGGAATTACAGCTCACCTGCAGAGTATAAAGATCAGCTCCCCAGGCAGAAACGGCTACTTTGGACAGGGTTGTGGTAGAGAAGAAACATTTAAGGCTTCCCACACAGGTTGTTGTTGAATTGAAAGACTTGAGGCCTACTGCACAGGGTTGTTGTGCAGATGAAACAGGAGACAAAAGAGCCAGTTTCCTCTGCAGAATAATGCTGTGCGGTGGCCTCAAATTTGCAGAGAGTTGCGAAGAAGAAAGACACATGGCTTGGCTGTGTCTAACCTCTGGGCAGAACAGTATTTTAAGTGAGAAGGGGCTTTTCTGTGGTCTCCCTGTCAGCCAACTGTTTGGCAGAAGGGGAAAGTCCCCCCCCCCTCAAAAGGAAGGCCCTCAGGCTCCCCTGCATTGCTCTTGGAAAGGCCTCCTCCCCTCAGTCAGGGCCTGTCAGAGGTTCCTTCACAGCAGGCCTGAAGGGGGGGAAGGGGGAGCACTCTGCAGCCTCCTGCCAGCTCTGTCAGAGTTCTGAGGCCATTTGCAGTTGGACATGACAGTTAGGACAGCCTTGGGGCAAAAAGGGCTGGTGCAGCCTGTCCAAGCCTCTGTTCTCATCCCCCTTGGCAGCCCTGCTGACCTCCTCTCCCTTTGGTGGTCAGGAGCAGACTGGCAGCCAGACTGGGCTGGGTGAATGGAATTTTGGTCTCTCCTGGTGAGGGGCCAATAGGAAGGCACTTTGCGCGCCTCCCCATTGGCTGCTTGGCCCTGGATGGACACTCGGAGGGCCCAATCAGGAGCCGCTTCGCGGCTCCTGATTGGGCCCTCTGAGTTTTTATCCTGGACAGGGCCCGCCCTAACTCCTCCCCAGGTGGCCTTACTCTTTTATTTAATAGGACCCTGTCCTATTTAAAGATCATGAACAATGGATCACACTTGCATAATTTTATGGTTGGGGGTCACCACAGCATGAGGAACTGTATTAAAGGGTCATGGCATTAGGAAGGTTGAGAACCACTGCCTTAGACACTGCTGTATTGGTCTTGCTTTTCAGAAAAGTGATCTTGTCCTACTTAGACTGTATATGGACTCTATTAAACTCTGGCATTCTGCCTCTGATAACCTGCTCCCCTTATCTGCCTGGGTGCATCGGCACCTGTGTGTGCTGGCACCTACCTGAAGCAGAACACAGCCATGCTCACTAGAGGAAATCAGGCATGGAAGAGCCCTCCAAAGCACTGCCAGAAAGAACAGCCGAGGACAACTTTCCTTGAACCATTCCTAGGATGCTGCTAGCTAATGAGAGGTCAAATCAATGCTTGATGTAGTACTTGGAAGTCAGACCTACTCACTTCAACGATAGCAAGACCAAAGTAATGGGGAAACACTGTTTTTGGCTGAAATAGCTGTGTAAATTGGTTGCGAGGATTGGTCATGGTGGCAGCATGATCTCTACTGGTGCAACAGGCTACTTCCTTTCTTACCCTTCCCACTAACTACATTTATAGCAATCCTTGGGAGTGTCCCCAGGTTTACGGAAATATCTCTCTTCTTTTTACATGGCTCCAATTCACAGATTTAAGCATCCACATGTAGAACTATATTGCCTATCAGTTTTATTGATATTTGCTCTCTTAAACAGCATGGCTCACTAAATCATCTCATAAATGTACCAGTTATCACAAGAAGAAGAGCTGTTTTTTATACTCTTTTTGTTTTACTAATCACAAAAATCCCAAAGCAGCTTAAAAACACCTTCCCCTCCTTCTTCCCACAACAGACACCATGTGAGGAAGGTGGGACCAACAGAGTGCTAACTGAACTACTCTGAGAGAATAGCTCGAAAAGAACTGTGACTGGCCCAAAGTCACCCAGCTAGCTGCATGTGGAGGAGTGAGGAATCAAACCAGGGTGTAAACTGCACGGAGCTTTTATTCCAATCCCAGATCGATTCAGTCCCTGCCCTCTACACAGAATGCGATTTCTGTTTGGATTCGGGGCGATTTTAATTTTCCTTCTGCAGCAAGGAGGATTGATCCGGAGTGACCCTACCTTTGTTGTGCGATATCTCACAGTGCTCTTAACGCTCAATATTTCAAGATTCGGATTAGAGAAAGCTGGCTGTTTTGAATCTGGGCTCTCCTCCGTGGTAGAGGACCCGTGATTGGCCACAGGTGGTCATGTGACAGACTTGCCTTAAAGGAGAAGCCCCTAATTCCTCTCAACTTCAGTTGGTCCTGGATTTTTCCTCTGCCTTTTTCGATCCTCTCTCCCCCCCCCCTCCAAGAAAAGAAAGAGGCTTGGCTCCCCCCCCCCTTCTGAGCCTCCCTAACCATGTGCAGAAGACTTTCCTGTTTCAACGGGGAGGAGGGGAAAAAGGAAGATCCGAGTTCAAAGCGATCTGAATTCAACAGGATTGACAATGGAATAAAGAAAGTAAGTGCAGACTCTTCCCTGGTTCTCCAGATTAGATGCCTCTGCTCATTAACCACTATACCATACTGGCTGTCCAGTAGATGTGTTCTGAAATGTGCTTAGAAAATCTCCATAACCAGCTGTACTTTTATAGACTCTTTAAAAATGGCCAGCTTTTTATATGGCATGAACACTGCTATTTATTAAAGGCCCTATTGAGTCTACTCAGGTGATGATAACTGGAACCAACAGAACTTATGCTAGAATGAAAATTATTTTCATAATGATCGTTCCTTTCTAAAACAAACAGTCAAGTCGCATGAAAATGTACAGCTTGCTGAAAGCTGCGCAACCTTATGAATAGTAATGGCATGGGTATTTGATTTTAATTGCGCTATCCTTTAAATATTTTTTTTTCCTCTTGCACTGTGTCAAGGTCATCCCTCTCGCAGATAAGAAGTTTATTATATGAGAAGAGCAGTAATAACAGAACAGGAGATATGCAGGAGACATGTGGCACGACTAACATGAAAGACAGAGAATATACTCCGAGCAATAATTGAAGTACACGCAGAAGTCGGTCCCACTGATAATTACTTAAACTATTAAAGTGCATAAGAGGTTAGTTGCCAGGAGAGAGTGTGAATTACAATATCTGCTGATCAGGACTTTTCCAACTCTTCCAAGCTTACTTTCCCCTTTACTTCAACCACAACAAAAAAAGCAAATGTAATTCAAATGTTTTAAAAATTCCTCTCTCTACTGCTTCTTACTATGAAGAAGAATGGACAGCTGCTTTTACAGCCATTTTGATTTACCAGATCACTCTAATCTATTGGGGGTCCCCCAAGGTTAAAGAGAACTGCATCTCACTGGAATAATTAAAACTAATTTATTTTTTATTCTTAACTAGTAAATAAGCCCATTTATAAAAATGGGCATAAAAAGGGGCATAGGGCGAGTGCGTCCTACCTGAGATGTTGGGAGGAAGCTCCTGGAGGCAGGCAGTGAAGACGCGCGGCTTGGAGGGGGGGGGCGTTGAGTAAGGGAAGGGAAGGACGCATGCTGGGGAGTCCGGGCATGCGTGGTGGAGCAGGGGGGCGGGGTGTTGGGGGGGCGTCAGCATGAGTAACCAGGCATGCGCGTGAGTCCGCGCATGCCTGGTTCATTTGGCTGGCAAACCGGGCTGCGCGCAGGACGCGCAGGTCGGCGGCGTGTATTCAAGGGCCCAGGGAAGAGCGGGACAGGGAGCAGGAGGACCAGCGGAAGGTGAGTGTTGTTATTTCGCGCCCCTCTCGGCGTGCCGTGGGTGGAGGAGGAGGAGCGAGTTGGGCGGGCAGCAGAGAGGAGACGCGGCCCCGTAGAGGTGGCTGCTGGCCAGGCCGTTCGCTGAGGCTTTATGTGGCTTTCGTTGCTCTGTTGGCTGGCTTGGGGGACGGCGCTGCCGCTGCTGCTGCTGCCGCTGCTGCTTGGGCTCGGGGGTCCGGCTGCGGGAAGGCAGCACGGACTTCGTCACGGGCGGGCTCTCTGCGCCTCTCTGCGCGCTGCGGGTGGAGGTGGAAGTCCGTGGCCGAGGACGCCGGCCAGGCCCTTCCCCAGACGCTGGCGAGCCCCTTCCCCGAGGCTTTTCCGTTGAGATGTTTGGCCGTAGGCTGCCTTGTGGGACGCGGTGGTGTGTCCTTCGGCGACGGGGACTCCCTGGCCGGCGGCTCCAGAGCGGCGTCTTCTCGGCGGCGGCCATCTTCTTGTTGTGGTGGGGGCTACCTCAGGCGGCGGCTTGACGCGGTGAGAGGCGCTTCGCGCCTCTCGCCGCGTCAGGCCGGGAGCAACAGCGAGCTGCGCTTTGCGTGGCTCGCACTTGCTGGGAATTGTCTGTCATGAGGAAGGGTCCAATCCGGACCCTTCCTCATCCCGGACACATCCCGCCTCAGAACCCCTTACTGTTTTATTTAGTCCGTGGCGCCCGCGGCGCCACGGGCGGTGTACAGATATCTTAAGATTTATCTTCACATTTTTAGGCTGCCCTTCTCTCAGGGCTCGGGGTGGAGTGGGGGGTGGGTGGGCTCACAACATATCCATTAAATACAACAATTAAAAAACCTTCAAATATTTAATCATAAGTTTCCACTGAAACCTGAATCTATGCTGTTAATATATGCCCGGAACATTTTCCTCCTCGTGCCAGGAATCTATTTTTCTATGCTACAACGGCAGAAAGATTAGTATTAGCCAGGAATTGGAAATCTCAAGATTTCCAATGGTTGACTCTTGGCTAGACAAACTTGCTGATCTGGCAAAAATGGCAACACTTACATCTATGGTAAATAGAAAGTCAGATGAAGAATTTCGGGTGCAGTGGAGCTTCTATTTGGACTATCTTACTAAATGAGGCTTGAAACAAGAAAGAAAAGATTGGGGGGCAAGGGGAGCAAAGCGAAGGGAGAATATTGTGTTTGAAACTTTTTCTTAACTTTCTTTCTGTATGTTCCTACAAAATAAAAAGATTAATAAAAACAAAATCCTTCAAATATTCAAATCTAGTTTATATTTAAAAACCAGGGGGCTCACTGTTTCTGTCCGGTGGGAGGAAGGGGGAAGAAATGCTATAAATGTTCCGGCGCGTAGCGAACAGGCGTGGCTGCCTATGTAGGGAGCAGATGTGGTTGCCTATGTAGGCTGTTGGTGTTATTCTGTGGGCCTCAACCATAGGGGAACATCTCTGTTGTGCAGGCCCGAAAGAACTTATTAAAGTCCCGTAGGGCTCTGATCTCATTCGGGAGAGCATTCCACCAGGCTGGCACCAGGGCAGAGAAAGCCCTTGCTCTGATTAAGGCCAATTTAACGTCTCTGGGGCCAGGGAATCTTGAGCAGATTTTGTGTGCTTGATCTCAAATTTCTGTGGGGGCATACTGGAGAAGGTAGTTCTGCAGGTACCAACAGCTTGAACCTGATTTGCTGGAACCAGTGCATCTGGGAGAGCACTGGTTCCTTTAAGGGCCTGGGCAGCTGCATTCTGGACCAGTTGAAGTTTCCAGATCAAATACAGGGGAGGCTCTGCATAGGGCGAGTTGCAGTAGTCTAGTCTGGAGGTGACTGTTGCATGGATCACAGTGGCTATGTCAGGTACTATGTCAGGTACTGACAAGTAAGACACTTGAGAGCCAGTTTGGTGTAGTGGTTAGGAGTGCGGACTTCTAATCTGGCATGCCAGGTTCGATTCTGCGCTCCCCCACATGCAACTAGCTGGGTGACCTTGGGCTCGCCACGGCACTGATAAAACTGTTCTGACCGGGCAGTGATTTCAGCGCTCTCTCAGCCTCACCCACCTCACAGGGTGTTTGTTGTGGGGAGAGGAATGAGAAGGCGACTGTAAGCCGCTTTGAGCCTCCTTTGGGTAGGGAAAAGCGGCATATAAGAACCAACTCTTCTTCTTCTTCTTCTTCTTCTTCTTCTTCTTCTTCTTCTAGCTGCCACACCTGGCAAAAGTAGGAGAAGGTCTGGTGGGCAGCATTTGTGACCCGGGCTTCCATTAACAATGAGTAGTCCAGGATTACACCCATGCTTCTGATGGTGGTTGAAGTTGTTAACTGGACCCTGTCAAGACCCGGGAGTTGCAGTGCCTCACCTGGAGTACACTGACCTAGCCAGAGGACCTCTGTCTTAGTTGGATTCCACTTCAGTCAACTCCACTTGAGCCAATCCACCACCACCTCCAGGCAACGGGCCAGTGCAGTTGGATGTAGATAGTCGGCCATCCATTGACACAGCTGGGTGTCATCAGCTTACTGATGATACCCTAGCCCAGATTAGCTAGGTGAGGTGGCACAGGTAGATGTTAAATAACATCAGGGAGAGAATCGCTTCCTGAGGGACCCCACAGGTTAGGGCATACCACTGGGAGGTACTCTTCCCTACCACTACCTTGGAGAAAGGACTGCAGCCATTTCATGGCTGTACCCTGTAACCCATGTCAGCTAGATGCTGGGTGAGTAGCCTGTGATCTACTGTGTCAAACACTCATGTAACATCTAATAACATCAAATGCTGGCAGGGACTCCTGGGAATTGTAGTCCATGGACATCTGGAGGGCCGCAGTTTGACTACCCCTGATCCAGCTGTTTAGACAAGAATAGGAACCTTAACTTTACCTCCAAGTATATGGAATTACATTCTCTAATAAATAGTTCTTATATTAGTTAAGCACCACATTGGTGAACATATCTTTCTTAGTTGCATTCTGACCACATGCACTCTGCCCCACGCTACTCTACTTGCCACACTAAGGCACTCTGCTAACTTTCTGGATATTAAGACCTTACCAGTGCTTAATAACCTTCAAAAATACATTGGGTTGTGTGTTAGTTGTTCAGTGTTTGGTATATTCTTATATATTCTAACACTGGTTTGTGTATGGTTTAAATCAGGAAAATGGCACAGGGGAAAAGTGCATCCCAGCCCTGTACTTCTGATCTGATTCAGCCTTACTATGACTGTTTCCAGCTTTTTAAAAACACCAAGAAATGCCTTATCACATCTAATTTGATCCAAAGACTAACCCTGGCAGGAGGGAAAGACTTGTGAGGTAAAGTCAGCTTTAGCTCTCCTGTGGCTTCTCTAAGCCCAGAGTGATTTTACCGGGGCATAGGAAGGTAGGGGAGAAGAGGACCCGGAGCATAAACACACATCACTAGTGAGCAGGGGGAAAAAATGTAACATATGATCAGAAGGCTTTGCAGAACTCCAGTGTCAGATTTCCCCATTCTGATGTCAGGTTACCTTTTAAGAAGCAGCTCCCACCCTACAAGCTACTTCAGGCCATTCCTGATGAGTCGATTCTGTGCCATCTGCTCCTTGATGTGCTGCCCTTAGCATGTAATATGCTTGAAATCACATTAGTGCCCCCGTTGGTTTTGGATTCATAAACATAATAGTAAATCTAGGGCTGGGGCTATTGTCTCTTCTCATTTAACCTTTCATACTTTGTTTGTTGTAGCCAGCAGCAGTGTTCAAAACTATTATATAATGCACTTAAAAAAAAAATCAAATGGAGTAGATAATATCCATACAACGAAATAACGAAAACACTCATGTTCCCATATGGCACGTGGAAATTTCAATCCTATTATCTATTAGCTTTCAGCTATGAAAGACTGTAATCCGTTTACCGGCTTGTCATGTCCAGGCATAAGCCTGAATCTCTACAATAGTTCATCGAGCGTGTTTTCTGAGTCAGTTCAGTCCAAGAAAAACATGAACACTGACTTCCATTTCAACTTTATTTTTGGGGGGAGGGGGGGGGCGAGGGGGCGGGAGACAGAAATTTACTCTGAGGCCATTTTTATCTGCATACTAATTTACAATGGCTTAATGGTTATTCTTCTTCCAAACTTAGAGACTGTAGTTCTGCGGAGACAGGAAGATTAATTAATGGAGCTAGCAGGCATGATGGGTGAATGGAAGCAACATGTTCTAATTTGTGAACGTAAGAATATAATGAGGCCTCTTAGATCAGAGCAGTGGTCCCTCTAGATCAGGCTCTCTCAACCAGGGTTTCATGAAACCCTGGGGTTTCTTGAAGGCCCTGGGGTTTCTTGAAGGCCCTGGGAGGGTTTTCCGAATGGGTGGGAGTTAATTAGTTTTTAATACATTTAAAAATTTTTTAAAGTATTTATCGGGTGATATGATCATGTCAACCTCCCTCCCATAATGGCCAATGATGGGCCTGGAGGGGGTGGGAAGGGGAGGTCCCCCAGGTGGGTGTGTCCACAGCTCTGCTTCCCAACCATATTCTGCACGATCACACCACCTCTGGGGTTTCTTGAAGCCTGAAGAATGTTTCAGGGCTTTCTCAATGGTGAAAAGGTTGAGAAAGGCTGCTCAATGGCAAACTTCCTATGATGTTGCCTCTAGTAGGCCAGTCCCCAGGTGTGGCCTGGGGATTCCCTGAATTATATCTCATCTCCAGACTAAAGAGATCAGTTCCACTGGAGAAAATGACTGCTTTGGAGAGTGGACTCCAGAGCATTATACTCTACTGAAGTTTCTCCCCATCCCAAATCCCACTCACTCTCAGCTCTACCCCCAAAGTCTCCAGGTATTTCCCAAACCAAAGCTGGCAACCCTGCTCCTAGCATTGGTATTTCGCCTTCTGCAAACAAAGGTTCTTTTTACTCACTCTGTCAAGCAGGATCCCCCACAGATCCTTCTAATCTTGTAAGCACGTTACCTTGTAGTCAAGCTCTCAAAGACGCCATGATGTTTAAGGGAAAAAATTGTTCCGATTAGTGACCAACGTGGTAAGAGTCCAGGGGCACTTTGGAGACCAATACAATTAATTCGAGCATAAGTGTTCATGGGCAGAGCTCACATCATCAGTTGCATATTATCAATAAGGCTCATGCAGTTTTACCAGTTTTAAAGAATGTTACAACAGAAATATGTGCGCGTGTGTGTGTGCTACAAAAGAGAGATCAGTTTAACTGTACAGATGGCCGTCAAGCCTCACCCGTTTGCTGTGGCAGTTCTCAGCCACTCAAAATCCATCAGTATGGTCATGTGCTTTTTCACCATAGCAACCCCCTTTCTCCCTCCCAGCCCTTGCAGAAGCACTTAGCCGTAATAAGTCATGACCTTGTGGATACTGCTAACCTCTTTCTACCGCCCTCAGGTATCTGTGGCATGCCTGACACCTTCCTCCATCTCAGCATTCCTGCTGGCAGACCCTGCAGAGTTCTTACCTTTCGATTCCCGGAACTTCGGCCAGGTTGTGTTTGTAGCATCGGCATGTGAGCACAGCCCAGAGTCAACAGCGCCTCCACCTGGCCTCCTGTTGGTCTAGCCTGCATCTAATTTGCTCAAGGCCTGACTAAATGACAGACCACCTAAGTCACTCAATGGCTTTGCTTCTTCCCACAAGAATCTTGAGAAATGTAGTTTGGTAAAAGGAGCCCCATTAAATCATGCTCCCTCCCTTCCATCTCTCCCTCTCTGTCTGGCAGGTGTCTGCTATTGCTTCCTCCTTGGCCTGGTGATGGCTGCCTCAGGAGTCCCAGGGAAGGTGTTGGGCCTGCTGGGTGGCAACAAACAGATAAATGCAGGGTAGGCCTCAGCCCGGAGAGCCTACACAGGTACCTGGCTTTGGGTGCCTAGGATTAGATTTAAACAATTAATGGACCCAAAGGAAAGAGATGGCTTCTCTCTCCTTGACTATCTTAACACAAGCCCGCGGCTTGTGTTAAGATAGTCAAGGAGTAGAGTATAATAAGTATTATACTCAGTAGAGTATAATAAATAACACAGTAAGCCCTCGGAAGGCGGGATGTGTCCGGGATGAGGAAGGGTGCCGATTGGCCCCTTCCTCTGGACATACTATCGGAGGGACTAATCGGCAGGCGCTTCGCGCCTGCCGATTGGTCCCTCCGATTCCCCGCCCGAGCAACTGTGAGCCGCACAGCAGCGCGGCTCGCAGTTGCTCCTTGGCCGGCAACCTGATACGTCAGGAGGTGCAAAGCGCCTCCGACGCGTCAGGCCGCCGCCAAGGAAGCCCCCCCCCCCCGCCAGCCTCAATGAAGACACCGGGAGAGGGAATCAGGGCCGGGCTGCGCAATCGCGAGGGCGTGGTCCGCACGGGCGCGGCCTGATGCGTGGTCAGCGCGGGCGCAGCACGATACGTGGGCGTGGTTCGCGCGGCCGCGCCCTGATGCCCTGCCGGACACCGACGAAAACAAAAATGGCCGCCGGCGAGAAGACGCCGCCAAGGAGCTGCCCGCCCTCGCAAAAGGCCTCTAACTGGTAAGCCACCTTTACTCACCCTACCCTCGCCAGTCCCTCGCTCTGCCCCCGCCTGCTAGCGCCCATTGTATTTGTTATACAATGGGCTTTATTACTAGTCAAATATAATGAAGCAGCTTCATTGACATGGATAAAAGATTGACTTCAACTGAAGGGTAATAAATTATTAGACTTAGAAGGCTTCAGAAAACGATTCAGTTGGCATGAATATGTTTGGCAAGAAAAGGATAAAATCTATTTGGAATGTAAAGATAATCACATTAGGAGAAACCTAAACTGAACTCCCAGAATTCTATAGGGCCTGTAAAAAAGGCATTTGGTTGAGGTAGACCAACTAAAAAACATTCGCTGCCCCCCCCAGACTGACCAAACAGCATTTGCCATTCCCCAGTCACCCCACATAATAATCTGAATCCAAACTGACCTCCCTAAGGATTCATGTTAGAAGTTTAAAAAGTTGTTGTATTATAAATTATTGTAAATATGTTGTTAACTTGAAACCACTGTTATGATTATTATATTACTAGCTTCAAAGCCCGTTCCTAAGAACGGGCCTTGAAAGGGCCCCCTCCACTGGCCCCAGCCAGGCAGCGTAAGGTGGCTTTGGGCCGCAGCTTGCAGCTGGATCAAGTGGGGCAGGCAGGGGCTGGCCAGCTCATTAGCAGTCCCGGGACAGAGCTTACAAGGCAGTCAGCAGGCTGGGAGGCCCTCATTAGGAGGCCCAGCTTAGCAGGCCCCAAAGCCCTCGTTAATAAGCCCTCCACCACTACACTTTGCCCAGGGCGCTCTCCCTTTACCTGCTGCTGGCTCCAGGCACTGAGGTGCATATGAGAGCAAAGAGGCTAGAATCCAGGGACGGAGGGCGGGAGCTGCAGGGGCAGGGTCAATATCCCCCCTACAGGCATCCCCCCTGCAGGATCCCCAGAAGCAGGCAATATCCCAAGTAGTAGGCATCCCCTCATCTCCAGAGGAACATAGGCGAGTGCTTTGTGAGTCGGTCTCCTCTTCTAGCTTAAGGTTGGTTTCCCCTCTGAATCCCAGTGCATATTTATATCCCCCCTGCCAGTAGCAGGCACCCCCTCGTCTCCAGGGAAACTTTGGTGAGCGCTTTATGATGTCATTTCAGTATGTCTCCTGCTTCTAGCTGGAGGTGGGTTTCGCCTCTGACTCCTAGTGTGTTGTGATATCCTTCCAGCTAGAAACAGGAGACCTACTGACATGACATCACAAAGCACTCGCCTCAGTTGCCCTGGAGATGAGTGGATGCTTGCTACTGGCAAGGGGAAGCCAACCTCCAGCTAGAAACAGCTAGAAGCTCCAGCTAGAAGCTCACCTATGACAGAGTCTGCACTTACTTTTTTTATTCCATTGTCAATCCTGTTGAATTCAGATCGCTTTGAACTCGAGTCTTCCTCTTCGCTCCCCATTGAAATAGGAAAGTGTTCTGCATATGGCTAGGGAGGCTCAGAAGAGGGGGGGGGGGGGCAAATGGAGACTCTTTCTTTGTTTTCTTGAAGGGGGGGAAGAGGATCCAAGAAGTCAGAGGAGGGAGGGGAAAAATCCTTTCTTTTCTTGAAGGGGGTGGGGAACGAAGAAGGCACAAAAAAAAATCCAAGGCTGACAGAAGTTGAGAGAAATTAGGGGCTTCTCCTTTGAGGCAGGATTGTCACATGACCACCTGTAGACAATCACAGGTCCTCTACCATAGAGGAGAGCCTAGATTCAAAACAATGTGATTTTCTGAATATATTCAGGATTAGCAGCAGTCTGAGATATCACACAACAAAGGTAGGGTCACTCCGGATCAATCCTTCTTGCTGCAGAAGGAAAATTTAAATTGCCCAAAATCCAAACGGAAATCGCATTCTGTGTAGAGGGCAGGGACTGAATCGATCTGGGGTTGGAATAAAAGCTCCGTGCAGTTTACATATAGGATTCAGAGGGAAAGCCAACCTCCAGCGAGAAATTGAGGACGAATGGAAGTGACACCACAAAGAGCTCACCTATGTTTTCCTGGAGATTAGGGGATGCCTGCTACAGGAAATGGGGCTATCGTAATTCACTAGGAGTTAGAGGGGAAGCCAACCTCCAGCTAGAAACAGGAGACCTACTGAAATTACATCACAAGGCACTCGCCTCAGTTCCCCTAGAGAAGACGGAATGCAGGGAACAGGCAGGGGGGATATCAGAATGTACTAGGGATCAGAGGGGAAGCCAACCTCCAGCTAGAAACAGGAGACCTACTGAAATTACATCATAAAGCACTCATCTAACTTCCCCTGAAGACGAGGGGATACTTGCTATTGGCAGGATGGGTATCAGAACAAACTGGAGTCAGTGGGGAAGCCCAAAGTCCAGCTATAAACAGGAGACCTACTGACATGACATCACAAAGCGCTCACCTCAGTTCCCCTAGAGACAACAGAATGCCTGTTAGTGACAGGGGGGGGGGTCAGAATGCAATAGGGAGTCAGAGGGGAAGCCAACCTCCAGTGAGAAATAGAAATCTACTGAAATGACATCACAAAGCACTCGTCTATGTTCCCCTGGAGACGAGGGGATGCCTGCTACTGACAGGGGGGGGGGGTATCAGAATGCACTACAAGTCAGAGAGAAAGCCAACCTCCAGCTAGAAACTGGATACCTACAGAAATGACATCACAAAAAGCTCACCTATGTTTTCCTGGAGACGAGGGGATGCCTGCTACAGGCAAAGGAGATATCGTAACTCACTAGGAGTTTGAGGGAAAGCCAACCTCCATCTAGAAACAGGAGACCTACTGACGTGACATCACAAAGTGCTTGCCTAAGTTGTCCTGGAAACGAGGGGATGCCTGCTACTGGCAGGGATCACGTAGAATCATAGAGTTGGAAGGGGCCATACAGGCCATCTAGTCCAACCCCCTGCTCAACGCAGGATCAGCCCTAAGCATCCTAAAGCATCCAAGAAAAGTGTGTATCCAACCTTTGCTTGAAGACTGCCAGTGAGGGGGAGCTCACCACCTCCTTAGGCAGCCTATTCCACTGCTGAACTACCCTGACTGTGAAATTCTTTTTCCTGATATCTAGCCTATATCGTTGTACTTGAAGTTTAAACCCATTACTGCGTGTCCTCTCCTCTGCAGCCAACAGAAACAGCATCGTGCCCTCCTCCAAGTGACAACCTTTCAAATACTTAAAGAGGGCTATCATGTCCCCTCTCAGCCTCCTTTTCTGCAGGCTGAACATTCCCAAGTCCCTCAACCTATCTTCATAGGGCTTGGTCCCTTGGCCCCAGATCATCCTTGTCGCTCTCCTCTGTACCCTTTCAACTTTATCTACGTCCTTCTTGAAGTGAGGCTTCCAGAACTGCACACAGTACTCCAGGTGTGGTCTGACCAGTGCCATATACAATGGGACTATGACATCTTGTGATTTTGATGTGATACAGCCCAAAATGGCATTTGCCTTTTTTACCGCTGCATCACACTGCCTGCTCATGTTTAGTTTACAATCCACAAGTACCCCAAGGTCTCGTTCACACACAGTGTTACCTAGAAGCATATCCCCCATCCAGTAGGCATGCTTTTCATTTTTCTGACCCAAATGCAGAACTTTACACTTATTTTTTATTAAATTGCATCTTGTTCTCATTTGCCCATTTGCCCATTGTGTTCAGATCTTGCTGAACTCTGTCTCTATCTTCCGGATTATTTGCCAGTCCTCCCAATTTGCTATTATCTGCAAACTTGATGAGTAGTACCTCCACCCCCTCATCTAGATCATTAATAAATATGTTAAAAAGTACCGGGCCGAGCACCGAGCCCTGAGGTACCCCGCTACTCACCTCTTTCCAGTCTGATGAAACACCACTGACAACAACTCTTTGAGGGCGGTTCTCTAACCAATTACCTATCCACTTAACTATCTGAAAATCCAGATTGTAGTCCTTCAACTTCTCCATCAGAACATGATGGGGAACCTTGTCAAAAGCTTTACTAAAATCCAAGTAAATGACATCAACCGAATTTCCCCGATCCAGCAAACCTGTTACTTGGTCAAAAAAGGAAACCAGGTTGGTCTGGCAGGACCTGTTGGAGACAAATCCATGCTGACTTCCTTGGATCACCAAATTGTCCTCCAGATGTTTGCAGATCGCTCCCTTTAATATCTGCTCCGTTATCTTCCCCACAACAGAGGTCAGACTCACTGGTCTGTAGTTTCCCAGGTCATCCTTCTTCCCTTTTTTGAAGATCGGAATAACGTTTGCTCTCTTCCAGTCCTACGGGACCTCCATCACAACACACTATGAGTTAGCGGGGAAGCCCACCTCCAGATAGAAACAGCAGACCTACTGAAATGACATCATAAAGCACACATCAAACGTCCCCTGGAGACAAGTGGATGCCTGCTAGTGGCAGGGGGGTATCAGAACGCATTAGGAGTCAGTGGGGAAGCCCAAAGTCCAGCTATAAACAGGAGACCTACTGACATGACATCACAAAGCACTCGCCTCATTTCCCCTAGAGACGACAGAATGCCTGCTACTGGTAGGGGGGATTATCAGCACCACTAGGAATCGGAGGGGAAACCAACCTCCAGCTAGAAAGAGGAGACCTACTGACATGACATCACAAAGCACTCGCCTCAGTTGCCCTGGAGATGAGTGGATGCTTGCTACTGGCAGGGGGATATCACAACACACTAGTAGTCAGAGAGGAAGCCAACCTCCAGCTAGAAACAGGAGACCTACTGATATGACATCACAAAGTGCTCACCAAATGTTCCCCTGGAGATGAGGGGATGTCTGCTACTGGCAGGGGGGATATCAGAGCCAACTAGGTGTCAGAGGGGAAGCCAACCTCCAGCTAGAAACAAGAGACCTACTGATATGACATCACCAAATGCTCATCAAACCTTCCCTGAAGACAAGGGGATGCCTGCTACTGGCAGGGCAGGTATAAGAATGAACTACGAGTCAGCTGGGAAGCCAACCTCCAGGTAGAAACAGGAGACCTACTGACATGACATCGCAAAGTGCTCGCCTCAGTTCCCATAGAGACGAGAGAATGCCTGCTACTGGCAGGGCACGTATCAGAACGAACTAGGAGTCCGAGGGGAAGCCAATCTTTAGCTAGAACCTAGAGACCTAGTGAAATGACATCACAAAGCACTCACCTACCATCCCCTGGAGATGAGATGGCAGCTACTGACAGGGGGGGTATCGTAACTAATTAGGGGTCAGAGGAAAAGCCAACCTCTAGCTAGAAACAGAAGACCCACTGAAATGACATCAGAAACCCTGGATACAAAGGGATGCCTGCTACTGGCAAGAGGCTATCACAACACATTTGGAGTCAGAGGGGAAGCCAACTTCCAGCGAGAAAATGGAGACCTACTGAAATTACATCACAAAGCGCTCGCCTATGTTCCTCTGGAGACAAGGGGATATCTCCTACTGACAGGGGGGTATCACAACCCACTAGGAGTCAGAGGGGAAGCCAACCTCCACCTAGAAACAGGAGACCTACTGAAATTACATCACAAAGCGCTCATCTAACTTCCCCTGAAGACGAGGGGATACCT
The DNA here is from genome assembly GCF_049243985.1 of Paroedura picta. Classification (NCBI taxonomy): domain Eukaryota; kingdom Metazoa; phylum Chordata; class Lepidosauria; order Squamata; family Gekkonidae; genus Paroedura; species Paroedura picta. Next base: position 170,556,385 of record NC_135369.1, on the reverse strand, counting down.
GTTATTGGCAGGGCGGGTATCACAACAAACTAGGAGTCAGTGGGGAAGCCCAAAGTCCAGCTAGAAACAGAACTCCTACTGACATGACATCACAAAGCACTCACCTCATTTCCCCTAGAGACGAGAGAATGCCTGCTAGTGACAGGGGGGGGATCAGAATGCACTACGAGTCAGAGAGAAAGCCAACCTCCAGCTAGAAACAGGAGACCTACTGAAATGACATCACAAAGAGCTCACCTATGTTTTCTTGGAGATGAGGGGATGCCTGCTACAGGCAATGGAGATATCATAACTCACTAGGAGTTAGAGGGGAAGCCAACCTCCATCTAGAAACAGGAGACCTACTGACGTGACATCACAAAGCGCTTGCCTAAGTTGTCCTGGAAACGAGGGGATGCCTGCTACTGGCAGGGATCACAACACACTAGGAGTCAGCGGGGAAGCCCACCTCCAGATAGAAACACAGCAGACCTACTGAAATGACATCACAAAGCACACATCAAACTTCCCCTGGAGACAAGTGGATGCCTGCTAGTGGCAGGGGGGTATCAGAACGCATTAGGAGTGGTCGACTGAAGATGGCGCCATAAAAAGCTGGACGTCTGTTCAGCTCTTAAGCCATGCCGAGGGTCAGGAGCTTCTGCACCTGGCTGACCTGAGCAGATACGCAAATCTGCTCGCCGGTCGCCCCAGGAATCGGGAACGGCATCCTGAGGGTCCTACAGATCCGTGGGGAGGTAGGGGGACCGAACTCCCCGGATTAATAGTGGCGTGTGCTCAAGGTCACGATGGTGTCTTTGTCCCAAACAACTTTACAAGCTTGAAACGACCAGCTGACCTTACATTCTTCCCAGACCATCTTTTACCATATTGATAGCAGCGCTGACAGAAGCTGAAGTCTACAACAGTAAGGATTGAAAGCTTTCTGGCTCTTCCCTTTCTTTTTCCACAAGCTCTTTCCCCCCCCCCCCCCTCCTCAACCAATTTACAAGTGAATTTCCTCTTTCGCCGACTGAGAGACTCCCAGCTAATTATACCCACCAACCAAACAAAGAGAGAGTTCAGTGAGAGTAGCTGACTTGATACGGAGATCGACAAACTGATAATTTGGGATCGCTCGTGCTCCTGCGAGACCTCACGAGACTTTCTGTTTTTAATTTGTGACTGCCTGGAACTATGGAGAAATTAACTAAGGCACAGCTTTTCCATTTGTTATGTGAAGGGAACTCAAATATACTGAAAGCAGTCAATAAACTGGAAAAGGAAATCTGTGGGATTAAGGGAGAGCTTTTGGACGGAGCCGACGGTCCGGAGAGAGCAGCTGATACAGCTTTGCCAATAATAAATCAAACAAAAACTCAATGTTTGGAAGTTAATCAGCAGGAGGGGGAGAGAGCCAGAGATGTAAAAACCCAAAGTACCTTTGAAGAACCTGGGAAAACAGATTCAAGAAAGGAAAGCACCGAAAACCTGGAAGTCTATTCAGAGCAGGAAATGATTTGGATCAGCAAAATAAAAAGAGTCTATTCAAAAGCGACAGCAACCAGGAAGCTATCAGGAGATATTCCTGCGCGACCAGAGGAAGAGACCCAGATCGATATAGTATTCAGAGCCTACTCAAAGGCGACTGCAAGCAAGAATCAAGTAAGAGATTTCTTCGGCCCTGACAGAAGGATAATCAGAAACACTCTACTATGGAAAAAAACACAATTTCATTTTCTGCGACCACCTGAAGGATGAGTTGAACAATGGAGTATTCCCCTGGCTTCCTGAGGGAAAGACAGCAGCAGTAACCTTTAGGACAGGACCAATATATGAAGGGAACTGACTTTATATCATCTAAGACAATAATAGAATATATCCTAATAATAGATTATACTCTCATATGTATCAACAACTACTTTGCTAAGAAAGATGGTAATAACTCCTAGATCAGGATTAATATGTGATGGGAATTGAATATGTATGTCAATATGTATGCTAAAAGAGGATGACAAACCATACTTCATAGGCATTAACAAGACGGCAGTAGTAACTCTTGGGTCAGGGCCAATTTATGAAGGAGACTGACCTAATATCATTTAAGATAATAACAGAATGTATTCTTATAACAGATCATACTCTCATATGTATTAACAATCACTTGGCTAAGAAAAATGGTAAAAACTTCTAGATTAGGAATAATATGTGATGGGAACTGAATATGCATGTTAAAAGAGATGGCAAACCATATCAGCTGGTCGCTTTTTCTTCTCAATTTCTCTGTAAATGCTTTATATAATAATAAATAATAAAATTATATATATATATAAAAAAAGAACGCATTAGGAGTCAGTGGGGAAGCCCAAAGTCCAGCTAGAAACAGGAGACCTACTGACATGACATCACAAAGCGCTCACCTCAGTTCCCCTAGAGCGTTTATGCACTAGGTGCACTAGGCCAAATGCTCCCCCATATGGTTGCAGGAAGAGGTGCGGCAACCTTCCATGTCTAAAACTGCAGCCTGCAGCCCAGCATGAAACCTTCTGTGCATAAACGGTCCAAGAACAGACGGAATGCCTACAACAGGCTGGGGGGATATCAGAACGCACTAGGAGTCAGAGGGGAAACCAACCACCAACTAGAAACAGGAGACCTACTGACATGATATCACAAAATGCTCACCAAACGTTCCCCTGTAGATGAGGGGAGGCCTGATACTGGCAGGGGGGATATCAGAACCAACTAGGTGTCAGAGGGGATGCCAACCTCCAGCTAGAAACAGCAGTCCTACTGAAATGACATCACAAAGCACACATCAAACTTCCCCTGGAGACAAGTGGATGCCTGCTAGTGGCAGGGGGGTATCAGAACGCATTAGGAGTCAATGGGGAAGCCCAAAGTCCAGCTAGAAACAGGAGACCTACTGATATGACATCACAAAGCGCTCACCATAGTTCCCCTAGAGACGACAGAATGCCTGCTACTGGTAAAGGAGATATCAGCACACACTAGGAGTCGGAGGGGAAACCAACCTCCAGTTAGAAACAGGAGACCGACTGAAATGACGTAACAAACCACTGGCCTGAGTTGCCCTGGAGATGAGGTCATAGAATCATAGAATCATAGAGTTGGAAGGAGCCATACAGGCCATCTAGTCCAACCCCCTGCTCAACGCAGGATCAGCCCTAGGCATCCTAAAGCATCCAAGAAAAGTGTGCATCCAACCTTCGCTTGAAGACTGCCAGTGAGGGGGAGCTCGCCACCTCCTTAGACAGCCTATTCCACTGGTGAACTACTCTGATTGTGAAAAAATTTTTCCTGATATCTAGCCTATATCGTTGTACTTGAAGTTTAAACCCATTACTGCATGTCCTCTCCTCTGCAGCCAACAGAAACAGCATCCTGCCCTCCTCCAAGTGACAACCTTTCAAATACTTAAAGAGGGCTATCATGTCCCCTCTCAACCTCCTTTTCTGCAGGCTGAACATTCCGAAGTCCCTCAAACTATCTTCATAGGGCTTGGTCCCTTGGCCCCAGATCATCCTCGTCGCTCTCCTCTGTACCCTTTCAATTTTATCGACGTCCTTCTTGAAGTGAGGCCTCCAGAACTGCACACAGTACTCCAGGTGTGGTCTGACCAGTGCCGTATACAATGGGACTATGACATCTTGTGATTTTGATGTGATGCCCCTGTTGATACAGCCCAAAATGGAATTTGCCTTTTTTACCGCTGCATCACACTGCCTGCTCATGTTTAGTTTACAATCCACAAGTACCCCAAGGTCTCGTTCACACATAGTGATACCTAGAAGCGTATCCCTGATCCAGTAGGTGATGACTGCAACTGGCAGGGGGAATATCAGAACACGCTAGGAGTCACAGGGGAAGCCAACCTCCAGCGAGAAATGGAGATCTACTGAAATTACATCACAAAGCGCTCGCCTACATGACCTGGAGACAAGGGGATGCCTGCTACTGACAGGGGGGCATATGACCACACGCTAGGAGTCACAGGGGAAGCCAACCTCCAGCGAGAAATGGAGATCTACTGAAATGACATCACAAAGCGCTCACCTACCATCCCCTGGAGATGAGGGGATGCCTGCTACTGGGAGGATATCACAACACACTAGGAGTCAAAGCGCAAGCCAACCTCCAGATAGCCTAAAGTCCAGCTAGAAACAGGAGACCTACTGACATGACAAACCAACCATGAGACCTACTTACATGACATCGCAAAGTGCTCGCCTCAGTTCCCATAGAGACGAGAGAATGCCGGCTACTGGCAGGGCAGGCATCAGAATGAACTCCGAGTCCGAATGTAAGCCAACCTCCAGCTAGAAACTAGAGACCTAGTGAAATGACATCACAAAGCGCTCACCTACCATCCCCTGGAGATGAGGGGATGCCTGCTACTGGGAGGATATCACAACACACTAGGAGTCAGAGCGGAAGCCAACCTCCACCTAGAAACAGGAGACCTAATGAAAATACATCACAAAGCGCTCATCTAACTTCCACTGGAGATGAGGGGATGCCTGCTATTGGCTGGGCGGTTATTAGAACAAACTAGGAGTCAGTGGGGAAGCCCAAAGTCCAGCTAGAAACAGGAGACCTACTGATATGACATCACAAAGCGCTCACCTCAGTTCCCCTAGAGACGACAGAATGCCTAGAACAGGCAGGGCGGGTATCAGAACGCACTAGGAGTCAGAGGGGATACCAACCTCCAGCTAGAAACAGGTGACCTACTGGCATGACATCACAAAGTGCTCGCCTATGTTGCCCTGGAGACAAGAGGTCGGTTCCTACTGGCGTGGGGGGGGGGGGATATTAAAACACACTAGGAGTCAGCCCGGAAGCCAACCTCCAGCTAGAAACAGGAGACCTACTAAAATAAAATCACAAAGCACTCGACTATGTTGCCCTGGAGATGAGGGGATGCCTGCTACATGCAGGGGGGGATATCGTCACTAACTAGGGGTCAGAGAAGAAGCCAACCTCCAGCTAGAAACAGGAGACCTACCGAAATGACATCAGAAACGCTGGATACAAAGCGATGCCTGCTACTGACAAGGAGGATATCACAACACACTTGGGAGTCAGAGGGGAAGCCTACTTCCAGCAAGAAAATGGAGACCTATTGAAATGACACCACAAAGCACTCGCCTATGTTCCCCTGGAAATGAGGGGATGCCTGCTTCTGACAGGGGGTGTATCGGAATACACTACGAGTCAGAGAGGACGCCAAACTCCAGCTAAAAACTGGAGACCTACAGAAATGACATCACAAAGAGCTCACCTATGTTTTCCTGGAGATTAGGGGATGCCTTCTACAGGCAATGGGGATATCATAACTCACTAGGAGTCAGAGGGGATGCCAACCTCCAGCTAGAAAGAGGAGACCTACTAACATGACACCACAAAGCGCTGGCCTGAGTTGCCCTGGAGATGAGTGGATGCTTGGCAATGGCAACGGGATATCACAACACACTAGTAGTCTACTAGTAGTCAGACCCAACTAGGAGTCAGAGGGGAAGCCAACCTCCAGCTAGAAACAGGAGACCTACTGAAATGACATCACAAAGCGCTCACCTATCATCCCCTGGAGATGAGGGGATGGCAGCTACTGACAGACAGGGTATTAGAATGCACAAGGGTCAGAGAGGAAGCCAACCTCCAGGTAGAAACTGGAGACCTACTAAAATGAAATCACAAAGCCATCGCCTATGTTGCCCTGGAGATGAGGGGATGCCTGCTGCATGCAGGGGGTATATCCTAACTAACTAGGGGGAGACCTACTGAAATGACATCAGAAACCCCGGATACAAAGGGATGCCTGCTACTGGCAGGAAGCTATCACAATACACTTGGAGTCAGAGGAGAAGCCAACTTCCATCGAGAAAATGAAGACCTACTAAAATGACATCACAAAGTGCTCGCCTATATTCCTCATGGATACAAGGGGATACCTCCTACTGACAGGCGGGTATCACAACACACCAGGGCAGAGACTACTTACTTTGTTTATTCCATTGTCAATCCTGTTGAATTCAGATCGATTTGAATTCGGGTCTTCCTCCCCCCCCCCCATTGAAACAGGAAAGTCTTCTGCACGTGGTTAGGGTAGTTCAGAAGGGGGGGGGAGCCAAGCCTCTTTCTTTTCTTGGAGGGGCGGGGGAGAAGATCGAAAAAGGCAGAGAAGGGGGAAAAAATCCAGGACCGACAGAATTTGAGAGTAATTAGGGGTTCTCCTTTAAGGCAAATTCGTCACATGACCACCTGTGGCCAATCACGGGTCCTCTACCACGGAGGATAGCCCCGCTTCAAATTTTATAATATATTAAAGCTTAAAAGCACTCTAAGATATCGCACAATAAAGGTAGCATCACTCCGGATCAGTCCTTCTTGCTGCAGAAGGAAATTTTTAATCATCAGACTTCCCTGGAGACCAGGGGATGCCTGCTACTGACACGGGGGGATCAGAATGCAATAGGGAGTCAGAGAGGAAGCCAACCGCCAGCGAGAAATGGAGATCTACTGAAATGACATCACAAAGCACTTGCCTACGTTCCCCTGGAGACGGGATGCCTGCTACTGACAGGGGGGGGGGTATCATAACTCACTAGGAGTCAGAGAGAAAGCCAACCTCCAGCTAGAAAGAGGAGACCTACTGACATGACATCACAAAGTGCTGGCCTGAGTTGCCCTGGAGACGAGTGGATGCTTGCTACTGGCAAGAGGTATATCAAAACACACTAGTCAGAGGGGAAGCCAACCTCCAGCTAGAAACAGGAGACCGACTGAAATGACATCACAAAGATCTCACCAAACCTTCCCAAGAGACAAGGGGATGCCTGCTACTGGCAGGGCAGGTATCAGAACAAACTAGGAGTCAGAGGGGAAGCCAACCTCCAACTAGAAACAGGAGACCTACTGACGTGACATCACAAAGCGCTTGCCTAAGTTGTCCTGGAAACGAGGGGATGCCTGCTACTGACAGGGGGGATATCACAACACACTAGGAGTTAGAGGGGAAGCCCACCTCCACGTAGATACAGGAGACCTACTGAAATGACATCACAAAGCGCACATCAAACTTCCCCTGGAGACAAGTGGATGCCTGCTAGTGGCAGGAGGGTATCAGAATGAATTAGGAGTCAGAGCGGAACCCAACCTACAGCTAGAAACAGGAGACCTACTGATATGACATCACAAAGATTGGCCGTATTCCAACTTGGACAGCCGGACACATCCAACCCCCCACCACCCAGGCTGTTTCACAAATATGTAGAGAAACCACGGATAAGGATTGTTATCATTCAATGTATACCTCCATGTTCTATTTAAACTTCCCTGAGCCTTATGGACATGCGGTATAGAAATATAATAAACAAATAAATAAAATAATTGAGGTGTTGAAAAAATATAGACAAAAATTCAAACCATTTATACCGTTATGGTTGTCACCTGAATAAATGCTTCGGAGGTCAGATGAAAGTAGGAAATTGGATTGGATTACATATAAAGATTTGACCTATGTAGAAGGAAGCCATTTAAAATTATGACCTAGAGAAAAACTTCAGGGGGAAGTCGATAGATTGGTTCTTATATCGTCAGATTAATGACCTATTTAAGGTTCGTTAAAAAGGGATTTGCACTCCAGAAGTCTAGATTTCAGAAAGAAATACTAGACAAAGAGGGCTGAGAGATTTCTCAACTATATAAGTATCCACTTGAATGGTCCATGGAAGGAGAGAGAGTGAAAGAAGTGATGAGTCAGTGGTCCAAGGACTTAGTTAATCTAGCTATTTGAGAAAGATTGTGGACTCCAGATATGAGCTCCACTCGTTATCTGTTAAGGGGAAACCATTACATAGTGATGTACCATTGGCACCTCACCCCAGTAAAGATTGTGAAGTGGGATAAAAAGATGTGAGGTAAGTTTTGGAAACGTAAAGTCAAAAAGAGGGAACTAACATCATATGTGGTGGGTTTGTAGAAATGCAAGAAAATATTGAGAGTGTAATACTTGATGAATTAATAAAAATGATAAATTGTAACTTGGAGAAAAAATGGAACTATTTCTATTGAGTTTTGTAGAAGGGGTGATACCTCAAGTCAGGAGGACTCTCCTATATGCAGGATCAGCAGCATGATTAGTATATGCAGCAAAGTGGAGAAGTTTGGAAACCGTCTCTACAAAAAAATAGACGTTGTTGACTTCTGCTGATTCAGCCAGGCTAATGGCACTATTAAAGGACAAAAACTTAGAGGAAAATTATGAACAGTGGTCACCTTTCTGGAATTGCATGAAGAAAATCTTTATGGACTCTGCAGCATTCTGTAAAACATTTTTTTTTAAAGTCAAGTGGCAGATAGTCCTAATCAACTTTTGACACAGGAAGTCAGTTTATTTGTCCAGGAGGGCGAGTTTGGTGGGAAATCTCATTTTAGGCAGTGATGAGATGGTTTTGTTATTTTTGTGTTGTTTTTGGTTCTGTTGTTGTTTGTATTTGAATGAGCATAATAAAATGTAATTTTAAAAAAGAAAGTGGATTCTCCAACATATATATATAGAATGAAGCTGAGCCTCGTTCCCATGGCCTGGCTTCTACCCCATCTTTAAAAGGGCTATTATGGTTAGGTGAAATTGTTTGCCTTGACCCTGACATAACAAAAGAATTCTGGGAGGTCTCCAGCCCTCGCCTGGAAGCTGGCAACTCTTACAGCCCCTTTGCCTCTAACAACAACAAAAAAAAATCTAGCTATGGGCCCGCATCCAGGACAGGGCCTGGGTGGGCCAGGGAAAAGCAGAGGCAGGGCAGGGCTTGAGGGCTGGCAGCCTATCTCACCCAAGCCCTGACATAACCAGTGGAGCAGGAGGGAAGGCAACTGCGGGAGAAGCCATCCAGTAGCCCTATAGGAGGGACACTGGAGGATTGAATCACCACCTACCCTTAGAGAGAGGCTGGATATGTGCTGGGAAAGGGCAAGGATAGCTGAGCCTTTATGGGATGGTTCCTGGGAGAAGCTAAGGAGAAGAATAGTTTTGATATGGCAACAAATCCACAAAGCACATAAACAGACAACATTTCTCTTCTCCATACCAGACTGTAGGGGCAGAAGAAAAAGGACTTTTCTTGTCCAGGCAGCAAATATTTTCATTTCAGTTCATTTCGATATAAAATCAGCTTAAAACCATGCCACATGCAATACTAAGATTAGCAAATAAATTTAATGGTGTCATTATCATTCAGCCTTGTCTAAGGACTTAACCATCTGCTTACATTTGATGCACACCCTCATACAAAATTTTGCAATGCTGCGTGTCATTCCTCAAGCACTAGCAGAGACAACCAGAGAGATGTAGAACTGCTCTGATCTTCCTGGGGAGTTTGGTAACACTGGTGTGATATATTGTGACTGAATGATACTATAGCAGGAGCAGTGCAATAGCATGTGCTCTACGGCAGTGGTCCCCAACCTTTTTATCACCGGGGACCACTCAACGCCTTTTACTGAGGCCCGGTGGGGGAGGGGGGGTAATTTACTCCTCTACTCTCAACCACTGCCCTAACACTCTGATTGCTATGGTAATGTTTAAACATCCCTTCAAAATAAGATACAGACACGCCACAACAATGAACATAAGGAACATTTTATTTTCATGGAAATTTTAACTCATGACAATGACAAATCAATGGGAACCCTGAGCTTGTTTCTCTGCAATGAGATAGTCCCATCTGGGAGTGATGGGAGACACCCGAAGTGTGTTGTAAAGGGCCGAGGGGGGATGAAGTAAAAGGCCGGGGGGGGGGGAGAAGGCGTCCTTCGGGGCCCACCTCCAATTAGTCAAAGGACCACATGTGGTCCGCAGCATGTGATTGGGGATCCCTACTCTACGGTCTCAGTCTTTCCAGAACCAGTGTTGTGTGGTGGTTAAAGAGTTGTGGACAGTGTCTTTAGAACCGGGTTGGATTCCTCCACAAGCAGCCACTTGGTGATCTTGGGCCTGGCACAGCCTCACTAGCTCTCTCAGCCCCACATAGGTCACAGGATATATGTTGTGGGGAAAGGAAGGGAAAGGAGTTTGTAGACTGCTCTGAATTCCTTTTAGTGAAAAGTAGGGCAGAAAAAAAAACAGGTCTTCTTCTCCCTCTCCAGCTTGGAAGGAACACACTCATTGTAAATAAGAAATATGAAGGTATCTGCCTTCTAAAAAGGCAGAAAATCTGTATGTAGGATGTTGAAATGTTCCAGAGTGCATATGTTTCGATATTTAGGGACTTCTAATGCTATTAGATAGTCTGCTGGCAGGAAATGGCTTTTAGTAAGATATGTTACAGAGAGATGCTGCTGCAGTCAGGTCCTATCAGACTGAAGGGCTAGGTTCCAAATCCATTGTTTAAGGGTTGGTATTTTTTGTTTGTTTGTTTTGGCTTTCTGAAAGTCTAGTTGTAACAGGGCTGACAGGAAGAAACCATACTCTTGCAATTTTTCTTCAACAGTTCTCAACCAATTTAAATTATGATTACCTCAAAGAATAAGGAGTAAGTCCCTGGGAGTTATAGTGTAATGTTAACCACTAAGTGCTTACCTGAACCCACATGCAGGCCTTCAGGGAGATAATCCCTACCTCCAGTCTGAGGAGAGTTTTTGATATGCATTGAAGGACTCCAAATATTGACTGCAAAAACTGGGATTGCACTGCCATCAAGAGGCGAAGATCTTTGTAAAGACAGAGCAGGGGGCTGTACATTAGTTGGGCAATCACTCTCCCCTGGAAAGCCTAAAGCGTTGCAGGGATTTCGAAAGCCTCTTTTCTGAAGAAGAAACTCAGAATGCCTAAGGTAGTTTTGTGGACATTCTCAACCATATGCATTGCTTGGGCTCTCCATGACCCTGAGTATTTAAAGGATTTAACCTGATCAATGTCATCTCCTTTAAATCTGCTATCTCTGTCTTTCACAACTTTTTGTTACAGTGAGGATTTGGGGTCTTTTTGGTAATTTATTACAAGTTATTTCCCTTGGCAGTACACAATAAAGGCTCAGAGTGCTCTCCTAAGACCTATTTGGAAATGACATAAAACTACTGTGACATCTACATATATTAAGGCGGAGATCACTCTGTTTGCTAGTTTAGGAGGATGAAAAATTAGAGGTGCCAGGCTGAAGCCCTTTTTGTCCTTTGCCAGTAGGACCTTATCAGACAGGTGGCCCTGAGGGCTGCATTTTACTCTAATAAAAATACTTAAATGTGGCATATAAATAAGTATAATTTTTTTAATCAACTGTAGAGTTCTCAATGCTTAGCCCCTATTTGTATCTAGGGATACTATCAAAGGCTGTTTTAAAATCAACAAAGGCGATATATAGTGCTCTTTGCAGCCTAGAACAGTATTTATTTTCTAAATTATATAATATGAAGCACTGATCTACGGCTGAGTGACCAACTCTAAAACTGGCCTATTCCTCCATTTGTATATTTTCTTAGTCCTTCCCATCCTGGAGTTTCCACTATAAATGTCTTGAATAAAGCTTGATGATCATACTAGTAAGCTGATTGGGCAGTAATTTCAAGAGTTTGTCTTTTCTGTCTTCTTAAATGTTGGGACAATAATAGCCAAGCTCCAGTCCCTATGGAGCTGAGCGGTTGATATGTGTAAAAAACACAGCCAATATTGGAACCCAACCAGTTGGTACTGATTATGATCAGGTCCAGGGAAATCTGATCTTATGGTTTCAGTGAGCCTTCCCTGGCTTTCTCAGTCAGTTTCTTTACTTCACTTTAATGGAAACATGAATAGTATCATTTGTACACATCACTGTACACATCATTAGCCTCTAGCAAGAGTATATCTGCATCAGTTATGTCAAGCTTCAGTCCAGGCGCTCTCGAATTTCATAACAGCTCCAGGTAATATAATAAGATTTATTATGGAATCATTACACAGTCCTTAATAGTCTTAGGTACTCTACCTGCAGCAATTTTAGTTTATTTTCATCTATTTGGTGCTCAACATGAAGCAGTTCTTCAAATTCTGGGCATTCTCATATTTCAGAAAAGCCCTTTTAGGTCTAGCATTTATCCCACTCAAAGACTGCAGTTAGTTTCTAGTAAACCTAGTACACTTCCAAAAATATTCAGGCCTTTACAGAGTTTAGGATATATTGCCCTTACTCTGAACTGATTTGTTGACATTCTCAAACAGTCTGATCTGATTGGCTATGGCCTATATTTGGAACACACCAACCAAAGCCAATTCTGCATGGGCGGAAAAAGCCAAAAGGGAGCTCATATGGGAGTGGTGCTACTACCCGTTTCCACATGATGCCAATGCTAAGCCCTCCTGGGTCTGCCCCAGATAGACCCCTTGTTTGATAGACAAAGTAAATGCACATGAATCTGCATGCCCTTTTTTAAAGTGGAGTGAAATGGGGCCTGTCCAGCTCCGGCCCGTGTGGACAGGAAAGAACCAGGTCTTCTAGGCCCAACTCCTTCCCATCCCACGGTGGCCCAGAAGAGTCAAAAATTGCCCTGGTCGGCTTCAGGGCACTTCACTGTGCTATGGGTTAGACTGGGGCTTTAAACATTTTTTTTCAGGAAGGTTGGATTGTGATCCATGCAACCCAACCTTCCTGCAATTTTTTTTTTAAATGTCACCACCCTGTACAACGGAACCTGTACACCACCACTGAGTTTCCTAAGGGGAAACATTTCAGAAGGGAACCAAGTGGCCCACTGTAATGTGTACCCCATGGGGACACAGAAAGGTGCAGAGCATAAAGCTCCACAGCAGTGCACAGTTGGTGGCCGGTTGCAGCTGCCACTCTGCAAAATCGGCCCAAGTATATCAAAAGCACACTTGGGAATACATAGTCTATGCAGTGTGCCCAATACACAGAGTCACTGCCTTGTGTGAACTGGACAGTGTGGATTCCCCATGCAGGTACAGTTCATACTCATGAACCAGAATCCAGGTTGGAAGAGTAGATGCATTTCTCATGGAAAATTAATGTGTTGTCTAGTTCACAGGATATTACATGGGTTTAATGTCCGAGGAGGGCTCCTTGGGCAATGAACTGTCATTGCATTAGTGATGATGTAATGGGGTTTAAGTTCAAGAAAGTAGAATAAAAAAATGACAATGTAGAAACAACTAAAAGAGGCTGTGGACAGAAATGGAAAAGGGCATAAAAATCAATAAGGTTGGGAGCCCACAAATAATGTTTCTCTTTCATATGAAAGATATTGGATTGTAATCATTTGCCATCACTTTAAAGGAGAATGGTCAAACATCCTACAAGAGTTTCAGTTCCCCATGCTAAAACCATGGGACTCCAAACATGGACAATAACAGTCATGGGATCCAGACATCAAATTAAGTCAGACGGATGCACATCAACAAAATAAGCAGAGGTTAATGTAGACTCCATATTGAGAAACAAATCTGACACAGAGTAGCATGAAAGCATGTGCAGGACTCTAGCTAAGAGACTGAGGTGTGAATAGCAAAATTCCCTAGCTCAAATATCACTTTTGACATGAACATACAAACAGGTGAGAAAATAGTTATTGTATTGGTTAATGGGTACCGTTGGAGGGCAGGCAATATCCGCACAGCATATTGCACATAACTTGCCACTCTGATTGCTTCACCTTCATTTTGCCTTCCACTCCATCACAACTTCCATTTGATAAGTTTTCAGGCCACCAACACTGTTCTGCTGTTATTAAAGAAACTTCAGAATATTTCCCCTGCTGAAATACTCCTGGCCATTGGCAGTGAAAAGATTAAGGTCTGGTATCTCATAAAATATAGTAAGAGCCAGAAATGGATGTTGAAACCATCGCCGATAGGTATCCCCTTTTTCCATTGCTTGGTTGAAGCAGTAGCAAACACTGAGATTAAATAAGATTTAAATAATCAACTCATTTTTCTCGCCTTTCCTTTCCTCTCTGACAAATCAGTAGAGAAATGCCTGTAAGAAATGAGGCTTACCCAGTCCCCTGCTTGGAAAGGCAGGTCATCAAGAACTAGTCTACGAGAATGATAAGAAAAGAAATCATAGTGTGCAATTTTTCATATCTTGCTGCCTGCTAGGCACCGAAATCTACACATAAATAGCAAAAAAATAAGAGTCCGGGAAGACTCTCTCGCTCCAGCACAAAACTTTGGCTGACCTCAGTAGGAACTGTACAGCTCAGAACTTGTGGAAAACCAAAGTGTCATCATTCAAGATACAGAACTGGTAACTCAACGCAACCCTGTTTTATGGATTTCTAGCAGTTAGTCAATTCCATCATTACTGACAACCATATCATGCTGTTCTTATACATATGCAGCACCTTGACCTGGATAGCTCAGTCAAGTCCAATCTTGTCAGATCTTGGAAGCTAAGCAGGGTCAACCCTAGCTAGTATTCGGATGAGAGACCTACAAGGAACGTTAGGGTCATGAAGCAGAAGTAGCGAATGGCAAACCACCTTCGAACGACTCTTGCCTGGCTGCCAGACTGTCCTAGGATCTCCTGGCTATACTTTACACATGTCATACAAGAAATAAATAACATATGGAGCATGTTATAGTTGGATTTCGGGCTGTCGTCACCAGGCAGGCACTCCCCATTCCCATTGCCCATCACCATTCTGAGAGGCAGTAAGAGAAAAATACTTCCCTCCTGTTGACAACAGCTGCAGGATCACAAATCTTGCAGTAAGTGGCTGAGATAGCTCTAAGGATAACGTTATAGTTACCATAGAGTTTCCAGTGATTCCTAGAACTATCTACATCACTTTTTTAAAAAACTGAACGGGAGTTAATGTTGCCACTGGTATCACTCCCCATGTCCTTGTCCACAGCCCTCCCGTTTGTTGCGTGGCAATCCTTGGCAAACTTAGTTGGACTAGGATCCATGAGAATCTAGATCCAATCCCAGCTGTGACATGGAAGCTCAGTTGGTGACCTCGAGCCAGTCAACCATATTCTCTAAGCCTAACCTACCTCCTAGAATAGAAACCAGAGGGGGGGAAGAGCTCCCTTGGACTCCTAAGCCTGGTATTAGACTGGACCCAGGATTATACCATCCTCGATCTTGATGAGAAACTATTATACCATCTCCGATCTTGATGGGAACCTATGCTAGATGGAGGGCTGGAAATGCTGAGGAATGTGTTGTTACCGCCATGGAGTTTGTGGTTTTTGAAGATATAGGGAGGGGGATTGTATTTTACGATGTTTTGTGATTATAATAATAAATCGAAATAATAATAATAATATAATGTCTTTTTATGGAATATTTTATTGTGAACTGCTGCGAGCCATCTTGCTGGGAGCAGCGGTCTATACATTTAATTATAAATAAATATAAAATAAATAAAAGTGTTCTGAGCTTCATTGGGGAAAGAATCAGCATGTACCTATCCAAATAAATCAATACACTGTGGGTTTACACTGGAGGAGCTATACTGGTTTATATCTACTACCAGATGTACACAACTCTTAATGCACACAAACACACACAACCTTTTATCGAATACTGAAGTTTTCTTATGGTCGAAAAGGGGGGACTAATATCTTTGATAGCAGGGAAAAAATGTTCACTATTTCTTGTGGCCTTCCTTCAAAAGGAAAGGAAAAGCACCAACCAACCAACTCCAGGTAGTACAAATTCCACCAATAGCAGAGAAAAAATGTTCACTATTTCATTCTTTTCAAATTCATGTATGTATTTGTCAACATTTTCCATTCTCCACTTTTCCCCATGGGTTTTGCCGATTTATTTGAAGCATTTACAGTGTTCAATGTATATGTGTTCTGGTATTTATATCCTCTTTTTCTTCCCAATGGAAATGCTAATCTGGGTCTCCTAAATCCATATCACCCTGACTGTATTGAGATCTATTTATTGATTTCATTGAGATCTATCTATTCACATAAAAAAACTATAGAAGACCAAATTCATTTCTACTGAATATCCTTCTTCAGTGTTTGCATTGGAGGAGATGCGTGCTTAGCAGATCAGGAACTTCCAGGTATTTTTCAAATAATGTCCTCTAGTGCAGGGGTAGTCAACCTGTAGTCCTCCAGATGCCCATGGACTACAATCCCCATGAGCCCCTGCCAGCAAATGCTGGCAGGGGCTCATGGGAATTGTAGTCCATGGACATCTGGAAGACCACAGGTTGACTACCCTTGCTCCAGTGTCTTGATTGGCTCTTTGGAGACTTCCTGCTCCTTCAAGCACCCTTTCTCTCTGTTTGCCTTCTGAACACACAAGAGACAATTGGACTGTAAGACTCTTGTCTTCTCTCTTTTCTATACAAAGTTGTTTATCTTCACCATAAAGCTGTTTTATTCTTTTAAGCAGCATGGTGCTCCATGGCTCTTTGCATGTCAAAACCATGCCGATTCCTTCATAAACCTAAATCCATATGTTCATAATGAGTGCAAGAATATAAACACAATATCAATATCCCATTTAACTCTTCAACAGAGCCCTTTGGGGAAACGTTCTTCTAACTAATTCTCAGCCAGACCACAGAATGTGGATCAATAGATCTGGAAAAATGTAAACAGAGTGAATTTCTCTGCCAACCTTAAGGGAGCTCAGGTTTTCAGAAAATCCTGAAATTGTCTGTCCGTCCGTCACACTTTCAAGGTGCTCCAGACAGGGTAATAAGCCTGAAAGCTACACCTTGTGCAAGGTAATGCAAATCATCATAAAAAGAAAACAGCCCTGGTTCGACTGACAAACTGAACAGCAAAAATCAAAATGGGGATTTTTTTCACAGGCTGAAATGCCATGAAATCCAGTCATCATGAAATCAACTGACACCTACTGGAACAGAAATTGGGGGGTGGGGGGAGGAATACCTTGAAGAAATCTTCCTAGCCAGTCCTGTGAACAGACGGATGCTCCAGAAGAGGCAAGAAAAGATCAAGAATCTACCTTCAGATCTTTTTCCAGAGGATCAGCTCTGTTGATCTGCCACAGTTCCAATGATAAAAAATCTGCCGGCACCTTTTTTTTAATTAGGCTTGTTTTGTTAGTCTTTAAGGTGCCACAAAAGTCTATCAGAGCATGTCAGCCATTGCTTTCCTTCCCCATAATAATAATGCACAGTCAAAAGAGCTGCTGAGCCTGCAAGAATAAATTCAGTCAGCCCCCCCCCCCCCCAACCACCATCCCCAAGACAGAACTGCTCATTTTTAAACAACACTTTGCCTTCCTGGGTTTTTTTTTTTTTTTATGATGTGGGCCATTTGCATGAAAGCTCTGTTCCTCTATGAGACATCTTTACATCTTGTTTGTGACAGTCCTGACATCTTCAATCAGAGGCAATGTCATAAATAGCAATCTCAGCTCAAGTGATTAATAAGCAGTCAAGGTGGGGGAGAATTCCTAAGGGGGGGAAACGCAGCTTTGTTTCATAGCACCATTTCCAAAAAGTGTGTTCAAGCCAAGTAAGAGCCGTGGCAAATGCTTTTCTTTCCAAAGCAGGGAGAGCCTTGCAAGATTTGTCAAGAAACATGCGGTATAGTAATTTGGGGAGACTGAACAAAGTTTCAAGCCCAGTGGAGTGTGCATGCACATGAAAGCTAATACCTGGAATTCGGAAGGAGAGTTGTTGTTGTTTTTTTTAAAATTAATTAATTAATTATTCCATTTGTATACTGCCACTCTCGACAAAAGCCGTCTTTGTGGCGGTTCACAGAATAAAACAATAAAATTACAATATAAAACACCCATAAAAACACCACACAACAAATGAACAACATAAGCAGATGGTGGTTTACTCAGATTCTATAGCCCTTCTAAACCCAACCCTCCTGTCCCAGCCTATGGGCCCATGATGATGACCCTAGGCAAAGATGAACCGGGGGTCTTGATCGTTAAAAAGTAGGGCGGGATCCACAGTTCAAAACTCCGTTCACCACCTCAACCAAACGCCTGGCGGAAGAGCTCCTTCTTACAGGCCCTGTGAAACTCAACAGAGCTCTCTCGGGGGCCCCAGCTCCTCTGGAAGCTCATCCCACCAGGTTGGGGCCAGAGCTGAAAAGGCCCTGGCTCCTGGCCAAGGCCAGGCAGACATACCAGGGGCAGCAAATTCATACCCGCAGAGTGGAGAGCCTTACGGGGGGGGGGGGGCATAATCAGACAAATGGTCCCTCAGTTAGGTAGGTCCCAGGCTGCTTATAGCCTTAAAGGTCAAAACCAGAACCTTGAACTTCATCCAGAAGCAGACTGGTAACCAGTGCAGCTGCGACAGCACCGACTGAATATGGGCCACTGGAGCACTGCAACGGGGCAGTTTGTCTTGCCTCTTCCCACATCCTTACAGGGGACTGGTTTGCATGGCACGCCCTGTCCATCTCAGATTTCTGCATCCAGATGAGGCATCTTGGCTAGCAAGGGTCCAATGTGCTCTGTGGTGGTGTGGGGCATTTATTTCCAATTTTAAGTAGGTGGTATTGTTTTACAACACATCCCCACCTTCTTAAAAATGAAAAAAAATGGCACAAGCAGCACTGCAAAGCTGACTGGGACAATTTTTGTCCCTTCCAGAATGCTGTAGGTCAGGAGAGAAGCTGGGCCTGGACCAGCATAGGCCTCAATGGTGCCTGCGGCATGGAAGGGAACTCGGGAAGAATCTACATTCCCTTGTTGTAGGGAAACTGAGGACCTGAGTTAAGCTGGCCCCAGGCTGTGCCAATGTCATCTGGAAGTGAGGATTAGCCCCACAGCCAGACAAGCGCCAGCCTGGGCAGAATTCCCCATGTGGAAAAGTAGGTGATGCTGTGAGGTAGGTGATGCTGAGGGAGCTCCAACAGGACTGCTCAGTCAGAACAGCACAATCAGGGCTGTGACATACCCAACGTCACCCAAGTGGCTGTATATAGAAGAGTAGAGAATCAAACCTGGCTCATCAGATTAGAAGTTGTTGCTCTTAACCAGTACACCACAAGTAAACTTTGTTCTATTGTTTCAGATCTACCTAATCTAACGGAAAAGCTATTACTGTTTGTTCCGGGTTCAATGTTTTTCTTTTTACTACCTTATGTAGCACCCAAACGTTGATTGCCCATGATGGCCTATTCAAACTCATCAGATCTCAGAAGTTAAGCAAGATATGTCCTGTTTGGCATTTGAATGAGACACTACGAAAAAAGCTCAGGCTTGCTGAACAGAGGCAGGCAATGGCAAACCATTGTATTGTCTTGAAAACCCTACTCCAGTCTTTCTCAATTTTTTTTACCACTGAGAACCCCCTGAAACATTCTCCAGGCTTCGAGAAACCCCAAAAGTGGTGTGATCGTGCAAAATATGGTTGGAAGGCATAGCTGTGTACATGCCTACCTGGGTCATCTCCCACCAACCCCCAGGCTCATAATTGGCCATTTTGGAAGGGGTAATGCCTTGGCATGACCATAGATGGTCATCTCAGCTGATAAATGTTTATCAAATATAAAAAAATATATTAAAAAACCAATTAACTCCCACCCATTCAGAAAACCCTTCCAGGGCTGTCAAGAAACTAGGGTTTCATGAAACTCTGCTTGAGAAAGCCTGCCGTATGGCGTCATCATGAGTCAACTGCAATTTGATGGCACTCTCTACCACCACATTACATAGCAAAAATGCCAGGCGCAATCTTTGCACTGAATTCTGTTACTGATACATGTCTAGTTCATGCCTGGCAACAAATTATCAACAGGCCAGAAGAAAAAATGCCCTCCTGACCCTTTAATAAATGCTTTATAAGATGTTATTTCCCAGGGGATGTTAGTTACCTCTGTACCATGAAAAGTTTTGGCTATCTGTTTCCATATTAAGCCTCTGTTAAAGGTAAAGGAGATCTTTTTTCTCCAGGTCGGTTGGCAATCCTAGCCCATCACTGGCAAAATCTGCTTGCTAGAATAATTTGAGGATCTGTTTAATATAACTCATTATTGACTATTTTATTGTAATAGACTGACTATTTTAAGGATCATTAGAGTATGGAAACAGACAATTAATGCTTGGAAAATGACAGACCATCATGGATCATACTTGCTTTCTCTGCTGCCAGCAGGTCCTTCTAATCCTATGAACTATTTTTTAAAAAATAAAAATGGCATTTAGTTACCTAAAATATTTTAAGCTTCTTTCCATACAACTTAGGATCCCCAAGGCAGGAGACAATAAAAGTGTTAAGAAAAGTTTAAGAAAATATATGATAAGGGAATTCTATCATTTTGATGCCACATCCCAGAATTGGAATCACACAGAGCTGGAAGATACCACAAAGGGCCATCCAATCCAGACCCACCCCACCTCCCTTCTCAGGTACTTAAAAATCACACACTCCTGACAGGTGGCTCATCTAATCTCTTTCCAGTGAAGGAGATTCCACCACTCTCTGAGGCAGCAGATTCCATATACAAACAGCCCCCACCATCTGAAAATACTTCCTTTTCCAGAATATATACCCATTGCTCCTAGCCTAGACCTTGTTTCTAAAGCAACATTTAAAAAGTTGGCCCCCTCTTCAATACATCTACCTTTTACATAATTAAACACAGCTATTCTGTCACCTCTTGCCTGCCTCTTCTCCAGACTACCCATACCCAGCTCTCTCAACCTCTCATCGTAAGTCATGGATTCCAACCCCTCAGCCATCCTAGCTGCCCTTCTCTGAACATGTTCCAACTTGTCAATATCCTTCTTGAACTGGACATAATATTCCAAATAAAGTATAACCAATGAGAAATACAGTGGTATTATAATTCCCGGGCTCTAGAGACTATGCTCCTAATAATGCAGCCTAACCGGATAGATCTTTTCTCGGGTTGTACCTATGGGCTCCTGGTTCATGGAATTTGCCTGGAATAGCAGCCACACAGATTCGTGGGCCACTATGAGGAGGAGAAAGGGAGGTTTTCAGTCTTCTAAGCTTTCTGAGATAAGAAAGAACTGTTCTTGCAGAAGTAAATCATGCGATCATGCCCGGTACCTCACTATCTTCACGTTATTTATTGCCATGTTTTTAGGTGAGGTCATTTCTGCGCCTCAAGAAAAAGGTTCAATGCAAATTCTTGGACACTTCCTAGCCATTGTTTTCCATGCCTGCCCAATGCATGGCCACTTCCACAAAAATAATTATTCTTGGCCCAGCAAGGCTAATTCCCATTTCTGGACAATGTCAGGGTCAGTCTGGGGCGGTCCCAGGCCCTCAGTTGGCCCATGAGCAGACAAACACTGGGCCGAGCCTAATTCCTTGTGCAGAAATGGCCCGTGAGTCTTCTTTACAAGATGATAGCTTACCTTATCCTATCCATGGGATTCACGTTAAGGAATGCAAATCGTACTGAGCCAACCAGGAAGGATGGGCTATAAAATAAAGTGTATATTGTTGTTGTTGTTGTTAAATTATTCTTTGTATGGTAAAAAGTATCCCAATCTGTCATTAATAATTCAGAGGGTAAATAACATATTACTGCTAACGCTTCTGTAACATCTTTAACCTCGGTTATATCTTAAGCCCTGTTTGGAAAAGTGAAGTTTTGTGCTTTCTGTGTGCAAATTAATATTAGTGCAGCACTAATCTGCTTTGAGGGTTTTTGTAAGATCAGATTTCAGAAGGCTCCAGCTAATCTCTGCTCCTATGGGGGCGAAGCAAACTTGGGCAACTTTGCTTCCCAATGCAAAACGGTTGAACTCCTTATTTGTAATTAATGCTTCCTCCACCCTATGGAGTAAAGGGAATTAGAGAGGGCAATGTCATTAATGCCCGTAGACCAATCCAGAGATGATAGAGGGGGTGCTGCCCCCTTCCGGTTGCACATTACAAAGGAACAGCCCATATTCTTGCTGGCCAACGAAGAGTTTTAAGAAGCTTAATTCATAAGTGTGAATGGAACAGGAGGTAAATCTGCTATTCCATTAGTTAATTTTGGAGGGTTATCATGTGTTTGTAGAAGTAGGAAATTACAGGATTTTTCGAACGATGCTATGATCTGACAAAGCTTTAAAAGGAATTAATCAGAACGCGCTCCCCTTTATTTCCATAAAACCATGCTAATTAAACTCAAATAGTGTCTTTCCAAGACCTCTGCTCTTTGGATTGCACGTAGGAGCCATTATGCAAATCCATTTCTAATAAAGAACCACTGCCTCCTATTCATTGGGAACACAGCCCACCCACACAGCCACCCACCCCGATATTTTCTAATCACACCAACACGGCAGCAGAGGAATTGGCTCACAGGTTTGTTAGATTAAACTGCTCAGTGATGAAACTCAGGCCTATTTGTGCTGGGGGGTTCGGCGCTGCCCTTAAATTGCAACTGGTATATTTCTCAATAGTACGGGATGTGTTTCTTCCCATCGGAGAATAAGATTCCAAACAATAAGTCAAAATAAGCAAAGCGGGTGAACATGTCGGACATGAAACGGAGGACAGGCAAAACGCCGATTGCCTCATGAATCACGGCAGTCCACGCCAGGGGAGGGATTTTTTAAACTGGGATAAACAACACAGCATGGTGGTCAAGGAACCAACTCTCTGTGGAAATTATACCAACGTTCCAGTTGGCATTGTCTAATACTCTCAACAATGTCCCTGGTCCAGGTGAAGCATTTGAGTTCGCTCCCCATGCATGAGAAGGGAGGAAGAGAACCACACAGTACAAAGGCTGCATCTCCATTATTCTTCAACACAGCCTGGATCCCCGTCACAGCACGAAAATAATACACCTGAAGGCTATTTGGAATGTCTATTGCCTCTCGACTGCCATTTTAAATACGTCTTCGCCGTTG
Organism: Paroedura picta; assembly: GCF_049243985.1. Lineage (NCBI taxonomy): Eukaryota > Metazoa > Chordata > Lepidosauria > Squamata > Gekkonidae > Paroedura > Paroedura picta. The sequence continues at coordinate 170,533,595 of NC_135369.1, read as the reverse complement.
TCAAAATTCAAAGTGCAACTCGGGAAACAAGAGTCATAGGCAACAAGTTAAAAAGGAACTAATAACTCTAGGACAGAGTTACTTGTTCCCCTTGCTCATCACCTGAGCGAGCCAGACTCCGGACTCCCCGTGGCTTAGCTTGCAGAAGGTATATTTTTGAAGGTGGACAGACCTGAGATGGATTAGAAGGCAACACACTCTCTCCACACAGAGAGCACCGGCTTCTTCTCATTGTTAATAACTTCTTCACTGCCTCAGGCTTGGGCCATGTTAGATCTGAACTTCTCCTCATTTGTGGCCCAGATGAGAGTACTTTTCCAAGCTAGAGTAGCCGCTAAGCCTTGCCGCCTGTTGTGTTTTAACAGCTGTAGGTTGTTTCATGGCTGATGTTTAAGAAGTCTGTCCCATTAGGGAGACTGTAGTCTGTTTTTGGGCAGACAATACACACACCCAATGTTGAAAAGGACCAAGTGGGGTGGGGGGGGGGGGCAGTGCAGGGAGGGAAAAGTAGAACAAAAAAAAGGCCAGAATAAAACCTTGTGTGAAGAATCCTACTTTGCGCTGTCTCTTAGTCTGTACCAAATTATACAACACCATCCTAATCTGCATTCAGATTGACAGAATGGATGGCTTTGTGAGCTGGCAGAGAAGCTAAGCAATACAGACCCCTCCTTGGTATGAATTGCCTGTTGGAACAGTCTGGCTGAGCCAGCAAAGGCATTCAAGTATCCTGGCTTAACTTTCCATTATTTGGGCCTTCTGTTTTCTCAAGGTCCTCAACATTGCCTAAGCAAATGCTTGGAGATCTTAGAGGTAGTGCATGGGGAAGATGGCATTTGGGAAGGAAATTATGTCCCTTCCAGGCTATCACCTCTAAGCCATTGAGGAAATCTCTGCAGAAGTGGCCAAAGTGTGGCTCTCCATATGTCAGCAGACTACAATAACCATGAGCCCCTGCCAATTAGCCATGCTAACAGGGGCTCATGGTAATTGTAGTCCATGGACATACAGAGAACCACAGTTTGGCCACGCCTGAAGCTTCACTACGTAGAGGCCAACTTTTCTGTCCAATTCCTAAATTCCTTGAGACTAGAAAATTGGGATTGGGAGCAAATCATTTCCCCCATATCTTGGCAAATGGAAGGCCTATATTTTCCCCATCTTTATACATACAGACAAAAAGCAACTGAGCCTTGGAAAATCACGTGCAATTGAGATTATTTGCTTTGAAAGTCTATAGAACTACTCCTGTCTTAATGGCGTCAATCCTGTGATAAAGCTATAATGAGTTATTCTCAGTGAAATGAGACTTCCTTACTTCTTTGCAATTCCGAAAGATTCCCAAATTTTTACTCCTGAAAGCGAAGAGATTTCTAGAAGTAACATAAATGGGAAGTCAGAGGTCTGCAGAAAGAGGGAAAATAAGTAAGATTGCCCCCTCCCAAGGCATTGGGAAGGCACCGGTAGCCCGAAAGGCATGAGAAGGTCCAGGAGACTAGATGCTCAAGTGAAAGGAGTGGCTAAGGAGGCAACAATGGGTTGGAGAGTCAGTCGGGTGGGTGTAGCCTAGCAAACCTCCGGCTGGTGAGGTTGGGCTGACATGTGGTGACTCTATGTGGGGACAACATGCTATTCGGAATCCAATGGGACTGAGGTGATGTTGAGGAGTTGGGCGGCATAGTATTGAGCAGGAGCAGGAAGATCAGAGAGGCTCTTCACCGACCGAAGGAACACTCATGTGGCCCCAGATGACTGGCAGAGCACTGCTCACTCCCCAGATCAGGGAAGAGAGAATAACGTCTCCACCCAGAAGAGTGAGGAAACTCCTGGGACCATGAGGTCTCTCCTGTGTGGTATGTAATGGGCTTGACCTCAGTAAACTACACTTTTACCATGGACAAGAGTATGTCTGATTATACAACAAAAGTCTTCTAGGGCAGTGGTCCCCAACCTTTATTAGGCTGGGGACCGGCAGGGCATCAGGTCGCGCCCTCAGGGACCGCGCCCGCGCGGGCCACGCCCATGCTTCAGGCCGCGCCCGCGGGCCGCACCCGCGGGTCGGGCCGCGCCCGCGAGCTGCGGCCTGCCGCGCCCGCAGGCCGCACCCGCGAGCCGCGCCCGGCCGCGCCCGCGGGCTGAACCCACGGATCGGGCCGCGCCCGCGGATTGGCCCGAGCGGGCGCGGCCTGCACGGGCGCGGCCCGGCCCTGATTCCCTCCCCGCCCTCCCGCAGTAAGTAGCTTCCCGGGCCGCAAGCTTGCGGCCTGGGAAGTTTTTTACTGCGGGGGGGGGCGGGGAGAGGGAGCCGCGGCCCGCAGCCATGGCCTTTGCGGCCCGGCGCCGGGCCGCGGCCCGCAGGTTGGGGACCACTGTTCTAGGGCACTTTCATGATGATGGAACAGTCTGCTTGATCAAGAAACTAGCTACTTACCTTACCCTCCTCAACGTGCGCTTCTATTTTCTGCTTTCCATTTTAGCCTCACTACAGCTATAGGAGGTATTTTAGGATGTCAGAGAGGGACTGTCTCAAGAGAATAAGTAGGGACCAAGTCTCCCTACAGCCAGCGTGGTGTAGTGGTTAAGAGCGGAGCCTTCTAATCCGGTTTGATTTGCTGCTCATCCTTCACGTGCAGCCTGCTAGGTGACGTTGGGCTCATCACAGCCCTGGTAGTGCTGTTCTGACCAAGCAGTCCTGCCAGAGCTCTCTCAGCCTCACCTCCCTCACAGGGTGTCTGTTGTGGGGAGAGGAAGGGAAGGCAATTGTAAGCCACTTGGAGACTCCCTTGGGCAATGAAAAGCAGGGTATAAAAACCAACTTTTCTACTAAGCACTCCACTACACTGGCTTTGCTGAGTATCCCAAGAATAATAAAATTGCTTTTCCAATTGGACCCTGGAAGCAGCAGCTGGTGTGACTCACTATTAGGATCGTGGCCAACATCTTAAACACTTCTCCAGATGCGGTCCTTCTTCAAGGTGAGGCTGTCTTCTGTTTAGATGAAATGTTTCTAAATGTTTCCTTTGGAAATAGTGATATTCTTCGTATCCATTCTTCTGCAAGTACGTAATTAACCTGTCAGCCCACCCTGCAATAATAACTGTGATAGGCAGGCAATATATTAGGAAAGAACGTCTGTGTGATATGCTTTCAAGCCCCTTTGTACCTTTTCAACCAGCTTGCTTTTTCATTAGCCCTTGGGCATTAACACACTGTAATGAATTATCGTATTACCGGTATCAATATATATTTTTTTTCCTTCTGAAAAAATATCATAGATGCATAAGACCTCTTCGATATGTTTTGAGGACATTGAAGTTCATTTTGAAAGGTACTACATTTGGGGGAGGTGGCCTATCAGTCAGGAAGAAAGCCTGAATTACCATCTAAGATTATGGGAAAGAGAAAACTGAAGGAAATATTAAATAATAATAATTTAAAAACCCACTTAACAAATATTCAGAGTGCATAACTGTGCAATGTCAAGTGGAATGCTGGGGCAACATGAGTTCACAGATGTACCATAAACTATTGCCCAAATAAACCAAGCCATCATGGTGGGATAGAAAAGTCTTACACATTTCATAAAAGCGTGTTCCACTCTTCTAACAGAATGGGCCCAGGCAGCAGAATGCAGCTTTTTGTAGTGGTTAAGAGTGGCGGCTTCTAATCTGTCAAGCTGGGTTTGATTCCCTGCTCTTCCACATGCAGCCAGCTGGGTGGTTTTGGGCTAGTCGCAGCCCTGATAGTAGTGTTCTCACAGAGCAGTCCTGTCAGAGCTCTCTCCGCCCCACCTACCTCACAGGGTGTCTGTTGTGGGGAGGGGAAGGGAAGGCGATGGTTAGCCTCTTTGAGACATCTGAAGTCTCTGTGAAATGTGTGGACCACTGCGGCGGAGTGGGGGGAAAGGGCAGCCCGCGGGCCCGCAAACACGCATGCGCGGCCTGCCGCGCAGGGGCGCAAACGCGCATGCGCGTTTGCGCCGCTGCCATGCCGGTGGCCGCGGCTCCCCCTCCCGGCCCCTTCGGGCCGCCAGCAAATCGGCCGCTAAAGCCAAAGCGGCCGATTAGCTCACGGCTCGGCAAGCTTCTCTTCCCTCCCCTCCCGAAACACGAAGCTTGCCGGGCCGCGAGCTAATCGGCTGCTTTGGCGGCCGATTTGCTCGCGGCCTGGCGAGCTTCTCGCTTTGGGGAGGAGGGAAGGCGCCGTGGCCCGGTGCCAAGGCCTTCGCAGCCCGGCACCGGGCCGCGGCTCGCGGGTTGGGGACCACTGCTTTAGTGAATTAATGAGTATGTAACCAATATGTAGCTGACATGAAACCAACATCAAACCGATATATATATATAACTAATATCAAAATGTTAACATAAACAATATGTAACTGTTATATGGCAGATATCATAACTATATGCAATGGATATCAAATTAATAAGTAACCAATACGAAGCTGATATTGATGCTATATGTAATTGATATGTATCAGATATATAACTAATATGAAACTGATATTTAACCAACATGTTACCTATATGTGACCAAAATGTAGCTGATATCAAATTGATAAGTAAAAGATACAGTTTAACAAATGATGTATTACTGATATGTATCTGATATCAAACCAATATGTCATCGATTTGTATCCAATATCAAACCAATATGTAACCAATATGTAACTGATCTTACTGATATCAAACCGATATGTAACCAATATCATACTGATATATATCTGATATATACAGATATGTAACTGATAGCAGATATGTAACCAAGACATATCCAATAAAAAACTATTTGTAACCAATATGTAACTGATATCAAACCAATATTTAACGATACCAAACCGATATTTAAGATATGTAACCAATATCAAACCGATATGTAATGATAGCAAACCGATATGTAATTTGTAATGATACCAAACCAATATCAAACCACTATTACCAACCAATATGTAACTGATACTAAACTGATATGTAACCAATACCACACTGATATGTAACCGATACCAAGCCGATATGTAACCGATACCAAACCATACCAAGCCGATATGTAACTGATACCAAACCAAACTGATACAAAGCTGATAGCAAACCAATATGTGACCGATACCAAACCTATACGTGACCAATGTGTGACCGATAACAAACCGATATGTGAGCAATGTATGACCAATACCAAACCAACATGTATTCAATAACAAACCGACACCAAACCGATACCAAGCCAATATGTAACCGATACCAAACTATACCAAGCCAATATGTATCCAATACCAAACCAAACCGAAACCAAGCTGATATCAAACCAATATGTGACCAATACCAAACCTATACATGAACAATGTGTGACCGATATGTGACCAGTGCCATACTGATACCAAACCGATATGTGACCGGTGCCAAATCGATACCAAACTGATATGTGACCGATGCCAAACCAATGCCAAACCGATATGTGAGCACTGTGTGACTGATATGTGGCCGATACCAAAGCGATAAGTAATCGATACCAATCCGATATGTGAGCAATGTGTAACCAGTACCAAACTGATATGTGAGTGATGTGCACCCGATACCAAACCGATATGTAACCGATACGTAACTGATACCAAACCGATACCAGATCGATATGTAACAGATACCAAGCCGATATGTAACCAATAACAAACTGATATGTAAAAGGTAAAGGTATCCCCTGTGCAAGCACCGCGTCATGTCTGACCCTTGGGGTGAGGCCCTCTAGCGTTTTCATGGCAGACTCAATACGGGGTGTTTTGCCAGGGCCTTCCCCAGTCATTACCATTTACCCCCCAGCAAGCTGGGTACTCATTTTACCTATCTCAGAAGGATGGAAGGCTGAGTCAATCAACCTTGAGCTGGCTGCTGGGATTGAACTCCCAGCCTCGTCTGTGGTCTTACCACTATGTGCCATAAAAGGCTCGTTTGTAACGATACCAAACCGATATGTAACCGATACCAAACTGATATGTAACTATATGTAACGATACCAAACAGATATGTAACCAGTACCAAACCAATATGTAACCGATATTTAACCGATACCAAAACCGATATGTAGCCAACATGTAACCGATGCAAACCGATATGTAACATTATCAAACCGATACCAAAGCAATATGTGGCCGTACCAAACTGATATGTGACCAGTACCAAACCGATATGCGATTGATATGTGACTGATACCAAACAGATATGTGACTGATACCAAACCTATATGTAACCGATATGTGACCGATACCAAACCAATATGTAACTGATGTGACCGATATGTAACCGATACAAACTGATATGTAACCGATACCAAACCGATATGTAACCAATACCAAACCGATATGTAACCGATACCAAACCAATATGTAACCAATACCAAACCGACATGTAACCGATATGTGACCAATACCAAACCGACATGTAACCGATATGTGACCAATACCAAACCGACATGTGACCGATATGTGACCAATACCAAACCGACATGTAACCGATATGTGACCAATACCAAACCGACATGTGACCGATACCAAACCGACATGTAACCGATATGTGACCGATATCAAAACCGACATGTAACCGATACCAAACCGACATGTAACCAATGTGTGACCGATACCAAACCGACATGTAACCGATGTGTGACCGATACCAAACCGACATGTAACCGATGTGTGACCGATACCAAACCGACATGTAACCGATACCAAACCGATACCAAAACTAATATGTAACCAATACCCAACTGATATGTAACAGATATGTGGCTGATACCAAACCAATATGTTACCGATACCAAACCAATACCAAACCGATATGTAAGTGATACCAAACCGATATGTGACGGATACCAAACCGATACGTAACCGATATGTGACCGATACCAAACCGGTATGTAACATTACCAAACCGATACCAAACTGATATGTAACCGATATGTGACCAATACCAAACCGATAAGTGACCAATACCAAACCGACATGTAACTGATATGTGACCGATACCAAACCGACATGTAACTGATATGTGACCAATACCAAAACCGACATGTAACTAATACCAAACCGATACCAAAACTAATATGTAACCAATACCAAAACGACATGTAACCGATATGTGACCAATACCAAACCGACATGTAACCGATATGTGACCAATACCAAACCGACATGTAACCGATATGTGACCAATACCAAACCGACATGTGACCGATACCAAACCGACATGTAACCGATATGTGACCGATATCAAAACCGACATGTAACCGATACCAAACCGATGTGTGACCGATACCAAATCGACATGTAACCGATGTGTGACCGATACCAAACCGACATGTAACCGATATGTGACCGATACCAAAACCGACGTAACTGATACCAAACCGATACCAAAACTAATATGTAACCAATACCCAACCGATATGTAACAGATATGTGGCTGATACCAAACCAATATGTTACCGATACCAAACCAATACCAAACCGATATGTAAGTGATACCAAACCGATATGTAACCGACATGTAACCGATATGTGACCGATACCAAACCGATATGTGACCGATACCAAACCGATACGTAACCGATATGTGACCGATACCAAACCGGTATGTAACATTACCAAACCGATACCAAACCGATATGTGACCGATACCAAACTGATATGTAACCGATATGTGACCAATACCAAACCGATAAGTGACCAATACCAAACCGACATGTAACTGATATGTGACCGATACCAAAACCGACATGTAACTAATACCAAACCGATACCAAAACTAATATGTAACCAATACCAAAACGATATGTAACCGATATGTGGCTGATACCAAACCAATATGTTACCGATACCAAACCAATACCAAACCGATATGTAACTGATACCAAACCAATATGCAACCAATATGTAACCGATACCAAACCGATATGTGACCGATATGTAACCAATATGCAACCAATGCATTTGTTGTTATGTGCGAAGTCGTGTCCGACCCATCGCGACCCCATGGACAATGATCCTCCAGGCCTTCCTGTCCTCTACCATTCCCCGGAGTCCATTTAAGTTTGCACCTACTGCTTCAGTGACTCCATCCAGCCACCTCATTCTCTGTCGTCCCCTTCTTCTTTTGCCCTCGATCGCTCCCAGCATTAGGCTCTTCTCCAGGGAGTCCTTCCTTCTCATGAGGTGGCCAAAATATTTGAGTTTCATCTTCAGGATCTGGCCTTCTAAAGAGCAGTCAGGGTTGATCTCCTCTAGGACTGACCGGTTTGTTCGCCTTGCAGTCCAAGGGACTCGCAAAAGTCTTCTCCAGCACCAGAGTTCAAAAGCCTCAATTCTTTGACGCTCGGCCTTCCTTATGGTCCAACTTTCGCAGCCATACATTGCAACTGGGAAGACCATAGCCTTGACTAAACGCACTTTTGTTGGCAGGGTGATGTCTCTGCTTTTTAGGATGCTGTCTAGATTTGCCATAGCTTTCCTCCCCAGGAGCAAGCGTCTTTTAATTTCTTTGCTGCAGTCCCCATCTGCAGTGATCTTGGAGCCCAGGAAAATAAAATCTGTCACTGTCTCCATTTCTTCCCCATCTATTTGCCAGGAATTGAGAGGGCCGGATGCCATGATCTTTGTTTTCTTGATGTTGAGTTTCAAGCCAACTTTTGCACTCTCCTCCTTCACCCGCATCAACAGGCTCTTTAGTTCTTCTTCACTTTCTGCCATTAGAGTGGTATCATCTGCGTATCTGAGGTTGTTGATATTTCTCCCTGCAATCTTGATCCCAATTTGTGACTCCTCTAATCCCGCATTTCTCATGATGTGCTCTGCATACAAGTTAAACAGGCAAGGTGACAGTACACAGCCTTGCCGAACTCCTTTCTCAATTTTGAACCAGTCAGTGATCCCATGTTCAGTTCTCACTGTTGCTTCTTGACCTGCATATAAATTTCTCAAGAGACAAATAAGATGCTCTGGTATTCCCATCTCTTTAAGAACTTGCCACAATTTGTTGTGCTCCACACAATCAAAGGCTTTAGCATAGTCAATGAAGCAGAAGTAGACGTTCTTCTGGTACTCCCTAGCTTTCTCCATGATCCAGCGTATGTTGGCAATTTGATCTCTAGTTCCTCTGCCTCTTCGAAATCCTGCCTGTACTTCTGGAAGTTCTCGGTCCACATATTGCTGGAGCCTAGCTTGTAGGATTTTGAGCATAACTTTGCTAGCATGAGAAATTAGTGCAATGGTGCGGTAGTTTGAACATTCTTTGGCATTGCCCTTCTTTGGGATTGGAATGTAAACTGACCTTTTCCAATCCTGTGGCCATTGTTGAGTTTTCCAAATTTGCTGGCATATTGAGTGTAGCACTTTTACTGCATCGTCCTTTAAGATTTTGAATAGTTCAACTGGAATGCTGTCACTACCACTAGCTTTATTGTTGCTCAGACTTCCTAAGGCCCATTTGACTTCACATTCCAGGATGTCTGGCTCCAGGTCAGTAACTACCCCATTGTGGTCATCAGGGATGTTAAGCTCGCTCTTGTATAGTTCTTCTGTATAATTTTGCCACCTTTGTTTAATCTCTTCTGCTTCTGTGAGGTCCCTACCATTTTGGTCCCTTATCATACCCATCTTTGCATGAAACGTTCTCTTCATATCTCCAATTTTCTTGAAAAGATCTCTGGTCCTCCCGATTCTATTGTTTTCTTCTATTTGTTTGCACTGTTCATTTAAGAAGGCATTCTTATCTCTTCTAGCTTTTCTCTGGAATTCTGCATTCAATTGGGTGTATCTTTCTCTTTCTCCCTTGCCTTTCACTTCCCTTCTCTCCTTAGCTATTTGTAAAGCTTCCAGCCATTTTGATTTCTTGCATTTCTTTTTCTTCGGGATGGTTTTAGTTGCTACCTCTTGTACAATGTTGCGAACCTCCGTCCATAGTTCTTCAGGCACTCTGTCTATCAGATCTAATTCCTTAAATCTATTTGTCACCTCCACTGTGTATTCGTCGGGGATATGATTTAGTTCATACCTGAGTGGCCTAGTGCTTTTCCCTACTTTCTTCAATTTAAGCCTAAATTTTGCAACAAGAAGCTCATGATCTGAACCACAATCAGCTCCTGGTCTTGTTTTTATTGACTGGATAGAACTTTTCCATCTTTGGCTGCAGAGCACATAGTCAATCTGATTTCTGTGTTGACCGTCTGGTGATGTCCATGTGTAGAGTCGTCTCTTGGGTTGCTGGAAAAGAGTGTTTGCTATGACCATTGTATTCTCTTGACAAAATTCTACCAGCCTGTGTCCTGCTTCATTTTGTACTCCAAGGCCAAACTTGCCTGTTATCCCGGTTATCTTTTGGCTTCCTACTTTAGCATTCCAATCCCCCATGATGATAAGCACATCATTTTTGGGCGTTGCTTCTAGAAGGTGTTGTAGGGCTTCATAGAACTGATCAACTTCATCCTCTTCAGCAGCAGTGGTTGGGGCGTAGACCTGGATCACTGTGATGTTGAATGGTTTGCCTTGGATTCGAACTGAGATCATTCTGTCATTTTGGGGATTGTATCCCAAGACTGCTTTTCCTACTCTCTTATTGATTATGAAGGCTACTCCATTTCTTCTGCGAGATTCTTGTCCACAGTAGTATACCTGATGGTCATCTGAATTAAATTCACCCATTCCTGTCCATTTTAGTTCACTGATTCCTAAAATGTCGATGTTCAGTCTTCTCATTTCTTGTTTAACCACATCCAGCTTGCCTTGATTCATGGATCTGACGTTCCAGGTTCCTATGGAATAAAAATCTTTACAGCATCGGACTGTCTTTTCGCCACCAGTTACTTCCACAACTGAGCGTCCTTTCGGCTTTGGCCCAGCCGCTTCATTCATTCTGGCGCTACTCGTACTAGCCGTCTGCTCATCCCCAGTAGCATATTGGACACCTTCCGACCTGAGGGGCTCATCTTCCAGCGTCATATCGTTATGCCTATTGGAACTGTCCATAGAGTTTTCATGGCAAAGATACTGGAGTGGTTTGCCATTTCCTTCTCCAGTGGATCACCTTTTGTCAGAGCTCTCAGCTATGACCTGTCCGTCTTGGGTGGCCCTGCACGGTATAGCTCATAGCTTCACTGAACTACGCAAGCCCCCTTGCCACAACAAGGCAGCGATCCTTGAAGGGGGAACCAATGCATAACCAATATCAAATTGATATGTAACTGATATATATCCAATACAAACTCATCCAGTCTGCAGTCCCCTTCTATCCTCCCTTTACCTGCTGTGCTCAAGTTCTCAGTACTTGATAGCTCAGCAGAAAAGATTTATTATGGAGATTTATTAACCTCTACTGGGAAATGTAAAAGTTGTGATGCACTCAACAGGATAGGGAAAAACGTTGGTTTGAATAGCTCCAAATGATGACGAGATCAAAGGCAAAATTCCAAGTTCAGACAGATTACCTAGCCAAATATACTATTTCAAGCCAAACCACATTTCATTTTTAGCTTTTATTAAAACATGAGAGTATGAACAGGTTAAAAATTGTATGATTGAACAGAAGCAGAATTTAAAGCATGATATCACATTAGAAGAATGGGAACAATGATGGTGTAAAAATATTAAAAATGCAGAATGTCTAATCATTAAGATTAAATTGGTATAAAATGTTTTATAGATATTGAACCACATATTTGAGTACCACTAGTGTCAATCAGAATGGCCAGACTTCTAGGTGGTTGATGTTGACAGATCTGTCATAGACCTCTTGCCTTGAATCATTCCACAGAGATAATATGCACTCAACCTCTTCAAGCTTGCCTATTGGTACAAAAACACAATGTGCAAGAGAGGTTCAGGTGAAAAGAAGAAAAAGGAGAAACTGAAGAGGAAGAAAGAGTTTTGTTACAATAAAAGTGTTTGTATTTTGACCTTGTGTGGTCATTCTGGTGCTAAGAAGGAGCAATGATGGAGATGCATGACAAAGAAGGGGTTCTAAAGGCATATATATTACCCACCTGGAGAGGTAGGAAGCTTTGTTGGGGTGAGCCCGCTTTTCCAGGAAGCCAAAAAGCACTTTAAATCTCTCACTTGAAATAACGTTACTACTTGGCTTTCAGAGCAAGAGGCTTACAAGCAAGACAGGATCTACTTTAAGAGAAACAAGACCACAGTTTCTAGTCTGAATACACAGTGGCAGGCTGATTTAGTGGACATGCTACAAATGGTTAACAGAGGTTGACATAGTATCAAAATTTGAACAGGGCACCCCGCCTAAAAGACAAGACAGGGGAGCAGGTGTTCAAAGCCTTTAAGGATGTATTCAGGAAATGTAATAGAATTCCTTCCATGCTCCAGACAGATTGTGGGAAGGAGTTTTTAAACCAGGCTATAAGCAGTGTGTTAAAGCAGCATGGAATTTACCACTTTTAAACCCACAATGAAGTAAAAGCTGCCATTGTGGTGTGCTTCAATTGGACCTTAAAAACAAAAACAAACAAAAATAATATAATAATAATAATTATTATTATTATAAATATGGCAAGGGGTAGAGGGTGGGGAATGACACCATCACTTCTAGGGAGGGGTATGTGTGGCGTAATGGCAGCACTTCCGAGGTATGGGGAATTGAGTGGGGCATGATGACACCACTTCTGATGACTTCAGGGGTGTGTGATTATGCAAACGGGTTAATTAATATGCAAGGTAGAAGGTGTGGATATGCAAATAAACTCATTAAGTATATGATGTGGGTCCTTTTACAGTTATTAAGCTCTCCCCCCCACCCCCTCCATGTCTTCTGTATAACAGCTTAAAATGTTTACCCAAGAAAAGCCCTGGTACTAGAGAATCAAGAACATGAATGATAAGGTTTTATATACAGCACTGTCAATAACAACTTCAGAATTTATGAGATTAGTAAATGAAAAACATGAGTGCCTTGGAAACATGATTCCTTTAAGAAAAATTGAAACTATTCATTGTATGTCTGGAGTTTCTCTTTAATATAGTTAAACCAAATCTTTATATCACTTTCAATACTGTCTTTATTACCATGAAGACTACAAGGTTAGTGTTGTCTGAATTCTTGGTGGTTCAAATTTGTCTGATCACAAATATGCCACTGATCTATTGATGGTCGGGTTGACTATTTGCCAAGCACTGGGCAGCTCTACACATAATACAATAGTCACAATGGTCTGATAGCATCTGGAGAACTGTATGCAGTTGTAAAGGCCTCACATCAAAAAGGATATGGACAAAATTTAGAGGGTGTAGAGGAGAGTAATGAGGATGATCTGGGGCCTGGGGACCAAGTCCTCTGAGGAAAGCCTGAGGGACTTGGGAATTTTGAGCCTGGAGAAGAAAAGCTTGAGAGGGGACAGGATTGCTCCTTAAGTATCTGAAAAGTTGTCACTTGCAGGATGCAGCAGAGGATGGGACCCGCAGTAATGACCTTAAACTACATGTAGAACAGTACTGGCTAGTTATCGGGGGGGGGGGGGGATCATGGAATAGTTTAGCAGTGAAATTGACTGCCAAAGGAGATGGTGCGCTCCCCCTCACTGGCAGTCTTTTAAGCAAAATCTGGAAATATATTTATCCTGGATGCTTTAGGCTGATCCCTTTCAACTCTAGGATTCTGTGATTCAGGAGGGAAAGGAAAGGGATAATTACACTTGATCATGCTAACATAGTTTCATGAAAGTGTATACATTCCATTTTAGCACTGAAGATTTCCCCCCCTTTAGTCCTTTCTATGTATTTAAATGTAAATTTTTATCACTTCTAGCCACCACCATGCTTTTACGCAAGGCAGAATGGAATATCTTGCTGACAGCAGAAGCTAGGTGCTTTTATAAAACTCAATTTTTCTGCTGTTGTCCTTCAGGTGCCATCGAGATCTTAGATTATCTTATTTTATGCTGCAAACAATGGGGTTTATTTTGAGATTTCTGAATTAAGCCTTTTCTGAACAAATATCAACTTTACGTTGAACTTTGGATGGTCTCCTTTATTGCGGGCAGAGGTCAATCCATTAATAACTTGCTCTGTTTACCCATTTTTGGCTACCGCGATTTCTTCAAGTCATTCGAGTGATGGGTCCAAATTTATTTTATTCTTGGTCATAAATAGTTTGCATGCCTGCTGAATGATTAACTTTGTCATTCGGATATTCCATTTTTTCCTTATTTTACTGACTTTGTTCCAGATTTTTGTTAACCAGAACTGAATAAAGGACAGGGAAGAAGTGGTCCTTCAAATAATTATGCCTGTCCCGTTCTATCCCTTCAGCGTCTCAAGTCATGGATGGGCTTAATTGCACTATTGTAATCTTCACTGAAATCCCTCTCTGCTGGCTTATAGACCCATATATTGATATTTGAAGCACCTACCCTGTGGCTCCTGCCCACATCTGTTTCCTCATTTTCTTCACTTCTTTTTTTTATTCTGCTATACACATTATTACAATACAGGGCATTGTTAGGTATGAAGGCAAGTCTACAAAATTACTGCAGAGTAGATAACTAGCACACTTTCCATCAGTACATTATATTTTACACCTAATGTTTGTCCTCACTTATTTAATTAATTCCCATTAATATTAAAAAGTATAAGATGAAGGAGCTTTTCTCCCCCTTCCCTGGAGTATATAAATGGTATAGCTAATCATTTGGAACAATTATGGTAAAATAGCATTGACATTTTCAGCTCTTTCAAATTATGCAAATAGCTGAGAAGCAAAGTACTGTCGTTCTTTTCTCTAATAGAACACTGCTGCTTAAAGTGGTGTTGTATGTCAAGTAGAGTAAGGTGCAAGTACTTTGATTAGAATATTCCTCCCCTATACCCCCTTTCTTCCCTGCAGCAGGAAAAACTGCATGCCATCTGGTCGCCCACTGTCCTTATTAATGCAAAACCAAGTGCATTCATTCCGGAAGAGATGGTTGTGGTTAGAATGTGCAAAAAAAGAAAAATAGCAAAGCTGAAGCTAAAGGGATTCAAATGCGGAGGGAGGCATCACACGTGTGAGTCGCTCAGAAGCCTTTCCCCACCTCCTTGTGTAGGACATCAGGTCATGAGCAAGCAGAGCCTTCTGTTTGATTATTTCTGTTTGAGTATTATGAGAGCCAGTGTGGAGTAGTGATTAAGAGCAGAGGACTGAAATCTGGAAAACTGGGTTTTGAGTCTCAGCTCCTACAAATGAAGCCTGCTGGGTGACCTTGGGCTAGTCACGGTTCTCTCAGAACTCTCTGAGTCTCACTTACCTCACAAGGTGCCTGTGGTTGGGAACGGAAGTGAAAGACAATCGCAAGTCACTTTGAGACTCCTTAAAAGTAGAGAAAAGCAGGGTATAAAAACGTACTCTTCTTCTTCTATTTTGTTCATGCAGACCTTCCTACACCTCATAAACCAGGGGTGGCCAAACTGTTAATCTCCAGATGGCTATGGACTACAACACCCATGAGACACTATCAGCACATGCTGGCAGAGGCTCATGGGAACTGTAGTTCATAGACATCTGGAATGCCACAGTTTGGCCAACATCATAAACAATGTTGGATATTTGACACAACCTGCCCTAGTGTAAACACATTGTAGATTGATCTCATTTTCAGAAAAGCTTGCTTTAGAAACAGCTTCGTAATGTACTGTCATATCTCAAAATACGTGGTTTAAAAGTATGTCCTATAGATCAGTGGTTCTCAGCTGGTGTACTTGTATCCCAGATGGGATGTGGAAGTTGTCTCTGAGAGATACAGAGACAACTGTATCCTAAGAATCCTAAGCATTCCAAATAATTCAGTTTTCATCGGTCCCCTTGTCCACCCACAATTGGGAATTGCTGTGTCCTGCCTGCCTGCCATGTTTTATCTATCTGTGACCTTTATGGCATGCTAGTATGGCTATCTGGCTGCTGCTGCTATGGTGGGAGTCCTTCTGCCAGCAGCCATTCTTGCTGGCCACTCCTACAAGTGGTGATGGGTGGGGAGTCAGCATTCTGTGCCCCATGATATCATTTCCTGGGGGAAAAAATGGAAGTGCCATTGGATAAATCCTTTCCCATGACTTGCCAGGAACATCCTGGCAACCCTATATGATATTAGTAACTATGTTTCTACACAAACACACACACACACAATTACTTTTTCTCACCAGCAAGTGTGCTGCTTCCTACTGGGCCTACCTGCCATAGATTATACATTGTGCTTCTGTCACTCCCCCATACATTTTACAGTCATAGCAGCAACAATTATACTCAAGAGTATTATTGGAATTTTCAACTAGTAATGGAATTATTGGAAGAGAAAGCGGCATTCTGTAGGTTTGTCAGATCTTAGAAGCAGAGCGTGGCCAGTACTTGGAAGGGAGGCCACCAAGGGAGACTCTGCAGAGGAAGGCAGAGGCAAACGACCTTTGCTTCTCATTTGCCTTGAGACTCCATTGCTGGGTTGAGATTGGCAAAGCTCCACAGAGCTTGTAAGACAGAGTTCTTCTGCCAAACTTTTGGTTGGGGCCAGTGATCATAAAACATCTAGCAAGCCATTCCTTCAAAAAACACCTTCATCTCTTAACCCGGCAATAGACCTATTCAAAGGGACAGCACTAGGAATCCTAGCTGTAATGGATGTTGCTACAAGTTATAGATGTTTTTAAAGGCAGTCCGCGCATGCGCGTTTGCGCTGGGGCTGCCGCGCGTGCGTGGGCCCCCGGGCCGCCCTCTCCCCCCACTCCGGAGCGGCGGTCCGCAGCGCGCGAACGCTTGAGGACCACTGTTGTATGGGACCGACACTTGTGTATATATTGGAGACTTAATGTGGAGTAGCTAATGAGTAATTAGAGAAGGTAGGGAGGAGAGACCCCCTGTTCTGAGGCCTAAACTACACACCCTGCTAGTAAGTCGCACCTACAGTCATAAAACTAGGAAAACTAAAATTATAGGACACATCTTACTTTGGGACAATAAGGTTACCAGTGGGGGGAAAAAACTGACCAAGAAGAAGAGATCTTTGGGACAGACAGAGGTTTATGGGGAAAGTAATGATGGTCTAAGTATTTATGTAGGGACTCGATGGAGAGATGTCCTAATCTGAAAATGAACTCTTAAGTTTCTGTGACTTCAGGTAAACCTTTCCTGTCCTAAATCAAGCATCATCTAGAAAGTACTTAGAAAAGAGGCCTGCGTGTTTTCACATTTTCTTTGTTTCCTTGCTAAGCCAGAAAGCTTGAACTGAACATGTGTATTATTTGCCAGTTTGGTGTAGTGGTTAGGAGTGCGGACTTCTAATCTGGCATGCCGGGTTCAATTCTGCGCTCCCCCACATGCAGCCAGCTGGGTGACCTTGGGCTCACCACGGCACTGATAAAACTGTTCTGACCGAGCAGTGATATCAGGGCTCTCTCAGTCTCACCCACCTCACAGGGTGTCTGTTGTGGGTAGAGGAATGGGAAGGCGACTGTAAGCCGCTTTGAGCCTCCTTCCGGTAGGGAAAAGCGGCATATAAGAACCAACTCTTCTTCTTCTTCTTTATTATTTTATTAAATCTTCTTATATTTTGAACTCTCTAGTTCTGATCTCTGGAAACTCACCATATCTAATCAGCCTAGCTGCCTAAGGGATGGTACTAGGGAGGGTAACCAGAGAAGCTCATCATCCCCGAAGCACATTAGATCTAATGTGTGAGGTTGTGACAGATCAATTCTTCCACTTACTTATAAAAAGATAGTGGGAGGTGTGGCAGAACTTCTAAATGGCAACACAGGTAGAGGGTATTACATTATGATTCCATCTGTTTGTAAGGGTACCTGGTGACGGGTGGTTACTCAGTTTGTAAATTGTACCACCAAGTGGAGACTTGGGGCAGCCAAAGACTTGCCAGTCTATTCCTTCACAATCCTTTCTATGATCTCCTCATATGTAATGGCTGCACTCATGCTGAGAAGGAGCTCCTCCTTACTATTTAATCAACAAATGCAATTGTGGGCTCTTAATAAAGACATCTTCAATATATTCAATTCTCTATTCAAATACCGTATCAGAGCCAAACACACACACATGCTCTTAAGCATTTGCTGTAACCAATTACACTACAAGTCTGAACACACTAAGTAGGAACTAAGTTCCATTGAGTTTACTGTGGCATACTTCTGAATAAACATGCTTAGGATTACACTGTTGACCAACTAGTCAACTAACCTACTGATAAAACCCAGGCGCTCTCAAGGTCTTTAATGCCAAATTGAGACAACTTCTTCAAATTGATATTCCAATTTAACCAGGCAATTGAAAACATACAATCAAATTCTCTTTATAAAATCCTTGGCATACCAAACTGTGTTTCATGCACAGCTTTATGCCTTGAAACAAATCAGAGTTTTTTGGCTACTGAAGTGTGGCTGATAACAATGACATTTTGTATGCATCTCCATTTTAGAGCTGAGCCCAACAGTTTTATTTCCTTGATGCTGTCTGAATGCCAGTTATCTGCATGGTTAAGATACATAGAAAGGAAAATTAACTTGATTGGAAATTCTTTAGATTAATTATATCTCCTTTCAGAAAAATCTGTGTTGAGTGTAATCAAGTGCAGACTCTTAGACTTGTGGATGCAAGAAGCCAGACAGACTAGATGTTCCCCTGGAGTATGGGGATTGAATTAAATGGTCATAGTATTGTGCCATATTTCCTGCACTTACTAGCTCCAGATTTACTTTTATTTATTTGAATTGGCTAAGAATTTTTATGCTGGCAAGGTTTAATATATTGCCGTCTGTCCTTTGACAAAAGAGATTTAACAAAATTCCATCTTTAGAGAGACTTTGCCCCTGTGGACAATGAGGGAGAGAATGGCTAGCTCTTTTTTGTATTGCCTTTTTATCTCTAATATTAGTCTTAAACTTCTTAGCTCATTGCTAGTGATGGGAAATGCCAAACTGATAATAAATTAGAGTACTTACCTCTCTGGTCTCCAGTCACTACCATGTGCAACAAGCCTCATCCAGCAAGGATATTTTATGATTGGGTGTCCTCCCCTTTCCACCCCCTCCAGGCCCATCATTGGCCTGGAGGGGGTGGAGGAGTGGGTCAACGTATCTCCTAATTTTTTTTTAATGAAATAATAAATTTAAAATGTTTTTAACTCCCACGCAATCGGCAAAACCCTTCTGGGGCCATGGAGAAACCTCAAGATTTCATGAACCCCCTGTTGACAAAGCCTGATCTAGTGGAAAAAAAACTGACCATGAAAACAGACTATTGAGAAAATAGTGGTTGGATACTGTAAGATAAATAGAGGCTGAGATCACAAGTTGGATCGCCAGATCCAAGTTGAGAAACTCCTTCAGATTTGGGGGTGGAGCCTGGGGAGGACAGGGACCTTGGTGGAGTACAAAACTATAGTATCCATTTTCTCCAGGGATTACAAGTGACTGCCAGATGAATCTCTCCAAGTCCCACACTGATTTCAGCAGCCTTAATAATACACAATAAGTTATCACAAAATTTCCCACCCATCCATATTTTTCTCACCTTCCTTCTTTAACGACTGCTGTGAACATATTCAGCCTTGTCGGAGCATGCAGTGGCTTTATCAACCTGGTTGGGTTATTTTTCTGAGAATAAATTTTATAATTACTCAAGTAATATTTTCCCATATTTCCATATTCACCAGGTATGTAGTTTGCTTGTGGTATTCCAATACTACGTTGATAAGTGCTTGTCCATTAACTTTAGTATTAGCAACGGATCCTGCAAAGACTTACAGGTGTTGAGTTCAACTTATTGGACCCCAATCTTGCAAGCCTGCTCCGGGAATGATGCAGGTGGCTTTTAGTCTTTGAACTTTGAAGCATCTGAAAGCACTTATTTGTGAGAATGACTGCAAAAAGTGTCAGTTCTTAGAGCTACTTTTAATTCTAAACACCCCCAGCACTTGCAAAATTGCCACTCACTACACCCAATATGAACAAAGAGAATCAGAGAACACTATAATCTAATGCAGCTAATTCTGTCCAATGGGGGCTTTCCCCCACATGGTGTTTGATGCATTCAATTCTCGTGATTAACAGATCTAATTTCTCTTCCAGCATGGGGGACAGATTGATTCTTTTAAAGTTCTTTTCAGCAGAATAAATAAAACAACTCTCCCCTTATCTTTTAATTCCCATTTACCTTCTTAAAAAAAAATGCCTACCATATAACTGAGCTAAAGTTATCCGCAACTTTCCCAGCACACAAAAATGTAGATGGGAAACAGCCTCCAAGATGGCCAGCAAGTGCAATGCTCCCTTTACAAGTAAGCAATAATACACTGCAGTGTTTTCTCCAAAGCAACAGCTTTGTCAAAGGAATACTTGTTCACAATAGATTCTGCCTGTTCAATTAACTTGCGTAGTATGAAGCGAGCCTGATTATTTTCCCCCACAGCTTCAAACATGCTTGAAAGCAGCATTTTTTAAATAAAAAATGTGATGTGAACAAGTCGGCAACATTTATTTGTAGGAGTAGATACATAATGTAGCAGCGGTAAGTATATATTGAAAAATTCAGATACAGTTTAATAAAATATAAACACAGCTTTCCATCTGAGAGTGGCAGAATTTACAGCTCTTGCTCTTTAATTCTGGTCTCAGGGAACAGAGGAGTTTGTTTATAGAGGTGGTATATCTACAGCAACGTTTTTCACACTGTGTTCCAGGAACCCTGGCATTCCCTGGAAATTTACCAGTGGTACTTGGAGGAAAAGGCATTTCCCTGAAAGATCATGTGACGGAGCTGTAATGAAAGAGAGCTCCCCCACTAAAAAAAAAACCCTTCATTTGTAGATTCAAGTGGGTAGTCGTGTTGGTCTGAGGAAGAGTGCTTGCATCCGAAAGCTCACACCTTGAATACATCTTTGTGGGTCTTAAAGGTGCCAGTGGACTCTGATTTCCCTTCATTTGTGTTTGCCTGCGGAACCCATTCTGCATAGAGTTAATCCTTCAGCAACAGAGGAGAGATATGATTGGCTGATGCAGGAGGGAGGAGTTTCAGGAGCTGGAGGGAAGGAGCTGCTGTGAGGCAGTTCTAGGCCCATTCCGCACACATTATTGTAAACCGCCGTAAGCCCAAGTGCAATAAAATAAATAAATAAGTTAATGCACTTTCAAAGCTCTTTAGAAGTAGATTTTCCTGTTCTGCACAGGAAAATCCAGCTGCAAAAGTACACTGAAAGTGCATTATCCTACACATGCGGAATGGGCCCTGGTCAGACTTCAGAACTGGGTTGTCAGTGTGTGTGTGAAGAGTGTCAAGAGACATGCTCTCATAGGGTGCTCTTGAGGGGAGAATATAAGGAGGCTAAGGGGGGTTTATCCAAAACCTAGCCAAAGATGAGGATTATTCTTCTGGGGATAGGAGGTTTCCTTAGTCTTGTGTTCTAAGAGTGCCAATAAGGGGTTCAGGGGAAACTGTAAAGTTTTCTCAATATATTTGTATTTGATTAGGTATATATTGGTAAACCTATAATCTAATCCTGACTCTTTTATTTAGTCGATTTACTTCTTTGGTGATTTAACTGAGGTAGATTACGTTTCATTGGTGGTGAGGAGGAACAACTTAGTGCAGTAGGCTGGCGCTGCTTTTTCCTATAACAGCAAAGCACAAGTGCAACAAGCACCATAAAGCCCTGAAGGGAAAAGCCACCAAAAAGCTCACCAGCAGATGAAAGAGGAAGGGATGTTTATTTGAAAGGAAGAAATGTATGTCAACCACAATCCATCTTTCCCTCACAAAAATAAACGTTTCTCAGGCATAAGGATTAGGTTAAGTGCCTTGCCCTCTCCTGGCTGTGACATTCTGGAAATTTACCTGAGGTACCGTATATTCTCACATAAGCCATCTCACATATAAACTGAGGCACCTAATTTCACCACAAAATGCTGGAAAACCTTATTGACTCGCATATAAGCCGAGGCTTGTGTTTGGATAGTGGTTTTTCCCCATCCCCTTCCCTTCTCTTCCCTTTTGAGCAGATTTTTTTTTTCTTCCCACTCCCCTCCTCCCTCTTTCCCTCTGACCCCTCTTGACTTTTTATATCCAATCCTCCTTCTTATCCCATTTCCTTCTTTTTAGCCAGGAGTTCTGTTCCCTCCATTTTCCATTCCTTCCTCTAGGGGCGTTTCCCTCCTTCTGCTCTCCCTCTGAGACAGAGGCTTCAGAGCCTCCTGCAGCAGCAGCACGTGCTAGCCTCTGCTATTCCCTCCCCACCTACTGTCCCTCCCAGGCTTGCTATGTCTCTTTCTGCCTCTGCTTCTTCAGTTATGTAACTTGTCTCCCACCCCCACCCTCATGTCTAGTCTGGCAAGCTTTAAAAAAAAAACACATATAAGCCAAGAGGGATTTTTTCAGCTTTAAAAAAGGTTTAAAAAAGGTTTCAGCTTTAAAAAAGGCTTATATGCGAGTATATATGGTACTTTGAGGAAAAAGCATTTCCCTGAAAGATCACTTGCTGAGCACTATCCCTGCAATGTGCGGCTGCCAAAAGTGAGATTCAGGTGAGTAGCCTTGATAGTCTGAAGCAATCATGTGAGTCCGGTGGTACTTTTAAGATCAACAAAGTTTAATTCTGGGTATAACCTTAAAGGAGCCACTAGACTCAAGCTTTGTTCTGTAGGGAGAGTTAGACATTTATTTATTTACTTGTTAATTTATATCCTGTCTTACATCCCAGTGGGGACCCACAGTCTTACCAAAAGTAGACTTGGGGGCAACTTCTGGGGAAATTGCAATTTGAACAACAGCATTTAAAAAATTTCTAGACTTACCTTGTTGGTGGTGTATTTATTCGAAAATAGAGATTTTATTCCTTCTACATATGAGATCCAATGGAAAGATGAATCCACTGTGTGATAACACTGAAGTCAATGAAGAATAAGGTGGCATTTGTCTGTGAGGCTTGACCCCCCCCACATGTCAATTTATATTTTCCTTAAAAACATTTTTTTTCATATGTCTGTAATCTTTTTGCTCATTTCTAAAGATTTGCCTTGGAACTATAACATATAAGAAGGTTGGTAGATTCCCAGCTGCATCTAGCTTCACCAGTAAGAGAATTTCTGAAAATTTCTGAACAATAAAATACACACAACTAACAAGTGATTTATGACAGTGTAGAGAAACTACTGAACTGTGCCTAATTGAATTACTTTTTTCAAAAAGCTCTAACTTTCTTGAGCGGAAACATGAAATAACCTTTTGGATAAATTTTATCTCACTGCACCGCTGTAGATTGTCTTATCTGTGGAATAACAATTGTCCCCTCCCCCCCTTTTGCCTGGTGGGGGGTGTTTAGCTCTGGTGTGACAGCAAGAAGCAGTTTTGCAGATTTGATGAATAAATGGTTCAACAGGAAGATATAAATTACTCTCTTATTCTAAATATTATTTACTAGAATATCATCTTGGATAATTCCCACCATATAAAAAGAAGATTCTGGACCCTGGACTATTTGTTTTTAGATGGCAACAGGAACCATACAGGAATCAGCACTTTTGAAAATAAAAACACAGCAAGACCCCTCCTTTCACTTTTATATTTCTTAGCCCTCTATGGGTGAAGTATAACTGATTATTATAGACTTTTATGAGCCAATAAATCAAATACATATTTTTCTTTCCTTTCCCCCTTTCCTTTTCTCTCAATTTTTTCTTACTTTCTTTTTTCAATACAATTTCCAACATTTAACATATTTTTCTGCTTTTGTTTTTTATTAGAATCATAGAATCATAGAGTTGGAAGGGGCCATACAGGCCATCTAGTCCAACCCCCTGCTCAACGCAGGACTAGCCCTAAGCATCCAAAAGCATCCAAGAAAAGTGTGTATCCAACCTTTGCTTGAAGACGTCCAGTGAGGGGGAGCTCACCACCTCCTTAGGCAGCCTATTCCACTGCTGAACTACTCTGACTGTGAAAAACTTTTTCCTGATATCTAGCCTATATCGTTTTACTTGAAGTTTAAACCCATTACTGCGTGTCCTCTCCTCTGCAGCCAGCAGAAACAGCATCCTGCCCTCCTCCAAGTGACAACCTTTCAAATACTTAAAGAGGGCTATCATGTCCCCTCTCAACCTCCTTTTCTCCAGGCTGAACATTCCCAAGTCCCTCAACCTATTTCTTCATTTCTTCTCTCTGCCCTCCCTTGTCATTTCCTCTTCCCAATTTCCTTTTCCCTTTTTGCTCTTCCTCTCCCTTCCTTATTAAAATGTTGCTGGTGACATAATTATGATTATGAAATGATGGTTAGGAAATAAGCTACATTTTTCATAGTTTTAAATTCTTCTTTATAAAATTTAAGATAACATATCTCCCTATTATAACATATTCAATATAGTTTGATTATTTTAATGACATAAAATTTGATATTTGTAAATTCCTATAGGTGCAGAGGGGAAAAAATGAAAATAGTATATGGAAAATTTGTATAATACTTTAGAAACAGAAGGGCAAAAAGAATGTCAACTACAACATGTCAAAAGACAAAAGCAATTTAGAATGAACCAATGATGGCTAATAAAATGAAGAATTGGTGGGGACAATGATTATGACTACTGGTGAACCAAATGCAATAATCTGAGTAAAGAAGAACATTCAGAGGCTCCAGAAAAACATTCAAAAAATTGAGGGAAGAACACAGATGAATGTTTAAGATATGTCAAAAACTTTCAGATGGACAGTCAAAGATGAATGCAAAATGACAAGAACAAACGCAAGAAATTCTAGGTATTAAACAGAAGCAAAATAAATTGCTATATACCAGATTGAGAAAGAAGAAATAATTGAAATTTTGGGAAACATGTGCACATTGCATACCAGAAGATTTTGGGAGTCTGAACTTGGAAAAGACATTTCAGGAATTGCTCCAAGATTACTTGAAGGAGATTTTTCTGATACTGACCAGATATTAGAGTTAATTCAAGATCTGCATTCCAGAAAAAGCTACCTTGAGACATACTGGCTCGCTTCACTCGTGAGAAAACATGAGATGCAGTATTAAAGAAGCAAAGAAAATTCCCATTTAAAATAGAAGCAGAAGAGGTGAAGCTCTTTTAGAATCTACCAATAAGTATGTTAAGAAAAATGAAAGATTCTGATATCACACATACTAAAGAATAGACATGTGTTGGATATCAAAAAGTCTAACAATTACTCTAGGTAAGGCAGGGATTCAACCAAAAATATTCACAGATTGTAACCCCATGGAGACTAAAATATGCTATTTTATTAAAAGATGATCACTAAACATAATAAAGCTAAGGTTGACAACTCACTCGCTACCTGATTGACCCTCCCTAGTGGGTGTTGCCAATAGGGAGAGAGTAGTGTCCCAATTAAGGCCAATCAGTTCAAATTACATGCAGATAGGGAGAGAGCACTGTTGCATTGAGGGCCAATCAGTTGAAATTGTGTACAGACCTCACTCCCAACCTGATTGGCTCTCCCTGGGGATGTGATGCCAATAGTTAGAGAGCACTCTCCCAATTAGGGCCGATCCTGCGGCTTCTCTGTTCTCCTCTTCCTCTACCTGCTACTTGCTGAATGAAAGAGGCACCGGCATCTCTGAAAAGCACTGCTGCTGCTAAGTTGCCCCATCCTCAGCCTCTTCCCACCCTCCATCTCCTGGAGGCAAGCCTGCTGTTTCCTTTGTCTGCTGTGTTGATCTCAGGCTTCAGCTTCCTGATGGAGAGAAGCACAGAAA
Source organism: Paroedura picta (assembly GCF_049243985.1). Lineage (NCBI taxonomy): Eukaryota > Metazoa > Chordata > Lepidosauria > Squamata > Gekkonidae > Paroedura > Paroedura picta. The sequence goes on along the minus strand of NC_135369.1, from coordinate 170,507,858 downwards.
AGATGTCCATGGACATCTGGAGACCCAGCCCTGCTTTATAGGATTTCAAAAGCATTTACAAAAGTTACTTTTGAGATACAGAAAAGCCTTTGCTGAACAAGAACATACAAACTGGCCTCAAACTTTGTACCTCAAAGCCCTTAAAGATATAGCAAAGGAAACGTCTTAGCTAGGAATGGGTTCGGACTAGGATAATGTGGTTCAATTTGGTTCATGGTTCATGACATGCCCCATTTGCAAACCATGGATTCACAAATTTTTATCCACCTCACAATCCATTTCAGTTGGTGAGAGTCATGAGGTGGTAGAATGCCCCCCCCCCCAGTAAGATAGAGACATCAAACTTGCGGGAGATCTCCAGTTGATTCTCTTCTATTTGTCCTCCAATTCTGGTAAGGATTGGATTTATGGGGTCAAAGTTACAGCCCCCAGGAAAGTGCTTGCTGAGGAAATGGCTAAAGACATTTCCACCACTCTGGCAGACCCAACTCTGCCACAATGCGGGCCCAGCTCTGAGAGGCTTCTGCTTCAGTGAGGGATGCTTAAGATGTTGTCTTTGCTACTGCGGTCCTGGGACATCCACAGTGGACAAGAACGATGGCTCTGGACCTCCAAAGCCCAAGGGAGAGGGGAAGGACCCCAAATTAGGGTCAGCTTGTCCAGAGCCCATTTAATGATGTGAGGTGCCCCATCTGTGGCATGTAAGGCTGCTCTGTGTCACTCAAGTCCACAACGAGGAACAAAGTGAGATGTCTGAGCAGCAAAGGAAAAAAAATATTTCTCCAGCAAAACGAAGAAGTATCTTTAGCAGGAGACACAGCAGTTTTTCTTCGATGCAACAAAGGTAAGCACCCATTTCAATTCTCTGCCCTCCCCGTGCCTCTTAATGATTGGTTACAAAATTATTACATAGAAGAGAATTTACTAGCCATGCCTGAGTTTTGCAGCAGCTTGTTTCTGACTGGTTTTTGTTCTCGGGTGTTATTTCTCTGTGTATATGGAGAAGGAAGTGTGACGTGCTACCTGTTCTGTGCTGGGAAGGCAGCCAAGCCCAGGCACGTTCTCCTTCCCATGCTGGCAGAAATTTTGAACGTGTCCTAAATCCCACAAAGGGATACTGGAGCTGGTGTGAATGTTCCTGCCTTCACCAACTTACATAGTCTTTGAGACAAAGAAGTTTATGCTAGTTTATTTAAGCATAGACGGCTAAGAAGCCTCACTCACCAGTTTTTAAAGACCCGTCTGTAACTAAACAGCTGCCTATTTAGGACAAACTACCGATCATTTTAAGAGCCTCTTGTGGCGCAGAGTGGTAAGGCAGCAGACATGCAGTCTGAAAGCTCTGCTCATGAGGCTGGGAGTTCAATCCCAGCAGCCGGCTCAAGGTTGACTCAGCCTTCCATCCTTCCGAGGTCGGTAAAATGAGTACCCAGCTTGCTGGGGGGTAAACGGTAATGACTGGGGAAGGCACAGGCAAACCACCCCGTATTGAGTCTGCCATGAAAACGCTGGAGGGCCTCACCCCAAGGGTCAGACATGACCTGGTGCTTGCACAGGGGATACCTTTACCTTTACCTTTTTACCGATCATTTTAAGAGCCTCTTGTGGCGCAGAGTGGTAAGGCAGCAGACATGCAGTCTGAAAGCTCTGCTCATGAGGCTGGGAGTTCAATCCCAGCAGCCGGCTCAAGGTTGACTCAGCCTTCCATCCTTCCGAGGTCGGTAAAATGAGTACCCAACTTGCTGGGGGGTAAACGGTAATGACTGGGGAAGGCACTGGCAAACCACCCTGTATTGAGTCTGCCATGAAAACGCTGGAGGGTGTCACCCCAAGGGTCAGACATGACCCGGTGCTTGCACCGGGGATACCTTTACCTTACCGAACATTTATATTTATATAACCTCATTCTCATGGCCTGTTCACCTGCTAAGTCCTAAACCTGATACCTATTTTCCCTTCACAAGGAAAATAGAGGTTTGTTCAGGGCCCGTTTATCCATGTAGCACGTTCTACAGGCCCCATGTTTCCAGATGCCCCACATGGGGCCTTTTCTCCTGCAGCCTCTCTCCACCTCCGTTTCCCCTCTTTAAGGACACTTGAAGTGACTGGGGGGGTCCTTCTGCCCCCAGTCTGGCTTCTCCCACTGCAATTCTACTTGTCAAGGGCCCTGCGAGTCCTTAAACTCTGGTACTACGTGCCCCACAAATCATTTAACCCAGGGGTAGTCAAACTGCGGCCCTCCAGATGTCCATGGACTACAATTCCCAGGAGCCCCTGCCAGCGAACACTGGCAGGGGCTCCTGGGAATTGTAGTCCATGGACATCTGGAGGGCCGCAGTTTGACTACCCCTGATTTAACCACTCCTGAGATTCAAATGGGTAGCCAAGTTGGTCTGAACTAGCACAATAAAATCAGAGTCCGGTAGCACCTTTAAGACCAACAAGGATTTATTCAAGGTGTGAGCTTTTGAAGGTCTGAGGAAAAGTGCTTGCCCTCGAAAGCTCACGCCTTGAATAAATCTTTGTTGGTCTTAAAGGTGCTACTAGACTCTGATTTTATTGCACTCCTGAGATTGCTAGTATTGAGCCACCATGATATGATATGACATATGTCATGATCAAACAAAGCCAAAAGGCCAATTTTAGTCAGCCCCTCAGATCCATGGACTGAATCAGCATTTAAATGTAAACAATTGACTGGGAAAGACACAAAAAACATAGAAGAGAGGAAAGGGGCTGTCCAGCTAAGAAGTAAATAAAGGGATCCGGGATAAATTGTCATATAAACAATGAGCTCAAAAGTCAAAGGTCCCTTTCTCTAAAGAAGATGCTAGAGAGCCAGCTTGGTGTAGTGGTTAGGAGTGCGGACTTTTAATCCGGTGAGCCGGGTTTGATTCTGCGTTCCTCCACATGCAGCCAGCTGGGTGACGTTGGGCTCCTATAGCTGGGATGGCTGTCCTCTTCCACCAAGCATGCAGCTTCGGGAGGGACACACATGGAATGGCGCGGGAGGTAGGGGACACTCACCTAGCTAGCCAGACCAGCCAAATCAACCCTGGCGATCAATGGGGTGACAGATGTCACACACCCAGATCGCCCTCACAACCGTTCTACTGCAGACCAAACACGGAACAATACTGCAAGACAATGCTTTGTTAACTCTATGTCCATATAGATTCTGATTCAAAATGGCAGACACTGCCAGGATACAATCAGGAAAATAAAACATATGGGGGGGGGGGGATAACAATTTTGCTGAACTGTTTTTGTTTTTTTTTCAAGAAGAGATCATCACATCCTCCTGTATACATAAATGCTACCCGCTTTTGGAAGTCATGCTCTGACTTGCTCTTCAATACCAATTTTTGGACTCTGACAAATAAAGGCCATTTGCTCCTTTACTGGCTGTGTAGTGAAATCCCATTCCCTAGCGACCTTATTTATTTCAACCATTTTTCATTTCAGCCTTAGACTGCCGAGGCTGTGATTGAAACCTGAACATTAATCAAATAAAAAAGAGAGGAAAAAAAGAAAATTAAATAAGTGCTTTACCAGGCTACCTCAACTCCCTTTCATTTCTTTTATTATTTTCTTCTTCTCCTTTTCTCTCAAGTACATATAGCAAAATTGGATAGAAAACAACCATTGCTTTTGTTTTCCCGCCTGCAATGATCCTTTATGATTTTTTTAAAAAGAACAAACCCAAAAACCTCCATTCCATCTCAACAGCATTAAATTCAGTTCACTTGGGATTGTATATTATTTATTTTTATCAATTTATCCCCAAGACTCAGTGGGATACTGATTGAAAAGCTTAGGCAAAAAAAAAAAAGTAAAAAATAAAATGTCAAAGCAAATATTGAAGAAAAATGTTTATCCTGTATGCTGCAAGTCTGGGGTCTGTCTTAGTAACTTTTCCTCTGCCTGGGTTTTTCCTGACTCTAAGCTGTCACTTGAGTAAATGGATTAAAAAAAAAAAAAAAACAACACCACATTTGGGGGGGGGAGACAGAAGAGGAAATGCAATCTCTATTCCATTAACATGTCAGAGCAATGGAATCATGAAGTTGTTCAAAACAATAGACAAATGCGGAGTTTGGTTCTTAGCTTCCCACAACGCTGCCATCTTTATATCGGGTTACCCCTTTGCTGACGTTCAGTGGGGGACAGCCCGGAAAAAAAAAAAGAAAGGTGCTTAAATACCATTCATCTCAAAAGGACTAGAGTAGCGATCCCCAACCTGTGGGCTGCGGACCACATGAGGTCCTTCGACTAATTGGAGGTGGGCCGCAAAGGACGCCTTCTCCCCACCCCCCGGCCCTTTACAACACACTTCGGGTGTCATTGTCTCCCATCACTCCCAGATGGGACTATCTCGTTGCAGAGAAACAAGCTCAGGGTTCCCATTGATTTGTCATTGTCATGAGTTAAAATTTCCATGAAAATAAAATGTTCCTTATGTTCATTGTTGTGGCATTTCTGTATCTTATTTTGAAGGGATGTTTAAACATTACTATAGCAATCAGAAGAGCCTCTTGTGGCGCAGAGTGGTAAGGCAGCTGTCTGAAAGCTTTGCCCATAAGGCTGGGAGTTCGATCCCAGCAGCCGGCTCAAGGTTGACTCAGCCTTCCATCCTTCCGAGGTCGGTAAAATGAGTACCCAGCTTGCTGGGGGGTAAACGGTAATGACTGGGGAAGGCACTGGCAAACCACCCCGTATTGAGTCTGCCATGAAAACGCTAGAGGGCGTCACCCCAAGGGTCAGACATGACCCGGTGCTTGCACAGGGGATACCTTTACCTTTACCTTTTATAGCAATCAGAGAGCGTTAGGGCAGTGGTTGAGAGTAGAGGAGTAAACTATCCCCCCCACCGGGCCTCAGTAAAATTGTCAAGCGTTGATAAAAAGGTTGGGGACCACTGGACTAGAGAGCTCTAGTCCTTAATAGGACACTTGATTTCGATGGTACTTAAAACATGATCAACTTATCTGCTGTCTAGCATTTTGGCAACACCCAGGGACTTAGGTGGGTGCATGGGTTTTAAT